>NC_090447.1:669518834-669826141 GCF_031143425.1 Pleurodeles waltl
TCAGTTACCCCACCAGTGCTGCCAATGACAGTGCCAACACAGCAAATTAACCATTGCACTCCTACAAATGTGACATTTCTGGCTATTCAAGGCCACCCAATGCAAATAGAAAGGTGTGGGCTTCAATACTTATTCATTTTTAATGTATATTGGCTTATTAAACACTGTTGTTGTGCTCACCCTAAAATAAAAGAGACGGCGCCACCTTGTGGTGGACTTCATTAGTCCTGGTGTTGGGAATTAAGTGCTGGTGTTGAGCACCAGAAACCATCAGCTCAGATTAAGTGCTACCTGAGCCACCTTGCCATTTGATGGCCTTCCTTGACATCTGGTCTCTAGCGGTGTTGGCCATACCTTTGATAACATTATGATATATGGAAATGTGAGCCAGAGTCTGACCTTGAAGGGCTGTAGTACACTATAGTATTTGATGACGATAGCAAGCTGATATTTGATACCTAAACTTGTGTCACCAATTATTGAATTACATATTGCTGCCATGTTAATGTTCGTTATGTAACAACAATATATCCGTATGCATTAGTATTTTTTTTCATCTTTTCAGTATGAACATCAAGACATGAAGGTTTTGGTCTGTCACTCTTTGAAGAACAGCAGAGAAATGCACATGATGGGAGATGATGAAGACAGTGATGAAATGGGACGGTCAAAGGTCATTGTTAAAGTGTTATATATAATTTTCCTTGCTTTGAATTTTAAACAGAAAAATAGATGTGAAGAACATGATGTAGCTAGTAAGCAAAAATTATGAATGTGCCATATCATGGAATATTAACTCTGGTCAAGTAAATGAGTGGCCATGGAAAACAAAGACCTAACGATGAGCTTTCATTATGTAAGTGGACTTGCTGTGAACTGAGTAGCAATAGAGTTTGAAAAAAATAACTGTTTTGATGTAAGGAGAGAGAATAACAGGGAGAGAACACCAACGTGTTGACCACAGATGGAGCTTGTGATGTGAAGTATAGTGCACAGATAGGCAAATAGAAGGCCATCTGTGGAGGGAGATCAGGCCTTGAATATGTTTCAAACTATGCAAAGTAGGCAAACGTGTACACATAAATGACACAATACATAGGCAGTGACATTTGAAGGTGTATGGTAATCACATAGGTAGTGAAGAGGAAAGCATCAAAAGGGAACTAACTAAAAGAGGTATTAAAAGTCAATCCTAGTTGATGGGAGATGCACGCCTTGAAGTGAGAGAAAAGAAGCAAATGTCGAGGTGCAATAATATGATGTAACAGACTTCAATGCTATACATATTTGTGAAATTATACATTTTGGAGATGTCCGAAGTGCAGAACGTGGTGGGTGATATGACTACAACTCAGTAGAAAAAGAAAGATGTGCTCAAAATGTTGCCAGTTTTGCTTGCAGAAAGGGATGGGGTGTTGGCAGATAGGATAGAGAGACTAGCCTCGGGCTGAGACAAACAAACAGATGAACGGTAAGAAGGAGAAGAATATCTTCTTGACTGCTGAGTTTCTTGTAAAGCAAACGATTATTAGAAAAAGAATAAGAGCAGCAGTTGTGAATTGATTTGGAGTAGGTAGGGAAAGGAATAGAAGTATAAAATCTGCAAGATTAAAAGCCAACAAGATGTGTTGTGCATCTGTATAAATAGTAGGGGCAATGAAGGACAGACTAGCCGCTAGAAAGAATAGAAACAGCCAGTAAAGCCACTGGGACAGGATAGTACCAGTGATAACAGGGGAGAAGCTATTCGGAAGGCTGGGACATCAACCTTTCGGATGACACATTGAGGGGTATGTTTTATAATGGAGTGGTTCGAGTGATTTAAAAATGTGTAATAGTTCTTAACGTCAGGTAACAGCATTTCAGAAGATTTTATCCACACTGAAGAGGAGAGAAAGGGGAGGTTTAGGGCCTCATTTAGAGCTTAGCGGAGGGGTTACTCAGCCACAAATGTGACGGATGTCCTGTCCACCCTACTACAAGTTCTGTAGGCTATAATGGAATTGTAATATGGCGTACGGGATATTCACCACTTTTTGTGATGGAATAACCACCTCCGCCAAATTCTAAAATGGGACCTCTGTCTAGACATAGTGATAACTAGTGTTGAACATTGGATTCGGAGACTTTAACCTACAACTGTCCATGGGCATGAATATTTTGCGACTTAAGCAAACCAGTTATCACATGTAATTGACGAGGGCGGTTGGGCTACTTGAAAGTAGTCTAAATAGGGCTGCCAGAATGTTAATTAATGGATTGTAGAGACTGCACTGGCACATAGCCGATCTCTACATCCTCCCATAGAAACACAACTGTGCCAATCTCCTTAGGAAGCCCTATATTGCATTCCAGTGAATTACGGGATTTAATTCAAATCCTTGACTCCGTTCTCAATTCTTAGGTGAAGGAAAGACCAGGCTTTCTCCAAAATCCGACATCCACCATTACCTTCAAGCTGGAAACTGCCTATTGCTGAGTCTGCATCCTATCTTTCATCACATCTTCACACATCCAGAACTTGGAGATAGATCCCTGGGCATCCAGGGCTTTAAACTCTGGAAGGTGTAAACCCTGACCTGAGAGCAGCACCTTACCATTCTTGTTTAGAAAACACCTAAAAACAGAAGTCCAAAAACCTTAAGAGCAGTGATAGTGTAGTGCTAATTAGGGCTTCTCACAATCAGTTGGAATCTACCTTCTCTCCATATGGTGTTGTGGACTCCATCCTCTCATTTTAGCACACTGTAGTGGCCACAAAGCATCATATCTGGTGCTATATTGGGGGGGGGGGGTGTCAAAGATGGCACAATGGTAGGGCGCTCTTTTTGTGAGCTCCATGCAGCTCTCCGCATCTGAAGAATTGCCAGAGTGTAATCTGGCACCAGCACTTCAGTGACAGGTGCTGGGAAAGTCTCCTGCAGCCCAACAAACAAATTATAGCTCCATCCATACCCACACAGAGCCAGAGACGAAGCAGTAGTGCAACCGCTCAGAGAGGCCGGATGCCAGCAGTGGTCCATTGAATGAATGCACCCTGTGATGCCTGGAGCAGTCGCCTTGTGTTGTACCCGGCCACTGACTAGACATCTGCTTGCTGTATACTCGCCGGTGCAACGTTTACCGAGAAGACTTGGAGCTTGCCTTGCACCAGATTAGATTCCTGTGGGCTCCCTTGCCCTCCCATTGTGCAGCGATCTGGAGCACAGCTTGGGCTGTGGAGGATGCAGGAATGAGCCTCATCCAGGCGGCTGTTGTTTTTGCGTCTGTCGCCCCTAGTGGGAAGAGTATGCCCAGAAGTGGGTCCCGTGCTCACTATGCCACCAGATTCAAGCTAGCCTGACTGAAGAGGGGTGAAACCCCGAAACCGGTCCCAGGATGCTTGTTTCTGCTCCAGGGAGGACCTGGTCTGGCAGTTCGGGCTGGACTGTTCCCATAGGGAACAGGGTCAAGACTGATTTGCATATGGCTGGGTCCAAACTGGAATGGCATGGTGAGCAAAAAAACTGATGGATTAAACCCAGATCTGTGACTGGGGGTGAATGTTTGATTTGTTCTGCATTCCGTCCATCAACTGTTGTTTTTGCATTTGTAGCCCCAAGTGGGAAGGGTATGCCCAGACGTGGGTCCCGTGCTCACTATGCCACCAGATTCAATCTAGCCTGGCTGAAGAGGGGTGAAACACCGAAACCGGTCCCAGGATGCTTGTTTCTGGTCCAGGGAAGACCTGGTCTGGCAGTTCGGGCTGGACTGTTCCCATAAGGGAACAGGGTCAAGACTGATTTACATATGGCTGGGTCCAAACTGGAAAGGCATGGGGAGCAAAAAAACTGATGAATTAAACCCAGATTTGTGACTGGGGGTGAATGTTTGATTTGTTCTGCATTCTGTCCATCAACTGTTGTTTTTGCGTTTGTCGCCCCAAGTGGGAAGGATATGCCCAGACGTGGGTCCCGTGCTCACTATGCCACCAGATTCAAGCTAGCCTGGCTGAAGAGGGGTGAAACCCTGAAACCGGTCCCAGGATGCTTGTTTCTGGTCCAGGGAGAACCTGGTCTGGCAGTTCGGGCTGGACTGTTCCCATAGGGAACAGGGTCAAGACTGATTTGCATATGGCTGGGTCCAAACTGGAATGGCATGGTGAGCAAAAAAACTGATGGATTAAACCCAGATCTCTGACTGTGGGTGAATGTTTGATTTGTTCTGCATTCCGTCCATCAACTGTTGTTTTTGCATTTGTCGCCCCAAGTGGGAAGGGTATGCCCAGACGTGGTTCCCGTGCTCACTATGCGACCAGATTCAAGCTAGCCTGGCTGAAGAGGGGTGAAACCCCGAAACCGGTCCCAGGATGCTTGTTTCTGGTCCAGGGAGGACCTGGTCTGGCAGTTCGGGCTGGACTGTTCCTATAGGGAACAGGGTCAAGACTGATTTGCATATGGCTGGGTCCAAACTGGAATGGCATGGTGAGCAAAAAAACTGATGGATTAAACCCAGATCTGTGACTGGGGGTGAATGTTTGATTGGTTCTGCATTCCGTCCATCAACTGTTGTTTTCGCGTTTGTCGCCCCAAGTGGGAAGGGTATGCCCAGACGTGGGTCACGTGCTCACTATGCCACCAGATTCAAGCTAGCCTGGCTGAAGAGGGGTGAAACCCCAAAACCGGTCCCAGGCTGCTTGTTTCTGGTCCAGGGAGGACCTGGTCTGGCAGTTCGGGCTGGACTGTTCCCATAGGGAACAGGGTCAAGACTGATTTGCATATGGCTGGGTCCAAACTGGAATGGCATGGTGAGCAAAAAAAACTGATGGATTAAACCCAGATCTGTGACTGGGGGTGAATGTTTGATTTGTTCTGCATTCCGTCCATCAACTGTTGTTTTTCCGTTTGTCGCCCCATCACTAGAGGCACTCCTTGGTACGTGGTAGGAGACAAGCAGGCCCTCCACATGCCCTGAATTTCACCTCCATACCGACTCCAGCATACAATACAGAGGCAGTAGATTGGGGCCTACATATCCTGCACCCTACTTACTGGTCTCAATAAACTGCCAATGCCAGTGCTTTGCTGGCCCCAAGCAAATGCTGCACCAATGTGCCTGGGCATCCACAGCCTATCAAGTTGGTGCTGCATACGAGCACTTGGGAAATACACAAGATTCACAAAGATATATCTGTGGCTCATAGACTACATGCCATGTCAGGTACATTTTAGTTTGCACTGCACTATGATCTACTGC
This sequence comes from Pleurodeles waltl, assembly GCF_031143425.1. NCBI lineage: Eukaryota > Metazoa > Chordata > Amphibia > Caudata > Salamandridae > Pleurodeles > Pleurodeles waltl. The sequence goes on from NC_090447.1 coordinate 669,524,070, forward strand.
TCAAATAAGGTGAGGCCGGCCGGCACAGAACAATGTAGCAGCTTGGGGAAACGGTGCTACCCCCAACAAACCGCTCATTCGAGGGAGGTGGGGGTCAGAGCGGACTATAGATGTGTGGGATATCCTCCTGCTGATACCTTCTGTATTTTTGTGTGCAGTGTGGCAATGCAGGCTGGGTCACACCTACATCTCAGCAATGATGTGAGCCAAAGTGGAACATCTGTCTGCCCTGGAGGTATTTCATTGGCAGGAGACCACAAGCGGTGTCCTTCTCCCTCTCATGGTAGGCCCTGACCAGGGTTTGCCTGCTCCTCAGTTGGCAAAGAGAATACATGGATTGGGCACTTGGGCCTCTTGAACTGAGCACAGGATATGTGATGATACCACAAGTGAACATCTCAGTGTTTAGGACTTTTAAGTCGGTCAAGGCAGGACAAAGCCTTGTAAAACACTGGCATGAGCCTGCCACATAGGAACATATATTGAGCTTCAGAACATGAAGGGTGCATGATGGTCAAATCAACAATCACTAAGACCTTGGTAACCAAGGGAAAGACTGACACCATGGCCCAGGCTTCTGGAATGGCGGGCCCCTTGGTACAGGAGAGCTCAACCCTAGAAGAGCATTTTTGAAAATTCAACCAGATCCTCCAGGTGATACTGGACTCTAAAAACACTCCTAAAACAGATGCAGTGGTGCATGATGTCAGTCTTCTACTGGCTGATCACAGAAAACTATTGAACATAGTGGTGAATAATGAGTCCACTCTCAGCTCGACATCCACGTTTCAAGGAGCTCCAAACCCAGTTGGCATGTCTGCAAAAGAGGAGCTCGCCTCCATAGCAAGTCTGGAGGTGGGGGGGGCGTGATAGTAGGCCTGAAGCTGGAGTAGAATCCTAGCCACTAGCCGCAGCTAGGTTAGTTAGCCAGCTGTCCTCTCTATAAGGTTCCAACTCGTCTATCACCTCTCCACTATCTCCCTCATCAGGACAAACAAGAGGGGGCTCTTGTGGAGGAAGATCAGGGGTAGCAGGCATGACTGGCGCTGTTCCCAACATCGATTGGTGTTGAGAAGTTAATTCCTCAATGTCAGTTTCAACTTCAGACAGAGAGAGGGATTTGACTTCGATTGGCGCTGCAAGTGGAGTCGCTAGAGTTGGCCGATCGGATACTGGTGCTGAAGGTAGAAGCTCTGAAGGGCTGTGCACTGGTGCCGTAATAGCTTTGTCAACTGACACTGAATGCCAAACTGAAGCCAAGGGCGATCCCACCGGCGTGGACAGTCAAGGCACATTACACCTCCTTGGAATCCATAGGCACTCCAGAAAAAGGCGATTTACCAAACAGCGTAAAAGGAAGCGTAATATTCATGCATGTGGTCAAGAATTGCCCCGTTCCCTTGGAAGAGAGGAAGATGCGGTGTAGACTCCGACCTCAACTCCTCAACCGATGAATGGTGGGAGGTCATATGGGGTGAAGTCTGCAATTTTCGTGACTTTGATCGCTTACATCGAGACTTAACTCTTGACATTGATAGAGAATGGAGACCACAAGAACGACTCCTTGAACGCGCCCGCAAATGGACGGCAGTTTGAGAAGGAGACCTTCGGTGACGGTAAGACGGAACGACTCTGACAAGCCCTGACGCCAGAAGCTTCATAAGCAGGGGGTTATATGGACTCTGCTGATGTCACGTCCAGTGGACGACCTCAATACAGAGTCACATGACGCTCTTTTCCAACGCGCAGACGTGCTATGGGAAAAAAGTTTCTGGATCCAGATTCTACATTAAGGAATCTGCAGCTAGATTCTGTCTCTACCAGATAATACGTTACCGAAGGTAAGTAACTTGTTCATTCCGTTGTAAGGGCACACTGGCTAACAGAACATTTGCCCTCCCCTGTTGCCCCACGGAGGCCAGTGGTAGCCCACTTCTTTAATTACAGTGACCAAGACCACATACACCAGTTCACAAGAGCAAAATGGGTCTGGCATATTGACTGAAGTTCAGTCACCATCTTCCCAGACTACACCATGGAAGTCCAGCAATTAAGAAGTCCATATGTGGCAGTGAAGAAACAAGTGCAGCAAATGGGGTTAAAGGACACCCCCATGTATCCTGCCAAATTAAGAATCATCGCAAAAGTTGAGACTCTATTATTAATAACCCCACAGAAGGCCTGTCAGAGGCTCCAATCTAAGGGAGTGGAGATCCTGCAGGAGGAGTATTGCCCAGCTGACCGTTGGACTTCCTGGTATTTCCTGAGATGGAGGTCCAGATGAACAATAGGGAAATCATACAAAAGATCAGGCGGCTTAAGAGCGAGCCCAGGTAGTCACTGAGGAACTGACCTAAAGTGAGTAGCAAGCAGAGGCTGGTGTGTCAGAGCAGGACAATGCATTGGGCCAAGGAGGCAACAGGGACACAGACCTTGACATGGGGGAAGGCCCCCAAGATGGCAGATATGCTAATATAAAGTTGCTGGCCAACCACCATGAAAAGTATGCAGCCTTTTAGACAGGGTTCGATGACATGATGAATCAAGAAATGGCTGCTTGCTGCCAGTGCGGTAGCAAGAACATGGAAGACCACCACATGGAGTGTGGTGAAAAAGGAACTGCATGAAAATGGAAAACCCTCCTTCTGTTCTGAAGAAAATGGTCTTGAGACCTGACTGCACATGCAGTGGTCTACTGTTTGCAGATTCAAAATAACAAGGAGATGGTTGCCACTTAGCCAGAAGTGTAGGAGTTGGTAATATTGAAATGTCCTCTTTTTCTTTTAAGGCTTATCGCTGTTGACCTCTGACTCATAACCCCTGCAAGCCTGGTGGTCCTGGCTTGAGAGTGAGCCCCATGCTGATCCTCAATTATCTGTGGACAGTTTGTGCAACTAAGTGCTATAGATACTAGTAAGAAAGTATGCTACCAACTTACAGTATAGTGCCATGGTACATGCAGGGTATGACCACAAGAAAAGAAACCGAATGTGCACCTATTTGAAATAGAGGCATAATCATATAGCGGACATTAAAGAAACACACATGAATGGTGTGTAGTTGCAAAGACTCACAACAAGGTGGAGGGGAGAAGTTATTGGCACAGTGTATTCAGTGTTTGCCAGGGGGGCACTAGTGTGAATTCCACCTCAACACCACTCATAGTACAGTTTAAAAGTGAGATTCAGAGGGCAGGTATGTGGTGATTGAGTCTGCTGGGCGGGGAACCATTGGCTTTGATGCAATCTATGCCCCCAAACAGCAATCAAAATGCATTCTTAGACTCCCCACTTCATCCCTGATCAATAACCTACAGGCATCGTGTTGGGGGGAGGGAATATCAATTTAGTTCTCAATGTTAAAATGGACTGATCTATCCCCCCATTCCTGGGATCTCAAAATGAATGGGTGGCTGCACATTTTTGGGATTGGGTGGAAAGCTGGGGCCTTTGTGGTGCAGGGAGTGACTAGTACTCTCACAATAGACAGTATTCCCGTTATCTGACAGTACACAAATTACTTACACTGTTAGACCTATTTTAGTGTAATCAATTGGGTGTCATGGAACTGGACACTGAATGCCTAGGTCCCCCATGGTCGGATCACAGTCCACTGAAGTTGGTGGTTGAGTGGGACAGACACAACCACAGATACCAACCTGGAATCTAAATGCCAATGCCTTAGCAGGTACCAATTTCAGAGGCACGCAGTGTAAGTCCATTGTTGATTACTTTGCAGAAAATGAGTGGAGGGCTGGAGGTGGAATGATAGTGTGTGATGTCTTCAAAGTGGTGGTAGGGTAATCTGTATAAAGACATTTATGTGGTCAGAACAGAACTGGCAAAAGTCATCACAGTCACAGAAGGGGACATAGGTAACGAGGAGTTTAGACTCATTTGAGAATTAGTACATACATAGGGTCTCGGAGACTTCAAGAAGAAACAGGCAGGAAGGGATATGGCCGGACATTTACTGGTCTGGTTACTAAAAGCAAACTCAAATAGAAAACCAATTGGAGCCATTAGATCTTTCTGTAACATAGACGTCAATCCGCAGACCAAAATAAACTTGGTTTGTTTTGCAGAGTACTATCACATGCTATACAAGAAGGGTTCCAAAGTTATGACACTCTCCTTGGATATAGAAAAGGTCTTTAACACCCTTGGGTGGCTTTACCTCATGCTGGTCCTAGAACCCCCTAGGGATGAGACTTAATTTCTAGAAATGTGTGTGGATGTACACAGGACCAGCAATATCAGAAGGCATGGATGCCCTCTGCCATTCTGCATCTCTGCAATTGCCATAGAACAGCTTGCATATCTTCTTCGAAGCAGCGAGGCAGAATTCGGTATATGCCTAGGTGACCAATGGCAGCTCATCTCGCTGAAGCAGATTATATCCACATAAATATTTGAGAAGAACTTGCACCCATTGTGGAAGCAATGTCTGTATTAAATAACTCTGGGGGCAATTCCTTATTGGTGAACCCTTGGAGCAAATCTTACTTGTTCCTGCTTCGATCACTAACGGAAGTGGAGCGTACAGTGAAGCAACAGTCTGTGAAATTCTGGGTGATTCTGATGCTTTCCACAAAGAGCAGGATTGTTTGGTTTGAATCGCTTAATCTTTTGCAGGTTTACTTCATTTCCTAAATTGAAGAGAGGCTAGAGTGCGTAAGAAGCATCGACTGAATCTGTCTGGCTGCCTGAGCTGAACTTTGCTGGGCTGAGGAGGTCACAGCTCCTAGGGGCATAACCTCCTTGGCTTAGCAAAGGTGCCTGGAGGCCCTCCCCTGGGTGATGAGGAAAGCGTCACCCATTGAATTTGCCCTGGGCGCTCTAGGTTTAAGCCCTGAAGCGCCCAGGGCGAGTGTGAATCATTGACACTTCGTCACAGAGTGGGTTGGGGACAGCAGTCTCACTGACCCCATCCCACTCTGTGACGAGGTTGGGTCTGCTGCCTTCCCTCACTGGCTGACCTAAGGTCAGCCATTGAGGGAAGGAAACAGTCCCAACCCTCCTGAAGGCTGAAGGTGTGTGTGTGTGATGTTTTAAATTGAATGTTTGGAGGGCGCGTGCATGTTTAAATGTTATGAGTGTTGTTAATGGATGTGCGTGTGTGTGTGTGTGTGTGTGTGAAAGAATGAGTGTGTGTGATCTTTTAAAATGAATGTTTGGTGCGTGCGTGCATGTTTGAATGGTATGAGTGTTGTTAATGGATGTGCGTGCCTGCATGTCTGTGTGTGAAAGAATGTGTGTGTGTGTGTGCTTCCCGCCCACCCCCCTCCCTCCTAAAGCTGCCGGCCGCCACTGGATTTCGCTTGCTGCAGCTAATACTATGCATTTTACGCCACAGGGGCACAGCAGCCCCCACCCCATGCCCTCAGTTGCCCCCATCCACCTCAACTGAGTGGCTGCAGCAGCTTCACAGAATAGCAATGTGTGAACAAGTAACATACAGTGTCTCTGTTAGATTGGCAATTTGTGTTGCTGTTTGGCTTCCTTTCTTGAACTGAATAAGAGTTAAGAAAGCATAGTGGGGGTCCACAACTCACTGGTAAAACTGCTGCTGATTCTGTTTGACATATTACTTCAGTGACCTTCTAGCCAAAATACTGATGTTGGTGTAATGGAAATGACAACTCAATGCATGTTCGGTGTTGTATTACAGTGTTGTGTGTTTAGAACTGCTGTAATGATGTCTGCTTCCTAGTAATATGTCCATTGCTGGATCTCAGTCGACCACACCTACATCACTTTTAAAAACATGTTTTTGTGTGCGCTGCAGCTCATTAAAAAGTCTTGGTAACAGGTCTGTGTATTTGGGGACCACTTAGCATGTCATTTAAAAGATCAGTGAGACTGAGCAAACAAAAGGAAAATAAACACGAATCATAAACACACAGCAGTTCCAATCCCAGAGGGTACAAAATAACGCTATGATCAATGTGTTTTCTACACAGGTTAAACAGAGAAAGTTAAGTATTTTACTCGCAAGGATTACCAAGTTCATTCCCTTTACAGTGGTGCTGTACCACCCAAGACTTGTTTACAGATGACATGTTTTTATTGACAGTGTTGGTATAAATTCTCCTTGTCATGGATGCAGACGATGCAGTGAGAGGATTGTCCAGCCTGTTATTAAAACTGGATTTTAGTTTATTCATGGATGCTACAGAGGGACAACTGTCCGCCACTGATTAATAAGCAGGCTTCGTCACGTTTTCTCAGGACACATGGCCGCTTTCCCAGGTCATGTTAAATCAAGTGACATTGTTAATTCACTGGGCCACTCAAGCCCTGATCACTATTTAAGTTGGGGTACGGGAACACCCTCTGTTCCGGAATCTCCAAGCAACTCACCAGAAGACTATAAACCATCCAGAACTCGGCAGCCAGACTCATCCTGCCGCACACAACTCCCATCACACCACACCTCATGTAGCTCTACTAGCTCCCAGTACGCAGAGGCGCTCATTTCAAACTCCTCATTCACATATTCAAGACATTGCACAACTTAGACCCCACCTATATGAACAGTCGCATCTCCTTCCACCAACCTAGACAGCTCCGCTCCACAGGGCTCCTGCTCGCACACATCCCACTTACACTCAGACCCAAATCGAGAGGGGTGTTCTCTTACATCACTCCCAAAGTTTGGACCCACCTCTGACTCCACATCAAAGCCTCCTTCTCTCTTATTGAATCCTGCACAAAGTTCAAGACCTGGCTTTTCAATGTACCAACCTACCCAAGGCAGCCCTCGGCACCGACTCCTACTCAACACCAGGATACCCTTGCAGGTAATAGTCTGCTTTACAAATACACATGACGTAACTGCTGTCAGAGCAAACAGAGATCCTCTGGACTACAGATGAGTGATACATCAAGCAGAAAAAGCTGCTCTGACCAGCCTTACATTAGGGGTGGGTGATGCAGGTTTTTGGTTTGGTCAGTTCCTATTGGAGCAAGACCAGTGTGATTTGCATATCTCAGGCCTCGGTCTGTTGTGGCACCAAGGCCAAAAAACTACTTGGTCTGGAATGTGGTCCACACAATTGCTAATGACTGAGATTGCTGCAAGCATCCCAGCGATCACTTTTGTGATTTCCTTAGTCCAATGTTTTAAGTGCAACAGGTATGGCCACATGTGAGATCTCATGCTTGCTGTGCCACAGGACTCAGTCCACATCTCACTGGTGCGACCTAATGTTGCTGAAATCAGTTGTGGTTCCTTCTGTTCCCATTGGCAGGTAACCTCACTTGCCATTTTGTGTTGGACTGTTCCTGTTGGAGCAAGAACACGCCTAATTGGCCTATGGAAGTACCTTTTTTTGTACTGCCATTGTTTTTCTTTAAAAAGCGATGTAATGTATTGCTGCCAAAGTGATTGCCAGTGGGCTAGACTTTTGGAACACCTTTGTTTCCTCATTGGTTGAGGTACACACACAGTAGTCTTTATAAGGATGTACTATTTTTGTGAGTGTCTGTAGGCATATCAGGATGTGGTTTTACCAAAATAAACGTTTTTTTTTTTTTTTAAATTATAAGCTAGTTTGGTTGCATCACCAGTGCTTCTACAGCCTCTGATTATATCACTGGGCAATAGTTGTTGGAGGGACTTTCTAGAAGATTTAAAAAGTGTCCATTCAAGGGCATGCTACAGGCCACACAATTCCAACCCACACAATTCCACAGCTAACAATTCCAATCCAACCCATATATTTCACTCCACACCACATACATCCACTCCAAACCAAAACACATGTGTAAAAGACATTGCCATTTACAACGCCAAAAGCTCTAACTCTTGCAAATGCGAGACCTATTGGCATTGCCAATGCTTGTCAATACTGGTACTTTTTGTAAGTCTTCAAGGTTTTTTCTTAATTGTTGTTCAAATAGACAGTAACTTCCTGGTCATCAATTTAATTAAAAAAAACACTCACATTTCCTCTCTCTTAAGGACCGACAGTAGTACCATATGCTCCCCACGCAGCCACAGCCTGATTTCCTGGGCTTCCTGAATTTCACAGGTGATGGCAGGTCCTAAATCCAGTAATCAATGATAGCCAGTTCAGCTGCTACTCCATGACTTGCGCACACTACCTGATTCCCCCCAGGACCTGGCTTTGCAAAGAGGCTAGCCAACCGTACCAGTTGGCAGATAAGCACCAAGTAAACAAACAGAGAGTAGATGAGAAATCCATTGAGAGTCAAGGTACTTTAGTCGAAATGCCACATTTGTGCTCTTGTTAGTGCTCCAATGGTGGGACAGGGCACAAACACGTCTGGATGCTTGCCCAATGAGCACAGTACTGAGGTTACCATCAGAGAGGAGGGTAGAAGAGGAGTACGCTTTACACTGATACCAATATGCTGTGCTAGAAACTGGAAATTCACAGTCTGCAATGTCAGGCAAGAATATATATATATATATATATATATATATATATATATATATATATATATATGTGTGTGTTACAATTGGGTGCTTGTTTCGTTTAGGTTCACAGTGAATGTTAAGATTCCAAACCTAGACACATATGGGCATTAATCTTTATTGTGGAGTGGTTGACATTACAGAAGATTATTACCATGTATCAGATGTCACAGTTTTCGACGGTGAGAAAAAGGAAGAATGTGCATGATGACCAAAAGTATTTAACTGGTGTTTTATTCACAAAAACGCTCAGCAATAGCTCAATAGACAATGTTCTCAAAGTGAGGGATTGGAAAGATGTACTCGTAGTTAGAGATGTATTGCAAAGCTTTCTAGTTGTGAATAATAAAACGTTTATGTAAAGGCAGTCCTTTGTCAGAGCCCATTTGACTTACAACTATACAAACATCACCTTTCTATTCGTATGAAGGTCACAGCCATAAATGATAGTGTGGTTGGTTCAGTGATCCTGGACAGTATAAGTTATTGAACTACATATTGATGTGTTAGTGATCAAGACAATGTTCTTGAACTTGAAATACTTTCAAGCATGTGTACTGGAAGATTATTTTCCGAAGACATACACCATGATAAGAATGTACTATCTAGTGGAAAGGGTAGGCCCATACATAACACAGAGTGGGTGAACATGTTCCAAGAGGTGTTGAGGACCTAAGCAGGCAGTGAAACAAAACCCTTGAATGAGAGTTGTATGACTTGTTAACACATCAATGTATCCAGTAATTCAGAGCAACAGACAGATCTGAAAATCGAAATACCTAGACATCCATTTCCAGATACCCATAACAGCTTTAGGATGGCATACACACTTGGTCAGCTGGTTCAGGATTTTTGCTTCTACTTTAGTACATGTACCACATATGTCACAGTTGTTAATGCAGTTCCATCAGTTGCAACTGTGAGTGGAATTTCCATTGCACTGTATTGGACCTGGCAGATGTGGTTCTCTCATTTAATCGGGATGTCTGTGAAAACACAATTGAGATTTTGGCCCATTACATCCTACTAACTGCAAAGCAGAAGATAGTCACTGTAGAAAAGTACCCTCTTTCTTGGCATGCTTACCCCATTTTTCTGCCTGATGTCATTGTGTTCACTGGGATCCTTCTAACCAGGACCCCAATGGTTATGCTCTCTCTCCCAAAACTCTGTACTTCATCCTACAATTGGCATACTAGTGCCCCCATGTAAGCCTCTAGTATATGGGACCCAGGGCATTGGGGTTGCAGAAGATCCCTATGGGCTGAAGCAGTTATTCTGCCACCCATAGGGAGCCCATGCAAAGGGTTCTGCAGGCCTGCCATTGCAGTCTGCGTTAACCGGGTGCATGCACCCGTTTTCACTACAGGTCACTGCACCAGGTCACTATAAGTCACCCCTATGGAAGGCTCTCTCAGCCCAGTGGGCAGGGTGCAGATACCTGTGTGTGAGGGCACCTCTGCACTAGCAGAGTTGTCCCACAAACTCCAGATCCATTTTCCTGGACTTTGTGAGTGTGGGGATGCCATTTTACATGTGTACTGTACATAGGTCACTACCTATGTCCAGCTACATGATGGTAACTCTGAACCTAGACATGTTTGGTATCAAACATGTTGGACTCATACCCCAATACTTTGCTAATATTGGTTGTATGATTCCATGCACTCTGGGTGTTCCTTAGAGGCTCCCCAGCATTGCTTCTAAGGCCTTCTGAGGTTTTCCAGGCAGCCCAAGCTGCTGCCACCTCACAGACAGGTTTCTGCCTTCCTGTTGCTTGAACAGCTGAAGCCCAGGAAGGCAGAACAAAGGGTTTCCTTTGGGAGAGGGGTGTTACACCCTCTCCCTTTGGAAATAGGTGTGACAGACATGGGAGGGGTATCCTGCCAGAGTCTCTGGAAATGCTTTGAAGGGCTCGTGCTCTGGCGCGAAACTAGACAAAGGAAAGGGGAGTGACCACTCCCCTGTCAATCACCACCCCAGGGGTGGTGCCCAGTACTCCTCCAGATGGTCCCTGGGTTTTGTCATCTTGAATCCAAGGTTGGCAGGGAACTCTGGGAGAATCTGAGTGCCACGTCAGGCAGGTGACGTAAAAGCCCCCTCCTGATAGGTGGGCACCCAGCTAGGTGACCAACCTCACTTTTGGGGCTATTTAGGGTCTCTCTTTTGGGTGGTTGCTCAGATTTGGCTTGCAAGATTCCAGCAGGATTCCTCTGCAACCTCCACTTTGACTTCTGATCAAAGAAACTGCATCTGTGACTCTCCAGAACCCGACAATCCGCAACAAAGACTTTGCCTGCAACACTGTTTCCACGGCTCCTTCAAGCTTCTGCAACATTTCCCTGGTCATGTATCCTCTGAGGACAGCCCGTCTTCAGTCTGCACAGGAAAGAAGAAGGAATCTCCCTTGGAGTGAAGGGGTCACTCCCCTGCATCTGCAGGCATCATCAGCATGGCTGCGTGGATCCCCTCTCCTGCATCACGGGTGGTGGTGGTCGGAAGTGGTCCTGTCGGTCCTTTCTACCAGCTGTCCCACTTGGGTGGAGGTAAGCCCTTGCCTTCCCATGCAGGACAGTACCCCCCATGCACCACGTCTTTTGCAGCTGCCAAGGCTTGTTGGCACTTCCTCCAAGGGGTCTTCAGGCATCATGTAGCTCCAGCCCCCAGCACTAATTCCTGTGATGCACAGCTCCCCGAGTGGCTGTACTGCGGCTTAGGACTCCTTTTTGTAGTGCTGCGTGGGCTCCATTTGCAGCTTCTGTGTCCACCGTCCTGTGGGACTCCTGTGAGTGCTACCTATGCTTCTGTGGGCTCTCTATGACTCTGAGGGCCCCCTCTGTCTCCCCCTCCTGAGTTGAGTCCTCCTGGGCATTGCTGATCCCCGGCAGCACTACTTTCCACCAACCGCAAGTTTTGCCTGTGCCAAGGCTTGTTGGTGGAACCCGAACACGCAAACCCAACTGCAGTCTTCCTTTGGGCGTAGGACATCACCTGCATCCTCCAGGAACTCGACTCCTACTCCAGGGCTGCGGTGCTGACTTTCCTTCCTCACCATCGACCAACTCCTGCATCCTCAGCTTGGTCAGTAGAGGCTCCTGCCCCCAATGGACTCTCTGGACTTGGTCCCCTCTTTCCACAGGTCTTCCTCTTCAAGAATCCACTGTTGTTTTCTTGCAGTCACCTCTGGGTTTTGCAATTCTCTTCTTCTTTTCTTAGTGAGTGTTTTGGGGAAATTCTAGTAATTTACTCCTGCTTTCCTGGTCGCTGGGAGGTGTTGTGGTACTTACCTTTGTGCTTTCCTGGTACACCCAGCGCCCCTCTACACACTCCACTTTCCTAGGTGGGGTCCCACTCTCGCATTTCAATTTTTTAGTATATGTTTTGTGCTCCCCCTAGGGTCACTATTCTCTATTGTGTTTTGCACTGTTTTCTAACTGATTGCTATTTCTGAGTACTAGTGTATATATCTTGCATGTTACCTACCTCCAAAGTGAGTATTGCCGCCATAGTATTTTTGGTGCTGTGTTACCATAATAAAGTAGCTTTATTTTTGTAACATTGAGTGTTTTCTTTCATGTGTGTAAGTGCTGTGTGACTACAGCGATAGTGCATGAGCTTTGGATGTCTCCTAGATAAGCCTTGGCTGCACATCCAATGCTATCTCTAGAGAGCCTTTCTTCTAGACACTGCCTACACTACACTAATAGGTGATACCTGGACCTGGCATAACCATGTGGTTATTCCATCATGCCAAGAAGCAGTAGTAGGACAATCCCTGTTTAGACACTTGTTTGAGATAACCTGACATCTTCCTCCGCTGTGAAGTAGGAATCAATTGTGCTTTGAAGTTGAATGACAGCACGTGGAAAGAAAAATGTGGCTCGCCAAAACAAAAGATTTTCGTCAGATTAGTGTTTAATACATTCTTGCAGCAAAATAAAGATGTTAACTACTCATACAAATATGTACTTGATTAATTAAAAACCGTATAACATGATAACCATACTCTACTTCTAAAAGAAAATACAATTGGAGAATGTAATCTTAATTTTGGACTTTAAGTGTATCTTGATGGCCACGTTTGAAATCTAGTGAAAAAATAAACCATTCTGAGAAGTGGAGGTGAGGGGAAAGCCCGACATGTAAATCTTTAATAAATACAAGCTCCAAAATTGTAGAGAAGTAACTTATTTTTCATACGACATGAAGATCGCCTTGTGTAATAATAGATAGCAACATGAAAGCATTTTTGAGTCTCCGGTTTTAGAAGAAAAATACAAAGTATTCTTAAGCATGTCACCATAGGCCAACAATTGCAGTATAGTGTGTCACAAATCTAACAATAATATTGTAACAATTCTTTCCAACAGTTCAGCTGTGCTTGAGCAAAGTTATTTGTGCAAGCTGCACGAGGCAATCATGCAAAGTAAGGCGGCCTTTTTTTTTTTTTTTTAACATATGTATTGCATTTTCGTACTGCGACATGCCGTGGAATTTTCAGAGAACGTGGATTGAGAAAGTGCCACTGGTCGGGAACATGTGCGTAACAGAATAGTCACACACATAGGAAGAAAAATAACAGTTTATGTAAATATGTTGAAGATGTGTTTTTTTCACATTCGTTTTTGAAAACAAAAGTTAAGGAGCGTAAGGAAAAATTAGCAAAAGTAGCAAAATTATTTTTGAGTTTAACGTCCTTTTCGTTTTGTTAACGAAATGCCTCACTCTTGTTCAGGATAGGATGTGTTTTATTTTTTTTAGGTGTTGTGCGAAGGAGGAATATTGTAAAGCTTGAACATGTAACACAGTACTTTCAGGTTGATTTATAGGGTAGTCAAAGTATGCCAATTAAGTTAGCTTCTAAAGAATTTGCGGCCCCTCAATTTTCTAAGTATTGCTGTGAGTTGGCCAACCATTTTTAGGTCTGGCTTGGTTGCACAGCTGTTGCCCAACATTATTGACTAATCCAAAAAAGAGCTCTAAGAAGAGAGGGGCTTTGGTTCTGTCCAGATGTTGGTAGCCAGGAGTTGATGTTTTAATAGGACAGAGTAGTGTCCTTCCGCAAAAAGACGTGTGTTCCCTCCATACAGCTCTGTTCATTTTGTTGAATTATCCATCTGCCCGAGACAGGAGCAGTATGTTTGAACTGGAGGTTTCCGGGGCACGTGCATAAGATTGTAGTGCTATTATATAAGTAGACAATGCACTACTTTTCTCTGACAGCAGCACAGATGGGAGGAGGGACGTCAACAGTACAGCTGTCAGTAGACCTTATGTGGTCAACACTAAATAGCTTTCCGAGTTCTACTGAGAGAGACGTAGGCTCCAAGCACATATTTGTTCCCCTGAATACAGGATTTGACTGGGCTGAATTTGTGTGCTTCCAGTAAAAAAGACTGCCTGTATTGCACTTTTTTACTTGTGTAAACGTCTGTTCTCACTACGGTATGACTGAGTTGGTTATGGTGGAAAGCTAATGATTATTGACATACACAAATGTTTTGTTAAAGGCACAAGGCCTGAAATATTTATTGTGTAAATGTATGTAAAAGTCCATAGGCATTTAAGGGTGGCTTATTACCCTACAGTAAGATCTACAGATAGGTATTTTGTTACATGGAATCTCACAGCTTACCCTAGTAGGCAATGATTACAGTGCAGCAAACAAACTGAGGATACAGAAGGCTTGCTCTGTCAGAATAATTGTTAGGCTGTCTTTAACTTTGAATACCTTTCTAATTTTATGACTGTGTGTCTGATAATTGCCTTGTGGAAAGTTTACGCGTAAAACTGGCTATGGTGATAAGCTACATGCGTGTTTGGTGGACTGGAAATGTTATGTCAGCTGCCAGAGGTCTCGGTCTGCTTATTATGAAACATTATGACAAAGGCAGATGGTCAAGTTTATTAATTGTAAAAAGAGTATGTCAAAGCCATGAAGCCTTTAACAGTTGGTAATCATCACACTGTGTTACTGGCTATGGATGGGTATTTTGTTAAATATAACCACACCGATTACCATAGTAAGCAAGGGTTTTAGCATTTAGCCACCTGTTCTGACAAATCCTGGAGTTGTTCACTGTGATGATGTTCGTTAGTCCTTGTTAAGAGGGATTGTATAATGTTTTGCAAGCTGTAATTTTCTGTGTATTTGTAATTTTATAACTGTTTTACAATAGTTGTCATTTAATGTGCACTTGAGTAGGCCAGTGTTGGTTAAAGACTAAAACCAATGGCAAGGGCTTCATAGGAAACATCAGGCCAGATTTTATAGGTTTGATCTGTGTATTATGAAACGTTATGCCTGACCTACGTATTGTGAAAAACGTGTTAAAGACAATAGGCCTTAAATGATGGATTGTTATTACACTGTACTAAAGACTATAGGCATGTATTTTGATACACAGAGTTTCACAGATCACCGCAGTAGGCAAGTGTTTTGGTTTGGTGATATCAACCCCTCCACCCCCCAAACAAACTGGGAATAAAATATATGCACTACAATAACCCTGTTAGGCTTTCTTAGTGGAGATAGTATTTTACTTTGCCAGCTGTAGTTTTGTACACATGTACTTTTATGACTGTGTCCTGCATGGCTGCCATGTGGCAAGCTTACGCTCACTACAATGGGTTTGCGATTGTTAGGGTGACACACAAATGATAAAGGTTAATGCCTGACTCTCTATTTTGAAGTTATGATAAAGGAAGGAGGCCTGACCTGTTGATTGGGAAAAGCATATGTTAAAGTAAATAGGCATTTAAGGGTGGATTGTTATTACTCTGAATTAAAGCCTTCAGATAGTTTTGTTTTGCATGTAATCTCGCAGATCACATTTGTAGGCAAAGGGTTTGGTGTTTGTTACCCTCTCTGACAAACTATTAGTATGGAAGATTTGCACTATGAGGATCCTTATTAGGCGTAGTTTGAAAGATAGTATTTTGGTTTGTCAACTGACATTGTAATTACATTTGGAATTGTATGCCTTATGATTGCCTTATTTGAAAGCTTACACTTACTACAATAAGCCTGAGTTAGTTATGGTGATATGACAGTGACAACAGATATAGGCTTGATTTGTGTGCAGTAAAAAGTTATGCAGAGTGCTGTAGGTTTGATCGTTTTTGATGAAAGGTGATTGTAAAGGTAGTAGGTCTGGCTTATTTATTGTAAAAAGCATATGGTAAAGCCACTTGGGCTCTAACAGTGGATTATTATTGCATTTCATATTGCAGGTATTTGGTTACATGTAATCTCATAGATCACAATAGGGGGAAGGTTTTTGGTGTTGGTCACCACTCTGACAAACCCTGGGAACAGAATTTCACTCTGGTGATTCTTGTTAGGCCCTATTGAGAAGGATTCTATATTGTATTGCCAACTGTCAATTCGTACATATTTGTAATTTTATAAATGTATGCCCGATGTTTGCCAGTTTTTTGCTCTTCATAACTCCTGGATTGTAAATAGTGTCAGGGTATTGGTAAAGGCTAGGGTCATTATTGGTTCACTGTGAAAAGGTATGTCAGATTACTTAGTTGTGATCTGTTTATACAGGGAGTGCAGAATTATTAGGCAAGTTGTATTTTTGAGGATTAATTTTATTATTGAACAACAACCATGTTCTCAATGAACCCAAAAAACTCATTAATATCAAAGCTGAATATTTTTGGAAGTAGTTTTTAGTTTGTTTTTAGTTTTAGCTATGTTAGGGGGATATCTGTGTGTGCAGGTGACTATTACTGTGCATAATTATTAGGCAACTTAACAAAAAACAAATATATACCCATTTCAATTATTTATTATTACCAGTGAAACCAATATAACATCTCAACATTCACAAATATACATGTCTGACATTCAAAAACAAAACAAAAACAAATCAGTGACCAATATAGCCACCTTTCTTTGCAAGGACACTCAAAAGCCTGCCATCCATGGATTCTGTCAGTGTTTTGATCTGTTCACCATCAACATTGCGTGCAGCAGCAACCACAGCCTCCCAGACACTGTTCAGAGAGGTGTACTATTTTCCCTCCTTGTAAATCTCACATTTGATGATGGACCACAGGTTCTCAATGGGGTTCAGATCAGGTGAACAAGGAGGCCATGTCATTAGATTTCCTTCTTTTATACCCTTTCTTGCCAGCCACGCTGTGGAGTACTTGGACGCGTGTGATGGAGCATTGTCCTGCATGAAAATCATGTTTTTCTTGAAGGATGCAGACTTCTTCCTGTACCACTGCTTGAAGAAGGTGTCTACCAGGAACTGGCAGTAGGACTGGGAGTTGAGCTTGACTCCATCCTCAACCCGAAAAGGCCCCACAAGCTCATCTTTGATGATACCAGCCCAAACCAGTACTCCACCTCCACCTTGCTGGCGTCTGAGTCGGACTGGAGCTCTCTGCCCTTTACCAATCCAGCCACGGGCCCATCCATCTGGCCCATCAAGACTCACTCTCATTTCATCAGTCCATAAAACCTTAGAAAATCAGTCTTGAGATATTTCTTGGCCCAGTCTTGACGTTTCAGCTTGTGTGTCTTGTTCAGTGGTGGTCGTCTTTCAGCCTTTCTTACCTTGGCCATGTCTCTGAGTATTGCACACCTTGTGCTTTTGGGCACTCCAGTGATGTTGCAGCTCTGAAATATGGCCAAACTGGTGGCAAGTGGCATCGTGGCAGCTGCACGCTTGACTTTTCTCAGTTCATGGGCAGTTATTTTGCGCCTTGGTTTTTCCACACGCTTCTTGCGACCCTGTTGACTATTTTGAATGAAACGCTTGATTGTTCGATGATCACGCTTCAGAAGCTTTGCAATTTTAAGAGTGCTGCATCCCTCTGCAAGATATCTCACTATTTTTGACTTTTCTGAGCCTGTCAAGTCCTTCTTTTGACCCATTTTGCCAAAGGAAAGGAAGTTGCCTAATAATTATGCACACCTGATATAGGGTGGTGATGTCATTAGACCACACCCCTTCTCATTACAGAGATGCACATCACCTAATATGCTTAATTGGTAGTAGGCTTTCGAGCCTATACAGCTTGGAGTAAGACAACATGCATAAAGAGGATGATGTGGTCAAAATACTCATTTGCCTAATAATTCTGCACTCCCTGTAATGTAAGTTATGCTTAGTTACTTTTTTTGGGAAGGCATGTGTTAAAGGCAATAGACTTTTAAAGGTGGATTATTATTACACAATGCTAAGGCCTGTAGGAAGGGGTTTGGTGTTGCTGGACCACCTGAACAAACCATGAGAATAGACAATTTGCAGTATGGAAATCCTTAATAGATTCTATTAGTAGAGATTTTATATGGCTTTGATAACTGCATTTTGTACATATTTGTAATTTTATTGCGGTATACCTGGTGGTTGCCTTGTGGGAAAGCTTATGTAGTAACACAGTAGGTCTAATTTGATTACCGTGGCAAGACAATGACATAGGTTATAAGCCTGATTGTTTATAATAAAAAGTTACGATAAAGGCAGTAGGCCTGAGACAATTACATATGGAAAATCAACAGGCATGTTGGATGTATTGTTATTTTTCTGTATAAAATCCTACAAATAGGTATTTTGTTTGTAAGGAATGTTTTTGGTTTTGGTTATTGCCTCTGACAAACCCAAGGATATATATATATTTTCATACATACATAGTCCACAAGTTGCCAGTCACATCCACAGTCATGCTGGTGCCTGAAGAATGGGCTGTGGCACAAGTATTAGTACCCGTCTCATAAAATGAAGAATCATAAAGGCACTTCTCACAGTGAATGTAGAGTTTTATTGTAATGCCACCAACAACACTTTTTGGCTTGGAATCCTTTCTGAAGTGTAGGTTCTATCACCTTTAGAAAATATAGTGCATATCAATCACCAGCAATTTAAAAAACATAGAAAACAGACTATGTTGCAGCCAACCACAACAGTGACATCGTAATTTACGTAAAATACAGATGCATTCATCTTGTGCTCTTTTTTAGAATTACTAAATTAAAATCGAGGCTCAAAAGAAGAAAATTAATAATGTAACATGATTTTTTTTCATAGATGGCCTTTTCCAATTTCAGGCAATGTCATATGATCTGTTGCAGCATATTTATGGACATAAAAAACTACTAGCAATCATTTAAATCACTTTGACATACTTTAGAAATATAAGCAGCCGCATCCAGTTTCTTCTAATCTATTGCAACGTATTTATAAACATAGAGGACTTGATGGTATTCCCTGACTTGTAGTTCTGACAAGCATATACAGGTAATGTTACACAAAATGAATCTCATTAAGAAAAATAATTTTTCCCTTAAATGGCCACATAAAATTTCTGCCAGTGTTGTATAGTCTTAACACAGCAAATTCACAAGCATGAAAGAATTATGGCATTCATTTGAATCCGTTGAACATGCCATTAGGGTATTGGGCTGCCTGGTTCAATGCATAACAATGTAACTTATTATGGACGTGGCAAGTGTGACACAAATTGTGACCTTAGTGGGGGCATGGCTTGCAGCACAACATGGCGGCTGCTCTTTAAGTGAGCTCTGCAGCCCCAGCAGGCCTGCCTACGCAATCCGGCCAAAATCCACATGGCCCCAGCCCCAAATGTAACAGAGCTGCTGAGGTGAAAGCGAGTGTATACTTTGCGCCGGGCCTCTTCTCTCTTGTAGGGCTCGTAACCTTCACTGAGTCACCGGCGGGGGTGCCCACTGCTGACAGTCCAGAGTTCCATAAGGGGGAGGCGCACCCACCTTTGACCTCAGCTCTGTGTTTGAACCTCCCTTCCCTTATCTACAATTGCCATCCGGGACTTCCAGTAGCCCATACTGACTGACAAAAGAGATACCCACCACCCTGCAACACGTCGATCCCAACTTCTGGCATAAAACTGACAGGCAGCGGAGGGAGGGACAAGAACCCCAAGGGTCACACCCTCACTCCTGCCGTCCTCCCTCTGACAGGCAGCGGTGACTAACGCCATTACTTCTGGATCCTGGTGGCCTTATGGCGATCAAGACCTTCACTATGGTGAGGGATAGAGGGGTAAAACCCGACCAAAAAAACAAGATGGACAAACATGCAGTCTGCATGACTCAGAGGTGGCACCTAAAGAGAATGCATCCAACCCAGTAACAGCAACCTCAAAACCAAATCTTACAGAAATAATGGCGGCAATACAGGGGGTCAAAACCATGCTGGAACCTAAAATAAATGAGGTTGTGGTGTTGGACCTTACAGACTCCACTGCTACCTTCCGCCAACAAGTCAATCATTTGCAAAAGTACAACCATCTGATGCCAGCTAGACTCTAAGACATGGAAGGGAGTTCATTCAGAAACAACTTACTCCTGATCGGAGTCCCAGAGAAAGCAGAGTGCCCTAGCACTGATCTGCTGATCTCTTAGTGGAACACTTCATTCTAGACATGCTCGGGCCTATCAATTTTTTTTTCAGTGGAGCAGGCTCACATAACTTGGGCCCACCCCCCCAATCCGTGAATCTGCACCCAATCCCCCACCCCTCCAGAACAATTATTGCCAGCAATTTCACTTATTGAAACCAATATGTTATCTTATAGGCAGCCGGACGGGCACCGGCTCTACAGTATGAGAATGCTGTCATCAGTCTCTGCTCAGACTTGATTCTCCAAGTTCAACAACAGAGGCGCAGCTTTGTGGGGGAAAAGAAGGAGTTATGTGCCAGGGATTTAAAGTACATGATGCTCTTCCTGGTCAAACTTTATGTCATAGCAGAGGGCAAGACTTGGCACTTCCTCACTCTAGGTGAAGCGTGGGATTGGCTGGAGGAATGGCATTCTGCAAACAAGAAACAGAGACGCTCTAGACAAGGAGGGAAAGACGGAGAGGAGATTTGTCAGGACTTATGAAACTATGAACGAAACTAACAGGGATGTAAGAACTTACTAGAAGTACTATTGCATGCTAATGTCCCACCACGTGGGCAGGGACATGATGTTGCTGAATACAAGGACACTGCTTGATGTTATATATTGTACAGATTAAAGGCGACGGCCTACTGATTACCACTATCATAACCATGGGAGGGCTGTATGGGTTCCTGAATGGGCTGTGCCAGCCTCACCCCAGTTAGTAGTTACCATACCATGTTAATGGGGGGGGCAATAGGCTCTCTTCTAGTTGGGGTTGGTGGGCAGTTCAAAGCCCACTGTGCAGGGTCAGGGGGGGTAATGTTTTTGGGGACGATCTATGGGTTCACTCAGCAGGCAGTCTTCTGATCCATGGTGAGTGCGGGACAGGCTTGATTCTCACGTGATGATGACACTCAGATGCGCAATACCAGACACACCGACACATGAGAACACTCCACTCACCCTAAGGGTAATGTTGTGGAATGTTAACGGTCTGGGTCACAAGTTGAAACGAGGCATAGTTATACAATATATAAACAGACAAAACCCAGACATCATGCTCTTGCAAGAGACCCAATTACTAGGTAACACATGCAAAGCGTTATCCCACAATTGATACACCTTGACAGCACATGCAGGTTATACCTCTGATTAGACGGGGTAGGTATCCTTGTTAGTAATGCAGCACCCTTGAAGCCCCTCGCAACATGGAGAGACACGCATGGGCAATATGTGGCCCAGTCAGGATCATGGGATGGCATCATCATCAACATATTTTCTGTGTTCATCCCATCACTGCACCACCAGCTCACCTTCCCCACGCTTAGTGTGCTCCTATTGCAGCTCATTCAGGGTATGCTAGTCTTGGTGGGTGATCACAATGCCATTATGTCAGAAGCTGAAGATAGACTTACCCAAGTCACACACACTGGGATGACATCCACACTAGCAACATTTGCAGAGGCTCTAGGCCTTGTAGACACATGGCAGATCTGACACCCAGAGGAGCAACAATATACATTCCTATCAGGATTGCATAATTGCTTCTAATGCATAGATAATATCTTTATGCACCACGCAAACATCTCCAGAATAGCCTTGGTAAAACATTTAGCACCGAGCATATCTTATCACTCGCCGGTATGGTTAAAACTAAGGGGGGACTCCAGACTGACTTTGGGTCTGAAATCAATCAACCCATGGTACATCTGAGATAATAAGATTATGACGTAACTAAGACAGGTGACAGACTACTATTTCACCGAAAATGTTTGTTGGTGAGATCATCCTTAGTATCTGGGAAGCATATAACTGTGCTGCGGGACAAGGTCTACTCTTTGCTGGGAAGAAGAAAGAAACAAGGGCCTAGATGGACTGCTTAGAAGGCAAAATTTCAGTACTAGAACAAGATCAGCATGGGGTGGGAACTGGGACAGCAGCACATCCCTCAGATTTTATGAAAAGGAGTACAGGGACCTGACCGAGGACACTGTGCATAAAATCCATATCCAGCCTCAAAGGAGGGTCTATTACATTGGGAAGAAAGCTCGCAAAGTCCTAGCATGGGTAGAAAACAGGGACCGGGCTTGTAACTGGGTACTTCATCTCACGACTGCCAGCGAGGTGTCAGAACTAGGGCGGAGAAATTTGTAACTTACTATTCAGAGCTCTATAAAGCTAGGGGCATACTGATATAGACAGAATGTATGATACTGCTATCCTGCGCATCCCCAGCTATGTTCTGTTCGGGCTCCCAGATGCCCTGCACTACCCATTGAAATCTTGGAAAGGGAAATCCATCACTCTTGCATTTTGCGCAGCCAAACAAACAATGCTGGCTAAATGGGGTATGGATACCAGCCCATCAAAAATAGATTGTCTTCATAAACTTTGGTATTTACTAGGCATGGAGAAGCTCACTGCGGTGATTGATTTCAAATTACTACAGTTCGATAAAACATTGGGCCCATGCATCCATTTCCTCTTCCAGGAATTTAGAGCAGTGTCTTGCCCAGGATATTTACACGTACTCCTCCTTACGCAGGTTGAACATGTCACCTCGGAGGAGCAACACACCAACCCTGACACACCCTGATAGGCGACTGCCTTCTAAATCACACATTACTGAAAGCAAAGAGCAATCACCAACACACTTCCTCTGTCTACTCCCTCAATTATCCCCCATTCCGACTGTCCTCCTTCTTAGCTCTAACTTGTTTCTTTCCTTCCCTTTGCCTATGTCCTCCACCGGTCAGTGGATGTAGGTGTGATGTTTTGTACTATTGTCAAAACACGGAAAAATCTTAATAAAACAAAGTTGAATTGAAAATACATTTTATAGAGCACACGTACACCGAGGGTGTCATGGTGCTAATCACAAACAGAAACAAGAAGAAAGGGAAGAACCCTACTATAAAAGATTAAAAAGCCAAGTTTTGAGCTTTTTCCTAAAACAGGAAAGTGATGAGCGGTTCTTCAGATCCGCCGGAGGATAGTTCCACAGTTTGGAAGTCCTGTAGATGAAACTACGTCCATCCCAATGGGCTTTCTTGAACTGTGGGACCAGCATGCGGTCTTGGAGCGTCTCAGATTTGGCCCTGCCTTCATGGGATGGGTCCGTACCTTATATCAGGGACCCCAGACGCGAGTAAGGATGAACGGGGTGACGTCGCTCACCTTTGAACTCCGCCGAGGGACGTGACAGGGGATGCCCGCTCTTCCTACTGATATTTGCCCTAGCTTTGGAACCCCTGGTGAAATGGATCTGGAGTGATCCATTGGTACAGGGGATCAATTGGGGGACATGAAAGGAGCACATATCTCTATATGCGGACAATATTCTATTCAATGTAACAGACCCCACATTTACTGTCCCTAGGCTAATGCAAATCCTCCGTATCTTTGGCACCTTTGCAGGCTCAATGATTAACTGGCAGAAATTACTTATGCACCTAATCACGGAGCCTCAACCAATCCTGTGGACCAAGATACCTATGCCAATGGTGAACGAGGGATTGAAAGACCTCAGCATTTATGTCACAAAAGACCCACACTTATTTTACAAGAACAACCTCAGACCGATCCTGGAGTGCTCTTGAGGCAGATGTACAGCATTGTAAAGTTTGCCGCTCTACCTCCTGGGGTGAGCGGCGATGTTCAAAATGGTGAACCTGCCACGCATGATATACACGCTGCAAAACACCCCCTACCTGGTGCCCAAAGACTTCTTCCTCAAAACAAAGGCTACCCTCCATCTTTTACTCTGGGACAATAGCCCACCCGGCATTGCCCTCCGGAAACTAACCAGGGGGAATGTATGATGAGGAAACTGGTCTACCTGATGTATGTAAATATTGCTGAGCCACACAGTTAATAGTGGTCAGTGTTTGGGCCCTTGCACCATGGGACGAACCAGCAATATGACTGGACAAACCTGTTTGGGGCAGTGTAGGAAAGCACCATCTTGCCTGGCATGTTACTCCCATTTTTACTGTATGTATGTTTGTTTTTGCCTGTGTCACTGGGTCCTGCTAGCCAGGACCCCAGTGCTCATAAAGTATGCCCTGTATGTGTTCCCTGTGTGGTGCCTAACTGTATCACTGAGGCTCTGCTAATCAGAACCTCCGTGTTTATGCTCTCTCTGCTTTTAAAAAGTGTCACTGAAGGCTAGTGACTAATTTTACCAATTCTGATTGGCACACTGGAACACCCTTATAATTCCCTAGTATATGGTACCTAGGTACTCAGGGTATGGGGTTTCCAGGAGATCCCTATGGGCTGCAGCATTTCTTTTGCCACCCATAGGGAGCTCAGACAATTCTTACACAGGACTGCCACTGCAGCCTGAGTGAAATAACGTGCACATTATTTAACAGCCATTTTACACTGCACTTAAGTAACTTATAAGTCACCTATATGTCTAACTCTCACTTAGTGAAGGTTAGATGCAAAGTTACTTAGTGTGTGGGCACCCTGACACTAGCCAAGATGCCCCCACATTGTTCAGGGCAAATTCCCCGGACTTTGTGAGTGCGGGGACACCATTACACGCGTACACTACATATAGGTCAATACCTATATGTAGCGTCACAATGGTAACTCCGAACATGGACATGTAACATGTCTAGGATCATGTAATTGTCACCCCAATACCATTCTGGTATTGGGGGGCACTTCCAAGCATCCCCGGGGCTCCAGCATAGAGCCTGCGTACTGCCAAACTAACTCTCTGGGGTTTTCTCTGCAGCTACCGCTGCTGCCAACCCTCAGACAGGTTTCTGCCCCCCGGGGGCCTGAGCAGCCCAGTCCCAGGAAGGCAGAACAAAGGATTTCCTCTGAGAGAGGCTGTTACACCCTCTCCCTTTGGAAATAGGTGTGAAGGGCCTGAGATGAGTAGCCTCTCCTGGCCTCTGGAAATGCTTTGAAGGGCACAGATGGTGCCCTCCTTGCATAAGCCAGTCTACACCGGTTCAGGGATCCCCCAGGCCTTCTCTGGCGCGAAACTGGACAAAGGAAAGGGGAGTGACCACTCCTCTGACCAGCACCTCCCAGGGGAGGTGCATAAAGCTCCCCCAGTGTGTCCCAGACCTCTGCCATCTTGGATGCAGAGGTGTAAGGGCACAATGGACAGCTCTAAGTGGCCAGTGCCAGCAGGTGACGTCAGAGACCCCTCCTGATAGGTGCTTACGTTTCTCTGTAGCCAATCCTCCTCTGAGGGCTATTTAGGGTCTCTCCTGTGGGTATCTCACCATATAACAAATGCAAGAGCTCACCAGAGTTCCTCTGCACTTCTCTCTTCGACTCCTGCCAAGGATCGACCGCTGACTGCTCCAGGACGCCTGCAAAACCGCAACAAAGTAGCAAGAAGACTACCAGCAACATTGTAGTGCCTCATCCTGCCGGCTTTCTCGACTATTTCCTGGTGGTGCATGCTCTGAGGGCTGTCTGCCTTCACCCTGCACTGGAAACCAAGAAGAAATCTCCTGTGGGTCAACGGAATCTTCCCCCTGCCAACGCAGGCCCCAAACTTCGGCATCCCCGGTCCTCTGGGTCCCCTCTCATCTTGACGAGCGAGGTCCCTGGGACACAGGAGCTGGATCCAAGTGTCCCCTACAGTACAGTGGCCCTTCTGTCCAAATTTGGTGGAGGTAAGTCCTTGCCTCCCCATGCCAGACAGTAATCCTGTGTACTGCGTGAACTGCAGCTGCTCGGGCTTCTGTGCACTATTGCAAGACTTCCTTCGAGCACAGCCTAGTCCAGGTCCCCAGCACTCTGTTCTGCATTACCCAACTCGCTAAGTTGGACTCCGACTTCGTGGGGCCCTCTTTTGTTGTGCTGAGTTGACCGTCGTGCTCAGATCTTCTGAACGCCTGTTCAGGTGCTTCTGCGGGTGCTGCCTGCTTCTGCTTGGGCTCTCCGTGTTGCTGAGTGCCCCCTCTGTCTCCTCCTCCAAGGGGCGACCTCCTGGTCCTTCCTGGGCCCTGGCACCACCCAAAATCCTCAACCGCGACTCTTGCAGCTAGAAAGGCTTGTTTGCGGTCTTTCTGCGTGAAAACAACTCTGCATCTTCTAGCACGCCGTGGGACATCTTCTGACCAAAGGAGAAGTTCCTGGCACCTTCCGTTGTTGCAGAATGTTCGGCTTCTTCCACCCAGAGGCAGCCCTTTTGCACCTTCATCCGGGTTTAGTGGGCTCCTACCCCCCTCCCCCCCCGTACGGACACTTGCGTGACTCTTGGACTTGGTCCCCTTCCTTTACAGGTCCTCAGGTCCAGGAATCTGTCTTCATTGCTTTGCAGTCAGTTGTTATCTTTGCAGAATCCCCTATCTCGACTTTACTGTCTTTCTAGGGTAGTAGGGTAACTTTACTCCTACTTTTCAGGATATTGTGGTGAGGTATCTTGGACACCCTTAGTGTTTTCGTACACTCCCAGCGACCCTCTACACACTACACTAGACCTGGGGTCCATTTGTGGTTCGCATTCCACTTTTGGAGTATATGGTTTGTGTTGCCCCTAGGCCTAGTGTCTCCTATTGCATTCTTTTGTGTTCTACAGTGTTTGCACTACTTTTCTAACTGTTTACTTACCTGATTTTGGTTTGTGTGTATATTTTGTGTATATTACTTACCTCCTAAGGGAGTATATCCTCTGAGATACTTTTGGCATATTGTCACAAAAAATAAAGTACCTTTATTTTTAGTAACACTGAGTATTGTGTTTTCTTATGATATAGTGCTAGGCTATATAAGTGGAGTTTATAGATATATGGTAGGAGCTTTGCATGTCTCCTAGTTCAGCCTAAGCTGCTAGAACACCTCTAATCTACTAATAAGGGATAACTGGACCTGGCACAAGGTGTAAGTACCACAAGGTACCCACTATAAGCCAGACCAACCTCCTACAGGCAGAAAGGGCTATGAGGGGGCGCTCTATTGGGCCAAACTAGCTTGCACTCTCCCTGTACACACCAGAAAACTCATCCAGATATGGTGGCAGGCCACCGCCCTTCTGGGCTGGAAGGGCCACCTAAGGAAAATTACCCTTCTGATGTCCAGCAACCTACTATTGGAGGTAGGCATGGATTAGGATGTGTATGTTGCCCATTTGGGCTTGAACAGACAAAATAGTGGCTCTGTGAATTACGATGTAGGGCATGTACTTGTAATTTGATGAATGCCAGCAATATCATATATTTATGATGATGTAGTAATGAATTAATACAAGAATTCCTGAACTTTGAAAAAAGGTAGTGTATGATTAATATTGGCATCAATGGATCACAGACATCAATGTCTTCCAAGGAGCATGAGGCATGAACATGATTTGGTACAACCGTTCATCCCAAAGTAATAGAAAGTAAAAGCAATAAATACTACTAAAGAACATAACCATAAGGAGGAAGAAAAGGACAGGCGATGACAATGATATTGTCACAAGTATCGGATGTGTACTGTCAATTCTCCATCGATATTTAACCCACGTGGGACCTTGGTGTCTAACTCTATAATCAGAAATGATTCCATGACACGTAGTAGCTTCTCTCTGTTTCCTCCTCTGATTGGTGTTTCTACCCTGTCAATGCCAAGAGGAGGTCAGGTTTACTTTGATGTTTCAAATAAAAACGCTTAGCACCTGCGTAACTCTGATTGTGTTTTTTATTGCTGAAAGGTGTTCCAGTATTCTCTTTTTGACAGGGAACGTTATGCTCCTTATATACCACAATTTACAGGGGCATTCCAGAACATAGGTGCAATATTCAGATGTATATTTAATGAAACTTGAAAGTTTTCACTCATACCCACTGTCTAATTGATGTGTACTGCAGTTATTACTATTCTTTTACCGGTCTCATGTTTCCCACATTTGAAAAATCCCCCTGTAAATTCAACCACCCCGTACTCTATTTGGATACCCCCTTTCCTGAAATCTTTCCATTATGTCACATTCTGTGTCATACATTTCTTTATGTAAGCAATTCCTTTTGGAGCATAGTAATTTTCCGAATGGAATGCTCCATTTTAAATTGGTGGTGTGGTAGCTATCCTCATGCAATATGCTGTTGCCAGCTGTATCCGTCTTGAAAAGTCTAGTTACAATTTGTCCCCGAATTACAGTGAGACAAATTTCCAGATATTCAATACTCTTGTTACTGATCTTGTGAGTAAGGGTTAGATTGAGATTATTAACTCGTAAAATTATGACACATTCTGTGGTCTACGATGTCACTTTTGTGGTTCATTGAAACATCACCTGTTTATTATGTTTTTTTAAATTGCTGGTGATTGGTTTGTACTATATATTTTCTAAAGAATATAAAACCTACACTTGAGAGAGGCTGCAAAGCTGAAACGTGTGGTCATTGGCATCACAATAAAACTCTATTTTCACTGTGAGAGATTTCTTTATGATTCTTTTTTTCTGATTTTATATATATATATATATATATATATATATATATATATCCATACAGATACAAAGAGGGGAATGTGGGTCAGCTCTGTTCTGAATTTGGATCAGCTCTGTACTGCCATTGGTCGGTCTGAGTAGCATACTGTATGGGGTAATGGTTCAGACCGCATCAGTCATTGGCTCTCTTGCCCATGAATGAAGGCATTTCCTCATCACATGTACATCCACCTGAAAAAGTGTGCTTTTTTGTCATGGCTGGTTAACCACTCTTTTAATTTTGATTTCTCCTTTTATAGATTCTCTTTCATTTCTTTGCTTCTCCTCACTGATATTTTAATATTTCTTGAGGGCATTGTACAGCTATCGAGGCAGTACTAATGGTTTGCTTGCTGGCCCTTCGTTTCATCTGCAGTACGCCGCATCCCAGTTGTTTTTTTTTCTTTAAACCAGGAGACCCTTATGTAATGCTGTTGTCCATAGTGTATCGTTGTTTCACAATTGCATGTTGGCCGACAATTTGAATGTAAATGTTTCGGCCATGCTTGAAATTTAAACCAAGAGACTATTTATAATACATTTGTCACACTGACACCCGTTACTATGTTAGTTTCATTATTGCAAGCATATGCCATTGTGTTTAGATGTCAGAATGTTTTATTTTTTCTTCTTATATCCTTTTAATGTGTATTGCATATGTTGGTGAGTTTGTGTGTGTTTTATTGCAGTTGTTTCAGAGAGTGCATGGATGGATGAATGAATGGATCCGTGCAAAGATTAGTGACAGAGTGCAAGTATGATAACTTATTATTGAGTGCACTTGGTGCTCAAACCCAATCGATGCACAGGGCACTTTCATTAATAAGCCACCCCTACTGGCATTGCCAGTACTTGTTGAAGAAGGGTGCGATTCACAATGTTGCAGTGATTTAGTAAAAAAAACACAAAAAAAACAGATCAAACAACGTTTTGTGTGTTGAATAAGGAAGCAGGATACATGTCAGAGGTTTACTGGTCGGATGGTCTTGAAAAATGAAGGCGAGACAGAAGATTTGAAAGATAACCCTAGATTGTGATCTTTGGTCGCTGACGGAGCGACTGTGAATTGTATTGTCTGTTTCAATTAAGTGCCTCTCAGAAGAAGGTTTGAGTTCTCTAAGTTTAGCTTGAGCTAGTTCAATCCCATCATACTTTGGAGCGAAAAGCAGCCAGCAAATAACAGTTTGGCAAAAAACAGGTAGCTGTCAAGCGTGAACTAAAGTTTGCTGCATACATTTTACGCTGCATTTCATAGGTGTGGATTAGAGATGCCAAGCTAGGTGTTAAACAAAGGTACTTTCAAGATAGATCCACATGGTACAGATTTACGATGTAACAATCTATTGGAAGTTTTGTGTTGGTCAACAGTAAGTAAGAGCAAGATTTGTATACTTTATTAGGGACTGGAGGCACGTTTATCTTTGAAATAATTGATTGAGTAATGAGATGTATTCCATTACAATATCCTGGCTTTGACCCTGGCATTAGGCCATAAGTGGTTGAGTGATTAGATGGTTGGGACTGGGTAATCTTTGTAATCTCATCTTGGATTTTTTTAAATTTTTTTATTGGAATACATGTGTATATAGAGTGCACAAATCAAGTTCCATAGCACAAAGTAGCGTGTCAACAACCAGTGCAAATGACAGTCATGGGCTGGAAATGTGTAAGCATGCATACCTTTTCTTTATACAGTAACAGCATACCCACACAACAAACATCCCCCTTCCTCCTAACCAAACCCCAACTTTCCCACTATCCTGGTGCCGTCTAACTCTATCATAAATCAGTAGACCAGCCCCATGAAACAAATAACTGGAAAAGGACGTGTCCCCAGGACCACTCCATGCAGACACCGTGCAAGGCAATACCATTGACTAGTGTACGCCCAACTAAGGGTCACAGATGCAACTAGGTCACTTTGCGTCCAGAGAGCAGGCCGCAAGTGGTGTAGCTAATGGAGGACCTTCATGGGGGCCGGGTGTCTTGGATAATGTTCTTAAATTGCTCAAGGAGCATGTCCTAGGCCTGCAATATGAAATGCTTCCATGAACCTGCTCGTTCCTTCCTACGCAGCAATGTACTCTCCACCCGGACCCACTAATCAGCTCTTGTGGCCAAGCAGCAATAGGGGGAGCCGTTGAATGTTTTCACTGCATAGTGATGGCCCGTTTATCTAAGATAAGGGCTTTGTCTAAGAATGTAGTGGTGGGTCTCACAGAAATTGGCAAGGATAAAAGCATAGGAGCAAATCCGCTGGGGAGTTAGGTAGGACGAGGCCTGTCATGGACAACAGAATTTGTTACGATCTGAGCCCAGTATTGTATAAGTGAGGGGCAAGCCCATAACATGTGAATGAGGTCTGCCTTGGGTAACATTCAACGAGGACAGATCGGGCCATGGTTGGGAAGATCCTACATAGCATGGCCAATGTGAGATAAGCCCTGATAAGGATGTTAGGCTGAATATATTGAAACCTGGCACCCCGGGACAGCCTGCGGGAGTATTGAAGTATCTTCCGCCAATCAGAATCATGCAGAGCATAAGCAAGGCCCCGCTCCCAGGCCACGCAGAGTGCTGTACGGTTCTTGTCCCTTTGCGCTGAAAGGATTTATAGAGCCATCTAATAAGTTTGCCCCATGTACCCACTGTGTGCAGAATTTGAAAAACATTGTGCACGGATGGCATTATGTGCTGGATGCAGAACAACTGATGTAAAGATTGCTTAATGCATGCAAACGTTCGAAATTGCCCGAGGTCGTACTGGGACACTAAGGTAGGGAAGGTCATCAGGTCCCTATTTGGGATAAGATCACCCACCGTGAAAATGCCTGCCATGTCAAACTTGCAGCTACCCCAGTTGTATCTTCCCTGTTGTGGTCGGGACACCCACTTGAGGAACAGCTGGGGTGAAGGGGTGTGTTCTGCCATTGATTTACCACATCTAGCCAAACACGCTGTGGCCCCCTGGATCAAAACAATAGATGGAAAAATACCTTGCGTAGAAGAGTATAGACCATAAGCTCATTACAGAAGTCACTCTTAGTCATCTCTGTTTTGTGAAGACAGTAGCCCGTTAGCCAGCGGGCCACACATCGCAACTAAGTAATATTCAAAATAAGGGATAGCCAGTCTCCCTACCTCTACCAGGAGCTTTAACGTGGCAGGCTCAAGGCAGCAACGACCTTGTGTGGCCTTCACATTTCTGACAGAGTTCATTTTTTTTACCACTTATGTTTTGATAGCCTTTGGCCTAATTATGACTGTTGGGTTTATCTTCAAGTAGATCCACATTGTTTTTAATTCTTTTTAGTGCACAGCCTATTTTTGTGCAATCTTGTATTTCGTTAGTAAGCAATTGATTTTTGGAGTGATTATGCATTTTTGTAAGTAAAAAGCTCATAACACAAACAAACTTTATTTAATGTTTACAGACGTTATTTATAAATTAAGATATGCTAGAAATTTTAAGACCTATTTTTTTTTTTTAAACATTTCTGCACATATTGTTGGTTAAAATATGTATGTCCGGCTTTTTGATGTTTCTATATTTGTGTGCAAGTTTGAGCAGGGTAGTCAGCTCTTTTAGGTGGCAGGATGGTTGCTCTTTGAAGAAGATCGGTATCAAGACAGGTTACTGGGAAAATTGTTAACATAAAGACTTGTGGCAAACGAGAGATATGCAGTGTGCATTTTATCATGTGCAGGGGTGGAATTGGATGTACGCATTTCTACGTGCATGTATCTTGTAGGAATTCTTCGATGTAAGAGCATTCCAGTTGTTCCAGCCAAAGACTATAGTCTCAAATAATTATATTTTTAGCTAGTAAATGAGGTCACTAAAAAAGGTGACTGAGGCATTCTATAAAGAGGGCAGGTTGTAGGTAGTTTACAAATATAAGAGAGTAGAAGAGGAATTGTCACATTTGAATAGATGCACATCAAATATAGGTTGTTGAAAATTGAGAGCAATTGAATTTGTGCTTTGAGTGAATATGAACAAGTTTGCTTCCTATGTTTTGAAGCTCTGATTTTTTTTAAACACGGGGACAGTAAAACACCCTTGTTTGTTATTTCATTGTTAGTTAACAAAGTGTCAGTGTTTGTCAGAAGCTTCAATTTTAGTGAACAGACTGCTTCACTAACACAGCTGCATATTCTTGGCTTTTTGGCATTCTGGGTGCACGAGTGATGAGTCCATGAGTTGGAGGAGTTTTACAAATTTCATTGAAGACAACAGGCCCTACATGTACAATGGATGTAGGCCTGAAGACATGTTTATACATGAATGTTAGAAAACGGATTGAAGGATGTATGAAATCAGTGGAATAAGTTACATATCACTTATCTGCTTGCATGCTGGTGAAATGTAGAGTAAATCATTGTAAAGAACCACTTCACCTCATGTAACACTCCCAACAATAAAACGCAGGTTCCTGAGATTAGGCCTGGAATGGAACAGGTGGGCAAGACTTATGTCAAAATACATGACACACTGTCAGCACCACCTCCAATCCTATCTTTGAACCACTTTAAAAACCCAGAAACTTCAGCAAGAACCGGTTGTTAAGAAGGGAGCACACGAGGAACAAAATGCCATGATCCCCCATAAGATATTTAAACAGCAGAGTAGTATAGTACTCATAATTTATTTTGAAACTCAAAGTATGGCACAAAAATGCCCAATGTAACGGAGGGTCCAACTGATGCAAAGCCAGGCACAGAGATTCACAAAACAAGCTTAAAGGGACACTGCCAGCATCACCTCAAAGTAAAATGGAACACATCTATTCAAAGTCCAGCAAATCTTGTAATTTCTAACAGCAAAACAGACCCAGCGTCCTGTCACGAGATGCCAATAGTTAACAAATAGTGGCATCTCCTAACTTAGTCCCTGCAATAACAACCACATGTCCTTCTGAGAAGTATTGAAGATGAAAAATTACGAGAGAATAGGAAAAATCCAGACCTCTAAAGCTCATAACACCCCAAATGAGAAGTCTCAAAAAGACCAGCACATCCGGCATTAAACATTGACTTGGGGCAAAGAAGCAACACTAAAACAGGTTCATAGCCGACTTTAGAGTATCTTCATTAGCAAAGTTGAGCACTTCATTAAATGTTTCCTAACCAACATTCGTATGGCCCCCAAACGTATCCTTGTTGCTCTAAATGTAACTGTAAACCTGGTTTGCCAAGACTTCAGTCTGTATTCCACTGCATATAAAGCCATCCATGCATATATAATATCTAGGAGATACAGAATTTTTACATACAGGTGAATAGTGATGTTTGTTGAAGGGTTAATCGTCATTCAGATATCTTTTTTTTTTTACTACAGGGGTCTACTTAAAATCAGGGCACACCATCGCTTTTTGGGTAGGTACTCCCTGTTTCACTGTGCCATTTTCCAAAAAAACTGATGTGAGGTGATGTGATAGAGCGTAAATGATGTCATTGCCCATAAATAGGGCAGAATACGGATATGGAAAAGAAACTTGTTGGTTATTCATCTGCAATGCTGCAGAGACCCCGGTAGGCCTCAGACCAGCAACTCTGATGAGTGAAACATGCAGATGATATATATATGTTCAAGACAGCATGGGTTATAAGTGAAACAAATGAGCCAGGAAACACAAATATCACAGTGAGTGCAAACATCCTTGAATGGATGTGGCTATACATATTTCTGACAGATGTGCCACTATTAGACTTCTTAATTTTAGATTTCTCAACTTCCCTCATTAGTTTTAAACATAAATCAGAAAAGGCCTAACCAGAGACCTTCCAGTGTAAAAACACATAACTCAGCAGGATTTCCTGCAGACTTCAGCTTTCCTCTCCTACAAAGAATCAAGCCTTGAGCTAGGATAGAAAAAGAATAACACCGTTCAGCTGTTTTTGAGTGAACAGATAAGCATTTCTCAGAAATAGAACAACATATAGACTGGTTTAGTAGCGAAAACGAAAAAAATGTAACTTGGTTGGCACAAGATAAATGAGAACTGCATGAAACATAGAAAATTAAATGTTTTCAGGTGTTAAACTATGGTTTGACTGAAGTGAACATAAAAGGACAACTAACTTCATATAGAATTTGGAAGCCCAGGACCATGTCAGACAAGCTAAAGGCCACTCTTATTCAAGAGTCTGTACACTGGACCAAGTCTTCACAGACAAAATCAAAGTATCAAATACAACAATGCAATACAAAGAGTTGTCTGCATACTCATTGATCACATATGATAGCATTGAAAGGGCTTACGGTACCCAACCCTGTTAAGAACAACCACAAGCCTTAACCTAGTGAAGACGGAGCATTAAAGTAAACAAAAACCAGTACACCGTGCAATCCGAGTTACCTGTTTTGTAAAGGCTGGGTTAAAAATTGAACTGTAAATGTTGATGGCCTAAGAAGGAGACAGGCAAGACACCATGCAGTGCTGATATGCAGTATATTCAAAAGGGTATATTTCTAAGTGATTACAACTGCTAAAAGGAAGCAGTAGCGAAACCTCCTCAGTTACCTAACTACTTATGCCAGGGAAGTATTCCATAGATTTACCGAACATAACAAACTTGTTTCACATACCAGTAACATTGTGCAGACCTATTGATGCTCCTCTTTCATTTTAATCATTTTATTAATCAATAAAAAAAGAGTAAAGGTTTGTGGAGCACATTTAACAGCATAGGCAGTAAAAACATTATAATTGCTTTTGCCAGTTTAAGGATTAAGATTCATCAATTTATGTTACAAAATCCTTCTGCATAATCAAATTGTTGGTTATAAACCTATGACCCTAGAGCAGAGCACTAATTAAAGCTGGTGAGGAAGAGGAAAAAAGTAAGACAACGAAGGAAAAAAGTGTTGCAGAAACATCTGCTCCTAAAAAAAAATATAGGTTTCCCATAATCCCCTTTGCCCTTCTCCCAGTGTCCTCCTAAGTCCATCAGCAGAAGGTCCTACAGTTTGCTGCTATTCGCTGGACAGAACCCTTGACAGCTCACTGTTCTAATTCTGAGGTCATCAGCTGTCCTTGATTAAACATGTGAAAAAACTGTGGCTGACTCAGCTTCGAAAAAAACATATCTTCTCCTCTACCTTTTCCACTTACTGATCTACATCAGTGGTTCCCAACCTGTGGTCCGGGGACCCCTGGGGGTCCGCAAAGCCTCCTCAGGGGGTCCGCGACTGCTCAGAAAATACACTAAAATTAACAGATTAGGTCCCCAGCTTTCAGTAATTGCTTAGTAGGGGGTCCCCGGATTCCAATAATGATTTAGTAGGGGTCCCCAGGTTCCAGTAATGATAAAGTGGGGGTCCACAGATGTGAATAGGTTGGGAACCACTAATCTACAGGAAAACCCAGTGAATCTGTAAGCTTCCCACCCACTAACTTTTTGCCGACTACCATCACGTGCAGGAAGAGTAGGACTCACTCATTATCACTAACTTCATCTCAATTGCTTCCTGCAGTATTTTCTCTTTTACGTTTTTCAGAATGATGTACCACCATCAACATTTTGTGACGTGCTGCTGCATCTTTTTTGGTTTCCATGGGAAATCTCAGGTTGCACCACACAATATGTGTTCTGTCCATCCATTCCTCCAACACTTGTTCAATCTCAGACAAAGTGACACCAGCAGGATCATGTGTGGTACTCAAAGCACTTGCAGCATAGTTTCAGTAGTGCAAATTGTGAAGGCAGCCACTTCATCCAACACTGTCATAGGCTCTGCTGCCTGGTGATCAGGCTCTTGAATCTTACCTGATATGACCCTAGCTTCTGTTTTCTGTTCCACTATCATTTTCAAAGCTACCTCTACTAACCCAGTGTTTTCTTTTAGGTCAGCAGGCAGTGCATGGCTAGAAAGTTCAAAAGATTTCTCCCAGAGAGTCCTCAAACATTTTCCTCTGCCACTTCTTGGTCTCAGGATTGCGGGGCTTGAAAAATCCCAATTTGTTTCTTTTTCTATCCAGCATGGTGAACTTCTTTGAGCATAGGTGAAGTACAGCAGGTGTGCCATGTGGTTAATCTCCAAGAGCACAGATGATGCTGACTGGGATCTTAGCTCACAATATTAACCTCCAGGGTATGGCATCTTTACAGGGCCATCTGCGTGGTAGGAGTCTAACCACAACTGGAATTCAGCAGGTCCTGGACGGCTCTGATGTAGTGGGAGTGAAATTCACACACCAGGGGCTAAAGGTCCCACTTCTTCAATGAGGTTGCCGCCATCTCACCTGCCCCATTCTGGCACTGATTAAATGTCTTGTCAACGTTCTGAGTGTGGCACAGGGTTTACATCTATACAGGTGTTCTTCCTCACCACCTTGCATTCCAAAAGAGTCCTATGCTGTCCTGGTTACATATTCAATCTGGTTCAGATAGATGGCCACACAGAAGAGTGCCATAATCATCACTCTGTACTCCAAGCACAACGTTCATAGTAGGCTTTGGTATGGGTCTCCATAGCATAGGATTCGCAGAGCTGAACCTCAGATTTGCCTCTGACCACACACCACTTTGTGTTCCATTTTCTTCCTAGCCAAGTTGAACGTACGGTGTCAGGGAGTGCAAAGATGGCTGTGGAAAGGAGTAAAGTGAAGAAACCAGAACACACAATTTCAGATTCTATCCTGCTTATAGCACCATATTCAGAAGTGTGATCAACATGTCCCTCCTCAAGAATAGAATCTGAGACTCCAGCAAGAAAGCTATCAAAACTGCACCTGGAGAGAAAAAAACATCTTGTCCCAAAATTGTAGC
Source organism: Pleurodeles waltl (assembly GCF_031143425.1). Lineage (NCBI taxonomy): Eukaryota > Metazoa > Chordata > Amphibia > Caudata > Salamandridae > Pleurodeles > Pleurodeles waltl. Next base: position 669,561,121 of record NC_090447.1, read on the forward strand.
AGGTTACTGGCCCATTTCACTCCTCCCTTACTTCAGTGATTTTATTTGGCTTAAGGTCAGAAGACTACTGTATACATGCCTAAAACATTAAAATCTACTTCATGATTAACAGTTAAGCTTTAGACTTGTGAGATGGGCAAATGGTGCCAGAGGAAGTATCAGCAAGAATTCCCTCATTGTTCAGGCAATTCTGATTTTGTTTGTCCACGCTGCGGTTTACAAAAGTAGATGAATAACCAGGTTGTTGTGTGAGAGTAAATGATCTTTGCTTGGTTATGAATGTAAGGTATTTCTAACTATAGTTTGCTCATGTAATGAATGTATTTCTGTATTAAAATAAAGCAACCACAGCGCAGTGAATGGTGGCGCAGTTGCGTCACTCTTGCTGCAGAGGTAAGTAAAAGGATGAACCCCAAGTCAACAAATCATCCTGTAACCCGTACCTGGCAAAACGGATATGGAAAACCCTGGCACCCTCTCTGAAGCCACCCATTATCGAAACAACTGAGCCTACAGTCGTCTTTACTCCTCGAGACCTGATCCGGCAGTGCGAAGGAAAGAAAAGGGCAGACGTGCAAGATCAGGCAAGGGACTGAGAACACAATTGCATGCTGTCCTGTATGTAAACCTTTCCCTCTTCCTCGATCGGCCAACTTTTACTAATGTACCAGATACACTGCAAATGTAAGTCAGTGAGCCCCACTAACTAATATGTGCTGTTGACTGTGCCTCTACTAAGTTCAAACCAAACTTTCATTCCATTACATGCTCTTTATTCACTTCTAGCTGGACGTGCCTCCAGAGATATTGTGTGCTTCAGTCTACTTTACTAACAAGTGTAGGTAGCCACTGCCACTCATTCAATCCCTACTTATGATACTCATAATTTCCCAGCTGCTTATTCACTAGTCTGCTGCCTTAACAGGAGATTGGGACACTGCACGACACTGCACTCTACCTTGAGTACTCTCAGCATGCCATTCTTCATTCCTCTCTGGGGCTGTGGCCTACCACCAGGTCATCAAGTCCACATTATAAGACGCTCTGACTTACATACTTAATCATCCGCTATCCAGCAAAACCATGGCAGAAAAAGAGATCAAAACAAGTCACAAGTGCACCAAAGCAGAACCGCCACTACCAGACTCCCCTATCAAAGCGAAGACTCACACAAATAATACCATGGATATGAGCCTTAAAAAAACTAGCTGAAGTGAACAATCTTGCTAAGTCCACCAAAGTCAACACAGACGTGATGCAACAAGAATTGTGCTCAATAAAATCTGACATTAGAACTATAAACAGCAAAGTTAGTGAAGCAGAATCATGAATCAACTCACTGGAAGTTGATGCTACGCTTTTAAACAAAGATGCCCAAAAGCTGCAAACCACAGCTAAGATCCTTCAAACAGATATATCTGAATTTGAGGATAGAAATCAGAAAGAGATACTGCACATTTTTGGAGTCCCAGAGGGATCAGAGGATTCAGCACACTCCTGCATAACCTTCTTAGAGAAATGGATACCACAAGTGACAGGTCTGATCTTTGAAAAGGGACTTGAGCAGTGGCAGTTTCTTCATTAGGGCGGCAGGGCTCCGCCCCAGCTTCAATTTCTGCATCATTCATAACAGTGTGACCCTCGCTCTGCGCGAGGGTGAGGCAAAACTACAGACACTTTTGTAAGACAAATGTGCTACAGCTCATGTGCTGGGTGTCGCAGGATTTATAGGGCTTACCTGATCTCAGCCCTGGCCTCCGGCAGCCCACAGCACTGTAAGGTACTGCCTCTTATGACGCACTGAAGACTCGGTCAAAGAAAACAGCCTGGGCGCTTTAGCATAAGCCCTGGGTTTCCAAAGCTGGCTGTCAATCAGCAAGGCTGTGTAGCACTGCAGCCCTTCATCACAGGGTGGGTGGGAACAAGCCTCCATGGCCCCACCTCATTCTGGGAGTAGCTGGGAAAGTATTGCAGTGTACACGAGGCTGGCTGACCACAATGTGATCTGCATGCAGTGGCCACGGGAAAAGTGTAACTGGTTCAGGTGCATTAAACCAAGACTACAGCTCCCAGACTGCACCTGTTTAAAGCTCAAAAGCCTAGAAGCAGAAACCAGCCTCATGGACATGGAGCCCTCGGGTAGGTAGACATAGCTGGAGTTTACTACACCTTAAAGCCATTCCCCTCAGGGTCCGGACTAAATGTAGAAGACATTCTCACTGCATGTAAAGTGATGAGGGGTGCCCATGTGTCCCAGGCTCCACGTCTCCACAGCGCCGCTCCCAGCGCTGCGGTTGTAAACTGCAAACAAGTGTGTTCTGGGGCTTGTATTTTCGGTGCACAATGAAAGCGCCTTCGACTACAGCTTCCAGAAGCCTGTGGCGCACGGAGGGCGGGCCCAGGGTTACCTGAGGTGGGAGGCATAGAGGGGCTGTTCTGGTGGTCCCTAAACAGAGGTAGCTCCGGCTCGCCGTGAAAGTAGTGAGAAGACCAGGTGCTCTTCAGTAAGTCTTGTTGGATGCTACATTTCGAGGCTCTTTAAATAGTATTAAATGACGCTCTGATGGCACAATACGTCAGTGCTGTCTGTGGAATCTGATCAGGCCTAGGTAGGATAATTAATTTCGGCGAAACCAGTGTGAGGGGTAAAGTAGTGTGTTCACCTGAAATATATGGGTATTTTTCCAGAGTCAGAGAAAGGATGCATGCAACATATGACTTTTAGAAAGTGGACATTTTCTTGCTTAAATCATTCTGTGCCTCTGCCTGTTTATGGATTCCCCATATGGGTCAGTTTGACAGTTGGGCTGTTTGCACCTCTTCTTTAGACAGTGTTACAAAGGGAGCTGGGTGTAGCCTGCATATGCTGATGGGCCATCAGGGCTAGAATGGAGGGAGGAGTGGTCACTTACACCTGAAAGGGCTGTGCATGCTCTCACACAATGCAGTCTCCAACCCCCTGGGGTGTGTCTGGAGCCTGGCCTGGGCAGGGCAGGATCTTGTCACCAACAGAGACTTTCCTTTGAAGTAGGCCTACTTCAGAGGCAGAAAGGGGTATATGTAGGGGACCCAAAACCCCAGGCTTTTAGAATCTTTCTGGATCAAGAGGAATCTCAGAGAAGAGCTGAAGAGCCTCCTGTTGAAAGTCTCAGGGATACCAAAGACTTCAGTTTCATCTGCCTGCAGCACTGGGAACTGTGTGTTCTGTGCTGTTCAAGAAGAAAAAACACTGTGATGCCTCCAATGACGCCGCTGGCCTGCACGTGACTTGCTGACACCGCACGGAGCCGCACCACCACGCTTCACTCCGCAACCCTGGTCTCACCGATGACGCCACCTGATGTAGCCACTGAGGCGCTGCTTGCACCGTGACCTGTGGGCCCCGCAATCCGGAATTGCCTTGCTCACACCCCAGCCAGGGCATCCCCGACGATGATGCTCCTGCTGACACCAGCGCTGCTGCCTGCACTATGGCCTGTGGACACCGCTCGTGAGGTACACAAAGCACTGTCCCATCCTGCACCACAGCCCTGGTCCACAGACTCCAGCACCATCGACTCCAGTGTCGTCACCAGGCATCCCTGTCTGCACTGTGACCCGTGGACACCGCATAGAGCCTATCCCATGCCCCACTGCGGACTTAGACCTACCGACAACAGAGCTTCAGCAACGCCAACTACGCTGCCTGTACCATGACCTGGTAACACCGCACATTACACCGTCCTGCTTCACACCGCATCCCTGCTCTCACTGACACGGCTGGGTGCCATCACCAAGCTGCTGCCGGCACCGTGACTTGTGGGCACCGCACGTCGCATCGTCCTGCTTCGCACCACAGCCCGACGCCATCCATGCCAGCGCTCCTGACTTCATCAGCCCAGAGCTCGATCTGCAAAGCGTGTGACTTCAAGTGCCCAACGCCCCTCGCACCGATCTCTGGAACGGACACCGCAACTCCTGCAATGCTGCTCTCTCGACCTCATCGCTACAATCACAACGCCCTGCAATTACAAGGTACTATTTGTGGGTCTTCCTGACACCGTAGCTGGCCCGCAATGCCTCAGCCGGCCTGAATTGTTAAATTTGTTGTTCACGACGCCGCAATAGCCCCAGACAGAGCTATTGACTTCAAGGAACTGTCTTTTTAAGTAATTCTTACAAAATTTGAATCTTGTTTATTGTATCTTGGATTTTTATCATAGTTGGTCTTGTTTTATATAGATAAATATTGGCTGTTTTTCTAGAACTGGTGTGGTGTCCTTTTGTAGTGTTTTCACTGTGTGTTATGTTCAAATGCTTTACACATTGCTTCTGTGATAAGCCTGACTGCTCATGCCAAGCTACCAAGGAGGTGAGCAGAGGTTATGTGAGCGGGTATCTCCCTTATCCTGACTAGAGTCTTGGACAGGGTGCAAACAGACTGCCAGCTAGAGACCCCATTTCTAACATTGGTTGTCAGTGGTGAGGATAGGACTTGCATTTGCACTTGACCCACAGTGATTGGTGTGCGTTACTATCATATCACAGACCACTACGTGCCACATACAGATTTTTTTGAATTTTTCCTTTGGTCTATTTTTTGGTCTTGAGCTCAAGTGAACTCCAACAACAACATGTCTCAGTCTAGAGCATCATTAGTTGCATCTCAGGATTTGTTTTTTGAGGAGCATAGGTTGGAAACCTACATCGTGAAGGAACTGAAGGCAGTTTGCAAAAACCTCAAAGTCCAAGTCAGAGGTCTCACCAAGAAGGAGGAGCTACAAAAGGCACTGAGGGGCTGGGTAGCAGCCAGAACTCCCAGTGGTCAGTCTGAGGATCCAACTGGGGAGTCCGTGAACCCAAATCCTGGGCAAGATGTGCTGAGGGTGCAGGAGCTGCTAGGTGGGGAAGTACCCTCCGAGTCAGGCAGCAGTGGTGGTTCTAAAGGCCTGACGTCAGAGGTGCTGGCAGACAGGAGAGAAGCCAGGAGGCTCCAGATAGAGTTGGAGAGGACCAAAAGGAGAAGCGGGCCATGGAGGAAAGGAAGATGTTTTTAGACCATGAGCCTCAGAATGAAGGAGCTGGATGAGAGGAGTAGATCCAGCAATGATGGTGGCAGCAATACCTCAGTGCAATCAGATAGAATAGTACACATTCCCAAGAATGTAGGGAGAGAGTACAAGAAGGGAGATGAAATCCAGAGGTGGTTTCAGGGATATGAGGCACCTATCCACATGAATGGGGTCCCTGAGAAGCATTGGGGAGCAGGATTGTGGAACCACTTCTTAGGGGAGAGGAGAGACACTTTGCTCCCTTTTGGGTAAGGGGTACAATTTCACCTATGCTGAAATGGAGGCCCTTCCCACCAGGTACGGTCTCACTCCTGACAAGTACAGCGATCAGTTTAGAGGGAGTAAGAAAACTGATTCCCAGACCTGGTTAGAATGTGTAGATTCCTTTTGCAGAGCACTGGATGGTTGGGTGAAGGGCAGTAATGTGACAGATTTTCAGGGGCTGTACAACTTAATTGCATGGGAGCACTTGTCTAGTCTGTGTTTTTTCAGAGCTGCGTCAGCACTTGACTGATAGTAAGCTGACTGACTCCAGGAAGCTTGCTATGGACGCAGACTGCTGGGTGAGTACCAGGGGGAGACTCCGCCAGAGGTGGGCAGTGTTCCCAGCAGCAGAGTGGGGGGGAACAATGGTAAGCAAAAGGAGTTCTTCAAAGGGTCCCAATCTAGTACCCGGGAAATAATTCCCCCCTCAAGGAGATAAGAAGCCATAGGCCTGCAGTGGCAGTACCCCATAAATGCTTGGCTTGTGACCAGGTGGGTCACATGAAGGGGGATCCTAAATGTCCCAAGTGGACATCACCTCCCACCGGTAGGCAGACCAAGAGGCTGGGCAGTTTAGGGCTTGGGGAGGATTTCGTCCCATGTGAGTGTGAGGAACCAACCAAGATGACCCATGGGGTCTCAGTTTCCTTGAGGGTATCTGTGAGTCCCACTATGCCTGCTTGTTGACTGTCTGCTGAGCAACGGCCTACAGATTTCCACCTGGAAGGAGGTGGAGCTCAGGTCACACTTGGGGATGTCGGGGTTGCCAGAGTGGGCGTGTGCGACCACTCAGTCCATGGCAGCCAGTCAGGGTGATCAGACAGACCTGGAGCCTGAAACAGTAGCCCAGGTGACTGCCAAGAAAGAGAAAAGGAAAACCCGAAGCGGACATTCCCATTGTCCGGGAGGAGGCTGACCTCGAAGCGGACGCCCCGGCACCTACAGGCAAGCAAGTGGCTGAACTGGGAGACCTACCTGAGCTGACCCATTGGCAGCAAGAAGGGGGTCCTACCATGGAGGAGTTCTGCGCAGAGCAGAAGGTGTGCCCTACTCTTGATGGTCTTAGGCAGTAGGGCGAGGACCAGGCGGCTGGTGCTGAGCCCAAGAATCACCTCATATATTGGGAGAATGGTCTCCTGTATAGCAAGCCTAAGACTTCTTAGCCTGGGGAAGCCTGTGTACTAGTGGTACCCCAGTCTTCAGAGCCTTCCTATTTGGTTTGGCTCATGATGTGCCTCTGGCAGGTCATTTCGGGCAGAACAAGACCTTTGACAGGCTTGTCACCCACTTCTACTGGCCCCAAATGAGAAAATAATTCAGATGCGTTCTGTAGGATGTCAGACCTGCCAAGCAAGTGGGAAAAGTGGAGGGAAATGTAAAGCCCCCCTTCAACACTTTCCTGTCGTGAGCACCCCTTTTGAATGGGTGGGCATTGACATAGTAGGGCCTCTGGACCCCAAGACAGCCCTGGCAACAGGTTCATCCTGGTCTTGGTGGGCCATGCCACCCGGTACCCGGAAACTATCCCCCTGAGGACAGTGACAGCGCCCGTTGTGGCCTGGGAACTGATGATGATCTTTACCCGAGTGGATTTCCCTAAGGAGGTGGTATCTGACGGGGGTACCAACTTTATGTCCATGTACATAAAGGCCATGTGAAAGGGGTGTGGTATCAACTACAAATTCACCACTCCTTACCACCCCCAAATTAACGGTTGATTGAGAGATTCAACCAAACCCTGAAAGGCATGATTGGGGGTAGGTCAGACTCCATGAGGCGTAAGTGGGACGTCCTCTTACCATGTCTTCTGTTTGCCTACTAGGAAGTACCACAGAAGGAGGTTGGCTTTAGCACTTTTGAGCTTTTGTATGGGCACCTGGTCAGAGGACCTTTGAGTCTGGTGAAAGGGGGCTGGGAGCAGGCTCCTAGGAAGCCATCCCAAGATGTGTTTAGCTACATGCTGGCCTTCAGAAATGAGACCGCCCGCTTCAGGAAGCTCGCTCAAGAGAACCTAGAGGCAAGCCAGGAGGACATGAAATGCTGGTACGACCAGAATACCACTCTAGTTGACTTTCAGCCTGGCCAGAAAGTGTGGCTCATGGCCCCAGTAGAGCCATGTGCTCTACATGAAAGGTGCCATTTGAGGTGAAGAAGCGCAAGAGTGACATCACTCACTTAGTGGACTTGCAGACTCCAGTGAACTCCTTGAGGGTCCTACATGTGAACTTCCTCAAACCCCATTACAAGATGTCTGAGTTAACCATGCTTCTAGCTACGGGTGATGGGATTGAAGAGGAGAGTGAACCTCTCCCTGACCACCTGTCTGCCAAGGAGCAGGATGGGTCAGTAGAAGGTGTGGTCTCTCTCCTTTTCTGACTCTAGAGCAGCAGAGTGACTGTCGCCAGTTACTGGGACAGTTTGCGGCTCTGTTCTCACTCACTCCTGGTGTCACCCATCTATGCACGCATGATGTGGACATTGGGGACAAGACTGCCTGTGAAACACAAGGTTTACAGGCTAGCTGACAGAGTGGAGGTCAGCGTCGAGGACGAGGTGTCCAAGAGGTTGACTTTAGGGGTGATTGAGCGCTCCAGCAGCCCTTGGTCCAGCCCAGTGCTTTTGATACCCAAGGCTGCTGCACCTTGTCTCACATCAGAACTCCGGTTCTTTGTGGACTACCGGGGGCTCAGTACTGTCACCAAGACTCACCCCCACTCCATCCCCCGAGCAGATGAGCTCATTGATCAGTTGGGGCTGCCAGGTTTCTCAGTAAGCCTGATTTAACGTCTGGTTACTGGCAGATTGCCAAAACTGATGGGGCCAAAGAGAGGTCGACTTTCTGAACACCAGCGGGGCATTTCCAGTTCAGGGTCATGCCCTTTGGGTTAAAGAATGCCCCTGCCACCTTCTATAGGTTGGTCATTCAGGTCCTGGCTGGGATTGAAAACGTCAGTGCTGCCTACCTGGACGACATTGCTGTTTTCAGCTTCACCCGCACCACCTCTGGGATGTGGTGATGGTACTGCAAGCTGCAGGCCTCACTATCAAGGCCAGTAAGTGCCAGATAGGGCAGGAGTCAGTGGTGTACTTGGGACACCGAGTAGGGAGCGGCCGGGTGGTGCCCCTACAACCCAAGATCAATGCCATTCGGGCTTGGGCACCCCTCAAGACCCAGACAGAGGTGAGAGCCTTCTTAGGCCTCACTGGGTACCACAGGAGATTTGTCAAGGGGTATGGCACCACTGTTGCCCCCTTGACAGAACTGGCTTCTAAGAAGCAGCCTAGACAAGTGATCTGGACTGAGGCGTGCCAAACTGCGTGTAGGAAAGTACCCTCTTTTTGCCATGGTTACCCCCATTTTCTGCTTGATGTCAGTGTGCTTGACTGTGTTCACTGGGGTCCTACTGACCAGGACCCCAGTGATTATGCTCTCTCTCTCCTCTAAATTTTGTTGTTGCATACTGGTAACCCAGTATTTCACCCAAGATTGGCATACTGGTGCCCCCTTATAAGTGCCTAGTATATGGTACCCAGGTACCCAGGGCATTGGGGTTTCAGGGGATCCCTATGGCCTGCAGCATTTCTTTTGCCACCCTTAGGGAGCCGTGGAAAAGGCTTCTGCAGGACTGCCATTGTAGTCTGCGTGAAAAGGTGCATGCACCCTTTCCCTGCCATTGACACTGCACCAGGTCACTTATAAGTCACCCCTGTTGCACGCCCCCCAGCCCTGAGGGCAGGGTGCAGAGTACCTGTGTGTGAGGGCACGCCTGCGCTAGCAGAGGTGCCCGCACGGCCTCCAGCACCATTTTCCAGACTTCGTGAGTGCTGGGATGCCATTTTACGTGTGTACTGGACATAGGTCACTACCTATGTCCAGCTACATAATGGTAACTCCAAGCATAGGTTTGTTTGGTATCAAACATGCTGGAACCATACCCCAATGCTTTTGCAAGGATTGGTTGTATGATTCCATGCACTCTGGCGGCTCTTTAGAGGACTCCCAGTATTGCCATTCCAGCCTTCTGAGGTTTTCCAGACAGCCCCAGCTGCTGCCACCTCTCAGACAGGTTTCTGCCCTCCTGTTGCTTGAGCATCTCAAGCCCAGGAAGGCAGAACAAAGGATTTCATTTGGGAGAGGGGTGTTACACCCTCTCCCTTTGGAAATAGGTGTTACAGGCTTGGAAGGAGTAGCCTCCCTAAGCCAGTGGAAATGCTTTGAAGGGTGCATTTGGTGCCCTCTTTGCATAATCCAGTCTACACCGGTTCAGTGACCCCAGTCCCTGCTCTGGGGTGAAACTGGATAAAGGAAAGGAGAGTGGCCACTCCCGTGTCCATCACCACCCCAGAGGTGGTACTCAGAACTCCTCCAGAGGGTTCCCTGGGTTTTGCCATCTTGGATTCCACATTGGCAGAGATCTCTGGGAGCATCCGACTGGCCAGTGCCAACAGGTGACGTCAGAGCCCTCCCCTGATAGGTGCTTACCTGTTTAGCTGACCAACCCCCATTTCAGAGCCTGCACCAGAAGAACGAAGGAATCTCCCTTGGAGTGAAGGAGTCACTCCCCTGCTTCAGCATGCACCTCTCTGCAACGACGAATTGCTGCGTGGGTCCCGTCTCCTGACGAGTTGTGTGGATCCTGCATCATGGGTGGTGGACTTAAGTGGTCCCAACGGTCCTGATGTCCCACTGTCCAACTTTGGTGGAGGTAAGAGCTTGCCTCCCCACACAAGACAGTACCCCCGTCCGCCGCATGTTTTGCAGTTGGCAAGGCTTGTTGGCATCCTCCATTAAGTTCTTTGTGCAGCTCCGGCCCCCAGCACTCTATCCTGCGACGCACAGCTTCCTGAGTGGTTCGCCAGCAGCGTGGGATCCTTTGTTGTTGTGCTGCGTGGACCTCCTTTTACACCTTCTTTATCCCCATGCTGTGGGACTCCTGTGCATGCTGCTTGGTCTTCTGTGGCCTCTCTGTGTTGCTGGGAGCCCCCTCTCCCTCCCCCTCCTGGGTAGAGTCCACCAGGTCTCTCCTGGTACCGGGCAGCGACCATTTTCCCCTAACCGCGAGCTTTGCATGTGCCAAGGCTTGTTGGCGGAATCCAGTGACGCAAACCAGACTGCAATCATCCATCCAGCGTGGGACATCATCTGCACCAACCAGGAACCCGCATCGGTCTTCGGGTTAGCAGGGATTCCTGTTCTCCCTGTACTCTTATGTGCTTCTTGCACTTGGTCCCTTTCTTCCACAGGTCGTCAGGTCCAGGAATCCACTTTAGGTGTCTTGCAGTCTCTTCTGGTTCTTGCATAATCTTCTTTCTCGTGTTCATGTGTGTTCTAGGAAGGTTACTGTGATTTACTCCTGCTTTCCTGGGCTCTGATGTGGGTTCTGTTACTTACTTTTGATGTTTTCTAATACTCTCAGCAACTCTCTACATACTACACTTGCCTAGGTGGGTAACCCACATTCGCATTCCACTTTCTTAGTATATGGTTTGTGTTCACCCTAGGCCCGTTTCTAACTAGTGTGATTTTCTAACTGTTTTATGCCTGTTTCTGCATACTAGTGTATAAAATGTGTGTATTACTTACCTCCTAAGGGAGTATAGTCTCTATGGTATTTTTTTCTATTTGTGTCACCAAAATAAAGTACCTTTATTCTTGTAACACTGAGTATTTTCTTTCATGTGTGTGAGTACTGTGTGACTACAGTGGTACTGCATGAGCTTTGCATGTCTCCTAGATAAGCCTTGGCTGCTCAGGTACAGCTACCCCTAGAGAGCCTGTCTTCTAGACACTGCCTACATTTCACTAATAAGGGATAACTGGACCTGGTATAACGTGTAAGTACCTTAGGTACCCACTACAAACCAGGCCACCCTCCTACACTGCATTTGACACCCTGAAGGAGGCCATGTGCATGGTGCCCATGCTGCTGGCCTCTGACTTCTCCAAGGAGTTTGTGGTACATACAGATGCTTCAGAGCATGGTGTGGGAGCAGTAGTGTCACAGCTGAATGAATAGGGTCTAGACCAGCCTTTAGTCTTCCTTAGCAGAAGACTATTCCCCAGGAAACAGAGGTGGAGTGCAATTGAAAGGGAAGCTTTTGCTGTGGTCTGGGCGCTGAAGAAGCTAAGACCCTACTTGTTTATGTCTCACTTCCAGGTTCAGACTGACCACAGGCCCCTCAGATGGTTAATGCAGATGAGGGGTAAGAACCCAAAACTGTTGAGGTGGCCCGTTTCCCTACGGGGGATGGACTTTACGGTGCAACACTACCCTGGCACAGAACACGCCAACGCTGATGGTCTGTCCAGGTTCTTCCGCCTTAGTGAGAGCTCCCCAGGGGTTGGGTAGTTCCCCCCTGCTCTCAGCTGGTGGGGACATGTGTACATGTGTTACACCTGGCAGCTTTTGACATGTCTCCCCTGTCCTTTTGCTTTCTGACCTCCTGTTTTATGGTATACTGGACTCTGTTTTTGCTGGTTTATTGTCTCTGTCTTTATTGTCTCTACGCACTTTACCACTGCTAATCAGTGCTAAAGTGCAAGTAAATTGTACTGTTAATTGGTTTCTCCGTGATTAGCATACTGGATTTGCTAGTAAGTCCCTAGTAAAGTGCACTAGAGGTGCCCAGGGCCTGTAAATCAAATGCTACTAGTCGGCCTGCAGCACTGGTTGTGCCACCCACATGCGTAGCCCTGTGAATATGTCTCAGACCTGCTACTGCATGTATGTGTGTGCAGTTTTAAACTGCCAATTCGACCTGGCAAGTGTACCCACTTGCCAGGCCCAAACCTTCCCTTTTACGACATGTAAGGCACCCCTAAGGGAGGCCCTAGGTATCCCCACGGGCAGGGTACAGTGTATGTTAAATGTGGGACATGTACTGATGTGTCCTAACAGTGAAATACTGCCAAATTTGGTTTTCACTTTGCAAGGCCTATCTCTCTCATAGATTAACATGGGGGTTGCCCTTAAATATCCTTAACATGCAGATTCCCTTTGAGTGCAGATAGAAATGTGAAGTTTGGGGTCTCTGAACTCACAATTTAAAAATACATCTTTTAGTGAAGTTGGTTTTTAGATTGTTAGTTTGAAAATGCCACTTTTAGAAAGTGGGCAATTTTCTTGCTTAAATCATTCTGTGCCTCTGCCTGTTTATGGATTCCCTGTCTGGGTCAGTTTGACATTTGGGCTGTTTGCACCTCTCCTCTAGACAGTGACACAAGGGGAGCTGGGGTGTAGCCTGCATATCCTGATTGGCCATCTGGGCTAGAGTGGAAGGAGGAGTGGTCACTTACACTTGAAAGGGCTGTGCCTGCCCTCACACAATGCAGTCTCTGACCCCCTGGTGTGTGTCTGGAGCCTGGCCTGGGCAAGGCAGGATCTTGTCAACAACAGAGACTTTCCTTCGAAATAGGCTTACTTCAAAAGCAGAAAGGGGTATAAGTAGGGGACTCAAAACCCCAGACTTTTAGAATCTTTCTGGATCAAGAGGAATCTCAGAGAAGACCTGAAGAGCTGGAGGAGGAATATTGCCCCTTTGCTGTGATGCTTTGCTGGGTTAGCCTGCAGTTACTGCTTCTGCATGAAAAGAGAGCAAAGGGTGAACTTTGTTGTGTATCCTGCTTGAGTAGAGCTTGCCTCCTGTTGGAAGTCTCAGGGATACCAAAGACTTCAGTTTCATCTGCCTGCAGCACTGGGAACTGTGTGTTCTGTGCTGTTCAAGAAGAAAAAACACTGTGATGCCTCCAACGACGCCGCTGGCCTGCACCGTGACTTGCTGACACCGCACAGAGCCGCACCACCCCGCTTCACACTGCAACCCTGGTCTCACCGATGACGCCACCTGATGTAGCCACTGAGGCGCTGCTTGCACCGTGACCTGTGGGCCCCGGAATCCAGAATCCCCTTGCTCACACCCCAGCCTGGGCATCCCCGACGACACCGCTCCTTCTTACATCGGCGCCGCTGCCTGCACCATGGCCTGTGGACACTGCTCTTGAGGTACAGGAAGCACCGTCCTGCCCCGCACCGCAGCACCGGTCCACCGACGCCAGCACCATCGACTTCAGTGTTGTCACCAGTCGTCCCGGTTTGCACCATGACCCATGGACGCAGCACGGAGCCCGTCCCGTGCCTCACCGCCGACGTGGGCCTACTGACGGCAACGCTTCAGCAATGACGATGCTGCCTGCGCTGTTACCTCGTGACACCACATGTTGCACCGCCCGCTTCACACTGCAGCCCTGGTCTCACCAACACCGCTGGACGCCATCACCGAGCCGCTGCCTGCACCGTGACTTGTGGGCACTGCATTTCACATCGTCCCGCTTCGTACTGCAGCCCCGACGCCATCGATCCCAGTGCTCCTGACTTCATCAGCCCGGAACACAATCTGCAACGTGTGTGACTTCAAGGGCTGATGATCCCCACACCGTCCTCCTGAACCGACACCTCAACGCCATTGATGCCGCTCTCCAGACCTCATCACGAGGATCAGGACGCCCTGCAACTCCAAAGTACTGTTTGTGGGTCTTCTCGACACCGTAGCTGGCCTGCGACGCTGCAGCCGGCCTGAACTGTTGGATTTGTTGTTCGCAGCGCCGTGATAGCCTCAGACAGAGCTATTGACTTCAAGGAGCTGTCGTTTTATGTAATTCCTACAAAATGTGTATCTTATTATTTGTATGTTGGATTTTTATCGTAGTTGGTATTGTTTTTTTATACATAAATATTGGCTATTTGTCTAAAACTGGTGTGGTATCCTTTTGTAGTGTTTTCATTGTATTACTGTGCGTTATGTGCAAATGCTTTACACATTGCTTCTGAGATAAGCCTGACTGCTTGTGCCAAGCTACCAAGGGGGTGAGCAGGGATTATCTGAGCAGGGATCTCCCTTATCCTGACTAGAGTGAGGGTCCCTACTTGAACTGGGTGCAAACCGACTGCCAACTAGAGATCCCATACCTAACCCTTTCTCACCCTCAGACCTAGACTCAGAAATGCGATCCTCCAGTACTCCTTCATCGGACCCGCTAAATTCAAGGTTTTTGCTGAAGGGAAACACCACTTTTTCAATGACTACAAGGACTTGCAAGTCACCCTGGACAAAGGACAGGGTGTCCTAATGGACACTCACCATCTGTCTGCAATTAAACCAAAGTCCTGAATCCTCTTACAAAGTCTAAATGTTGTACTCAAGTTCTCCCCCTTGTTCCATGATGTTGTGTACTCCTTTGAAGGGGTCACAACGTTTGCCACTTACAGTAAATGAGCTCCTTTGTGCCTTGTTTTTCAGGGGTCATTACACAGGCTCTTTTGAAACGTGACAACCTCTTTAATAACAACTGCGCAGTTCTCTCTTTGTAGGACATAATCTCTTGATACTTGTTTGTCAGGTTTTGTTTTATGGCTTGCCAGTGACCTAGAGACAAATAAGAGCCATATGTTAGTAGGTACCTCTGGATTTCTGTGACGCTAATAAGCTCTATTACTGGTTAGCATTTAGATGTCTGTTAGCATTTAGATGTCTTCTATCTCCGGTTAATCTGATGATATGACTTGCCTTTGTTATGAATAGATCGCTATGAAGTCATGTGATACACAAGTCGCACTATCCAGCTAATACATTCTCTTTGCAATATTGTGTTTATTACACTGCTTAAGTTCTTAATCATTAACCTTGGGCCCTCATTGCCCTTCGAGTATATCTCAATTCCATATTGTTCAGATATGATACATGTTCTGCATTTTAGGAATGTAGACCTAATACTTCTTCAATGGTTCTACTACTTCTACCATGCCTTGGCAGCCGGGGATTTTTCACCCTTCTGTCCTCTTCCTCTCATTCAGTATTTGGGGTGGATGGGAGGGTTAGCTAGACGGGAAGGGGTTTTAGAGGGTGGGTTTCTGTCTCATTTTATTTTCGGTTATTTATACCTTTCCGTATTTTTTTCATTTTTTATTCTTGACAAATGGCTTGACTTGGCAGTTCTTTTCAATTTATGGTTGTTGTTTGTCCCTTGGTTTTGAAACACCATAATCTACATTCTTATAGTAGGATTGCTTATCCAGTAATGCTTCAGTAACTTTCTGATGGAGACACCGAGTCTACTTGTCAAGAGCTTCCTCCAATGCCCCCATACTCCTGACCTTACAGACTTACCTTCCTAACCCATACATTTTACCTTTAAATGCACAATCTAACACTATGGCAACCCCCTAGATACAAACTTAAAAATAATCTCTTTAAATGTCAAGGAACTTAACCACCCGGTAAAACATAAACAAGTTGAAAACTACCTATATAAGCTTAAAGCAGATATAATCCTTCTACAGGAATCAAAAATCACCTGTAATAAATTGACCACATTTGGACAGAGTTGAATCAGTAACGCCATATTTTCCCCGGCCGTCAACAAAAAAACAGGTGTAATAACACTAATCACCAAACACTCAGGACTTTCCGTAGAGTCCCACACAACAGATAACGATGGCAGATGGATCTTAACAAAACTATCCAAGAATTCTAATCCCTTCTATGTCTTAAATGTGTATGGCCCAAACACAGATGAGTCAGAATTTTGGAACTCTCTTACTATCCACCTAGGTCAAATCCCTGATGACAGACTGACCATCATGGGAGGGGATTTTAACCTTTCCATGAACCTTTTCCTTGACAGACAGTCCAAAACGTAATTGCAACCCTCTAAATCCCACAGAGCACTCCATAAATGATGCTCTAGGTTTAACCTCCAAGTTTCATGGCGGGTGCAACACCCTGGCACCAGGGATTACACTTTCTTTTCCAACCCACACAAAGTATTCTCCAGAATAGATAATCTTTTGCTATCCATGACACACACAGCTGATCGACCAGACGGATATATTACCAAGACTAGTCTCTGACCATTTAACCGCCACTTTGTCTCTTTTAGGCACCAACACCAGATCGTCTTGCAAAATTTGGAGGTTTATTGATGAGTCAGTCTGTGACGTGACTTTAAGAAATATAGTCAAATACCATCTGAAATGACATTAGTGACCACTCCACTTCAGATATTTCACTTACTATCTTTTGTTAAAGGGACATTGATTGAGTTCCAATTGAAATTGAATAAGACCGACAATAAGTTTCCTAGAACTAGAGTGAGAGAGAGCTTAAAACCCTAGATTCTAAGCACATTTCCAAACCAAACACACTCTAACCTCAATAACAAGAAATACAAAAACAATAGAATCCTTAGCAAGAAAGCTGGAGTTTGGATTAATAAATATAAAAGTTTACAACTTTTTGAAGCTAACAAGGCTGGTAAAATACTTCCATCGAATTTAAAACACAAACAATCCAACAAAAACATTACAGCAATTAAAGGCAAATCTAACTTTATTCACACAAGCCCCAGCAAAATTTTGGACATCTTCTAACGAAAAATGTAAGGAAAGTCAGAATAAATTACAATTGCCCACTATAAGTGATCTAGAAAGGTTGACTCATAGTTCACCCTTGAAATTAGAGCAAATTCCAGAAGCCATCAAATCCCGGAAACCCCGGGCCCAGAAGGCTTCCCGGCTAACTTATATAAATTATTCACCTCCATTGTTAACCCGACATTCCTTGACCTTTTTCATCACTTCTCAAGCTCTGGAACCATAATGGTCATACCCAGTGAGGCTACCGTTGTAGCGATTCCAAAGAAGGGTGAAGACCCAACTCAAGCTAAAAATTATAGGCCAATATCATTGATAAATCTGAACGCAAAGATATATGCCAAAATTATCTGTAAAAGACTATAACCCTTCTCACAATGGTTAATTATTCACACACAAGTGGGTTTCATGAAAAACTTACTAGCTAACGACAATACCCACCTCTTCTGCCTCAATACAGAAGCAGCTAAATGTGTAGGCTCAGATACTGTGGCGATTAACCTGGTAGCCGAAAAGCCATTTGACAGACTATTGTTGTTGTTTCTATGCAAAACCCTACTTAAATTCAATTTGGATTAAACCTTTAATAAATGGTAACGGCCCTTTATAGCAGACCCTTAACCAGAGTGAGAACTGGAGGATTATTGTCCTCTGCGTTCAATCTGGAAAGAGGCACTAGACAAGACTGCCACCTAACCCCCTCACTTTTCCTGACGCTTGAACATCTACTTTACTGTATTCAATCTAATTCTGTCGCTCGTGTTACATTCAATAAAACCGGGGTGAAAGTGGCGGTAGACACAGATGATATACTGACCACAACTGATAATGCCAATCAATTTATCCCTTTGTTATTACAAACTATATATGACTACCCCCAGGTTGCGAGCTATAAGCTAAATAAAGAAAGGTCAGAAGTCATGGGCTTAAACACTCTTTGTAATAAGGCCCACCTGAGCTCCACAGGCCTGTCCTGGCAACCTATATGTATAAAATATCTAGGTCTTGAATTCACCATGGATCTAATAGAAACCCTCCAGCACAAAAAAGTAATGTTAAATAAAATGAAAAACTGTTAGAGGCCTGGAATCCCAAATTTATCACTTGGTGGGGCCGCATAGAGACAATCAAGATGATGGTTGCCCCAATCGTGAATAAGTATGTTACCTCTTGTATTGTCTGACAACTTTCACTGAGAACTTGACAAGTTGCTAATGAAATTCATATGGCAGAGCAAACCATCCCAAAATATCAAAAAAACGACACCTCCCTACGACTTCAGATGGCGTGAATCTGGACGACTTTAGAAACTGCCTTTTTTGCTAGACAAGGATCGCTATGCTTTTCCCCAACCTCAAAACTATACCCCCACATGGCAAACTGTTGAAAAAGAGTCACTCGTTGATTTGCACCTTTTAATACTTCTGAGCTCTAAAACAACACTGCCCATACCAGCCAAATATATTTTTAACAACACAAAAAGAGCTCTACTGTAAATTGATACTAGAGTCCCCAATTTCCGTTTGTTACAATCCTAAAATCAAAATCCAAGGTGAGACCAATTTTTGGCACCCATGAGCATCTAAAGGTATACATTTTTAAAAACCATTAGGCTCATAGCAAAATCCCTTCTTATTTAGGGTGATTACAACAATACAAGCTATCAAATGTATACTTCTTTGACTTCCTTAAGCTGAAGGCCACTCTATCCAAAAATCAATTGCCCTACTAGTGACCCTTCTCTCCCCAAGATCACCTCTTCTTTAGGTTAAACCGGCAACTAATCCTCCAAGTGCTACCCTCTCTTGAAATCTAAAACAACATGCCTAACCTCAAAAGTATTGAGAAAATGGGAGATACTTGAAGCCATCTTCACAGATGATTGGGCCCGTATCTGGAAATCAGTCCTCTCCCACAAAATAGCTCGCTCTTGATCTCAAACGAAATATTGGCTTCTTCATAGGACACTCTGGACTCCCTCTCGCCTCCATGAGATGTCACTTATGCCAGACTCAGGATGTTGAAACTGCAGTAAAACCACAGGTGATCTTTCGCATTTACATTATTACTGTAACTCTGTTTCCCACTACTGGATCTGCATATTAAATTTTGTTAGAACTCTGTTTGGGTTTCTGCTGAAATGCAACTTTCTTTCCCTTATTCAAGGTTTTCTTGATCCACAACTCAAGACACACAATAATAGACTGTTGCTGGACATTCTCTTATCTGCAGCTTCTAAGTCTGTCCTTAACAACTGTAAAAACACTGCTTCCACATCTTTTAAACCCTGGTTGAATTGGGTTACCCACCTATGAGGTGCTGATAATATTTCACCACAAAATTCCCTATGAAAATCACAATCCTGGTCGGTATGGAATATACTAGATAATTTTCTTGCATCCACCAAACGGCTTTAAATCTCACAACACACAATGGCACAGTCTTATTTCCTGCACATTCCAAAAGAGAGTTACCCACACTTTCATCAGGTCCAATTCAGGTTTGCTGAGTTTTTTCCATACTTTCCTTCTATGGGGTTAATGTATCTTATTTAAGAATATGTAATTGTATCTGTATTTCTCATGTGTGTAACACTGATATACTGCGATACCCCTTCACCTTTTCTTTTTGTCTCTTTTTCCTTTAGAAAACCCAATAAAAATACTTTGAAATGGAAAAATAAATTAAAACTAATGTACATTAGTTGATAACAATTAATTAAAACTATCCCCTAGGACAAGGAGGTCAGGTCTCAAACTTACAGTACTCAGATTTTGTATTCAGCATTTTAAATCAAGGTATTATATAAGCAATGATTTTAAAACCAAATTTCTATTGAATGCCTGTGCAAGCTTACAAATACAGTCGACATGTATCATTTTATTAGTTATTCTCCATCCAGTCCCACTCAGTACTGACTTATGCAGTAAGTGATGGATGAGTGTTAAAATGCAGATAAGTGTGAATACAAGAGAACCATTTCATCAAAGAGATATATTAATGTGGCTCACTAGGGTAAGCATTAACAACCGCAACCCTTAACAACCTTGGCAGACCAAAGAACCTGCTGGAGTCGTCAGAGATGTTCCCATAGACTATTCATGGGTCAGGGATGGATGCTACATCTATATTAGGTATATATTTGAGCAGGAGTGGTGAAGGAAGGGTAGTATATGACCAGCGGGGCTCAGGGAAGGAATCTTCTAACCCAGGATATGGGAGAGGTGTTCGGGAAGGAAGGAGGTAAACCGTTCCACTATTTGATGCTGTCAAGAGAGCACAGGTCTCATCTATATTTGGGCAGTCATGTAAAATGATGTCCCACACTTGTGGATGGTGCAGAGAACTCTGTCTCCAACTCGCCTGCTCGGGGAGATTCGCCCCCTCCCATTCTGCCCGTTTAAAGATCTCCGCACGCCAATGCAGGATGTTCAGGCTCCAAGAGGCTTTCCAAATGATCGCCGGCTGGCTGCACATCAGGCGTAGCACTAGATCGTTGAATTTAGGCACGATTACCTTCCCCTTAGGTCTTAGGCAGAGGCCAAGGAGACAATAAACTAGAGTTTTAAGAATATGTCGCCATGTGGCTTATCCACAAACCACTCGATAGAGTCCCAGTAGAGGTGCTGAGATGGGCACATCCACACCATGTGGTAAAAATCCGTTCCCTCTTAACCCCATGTGGGACATTGCACATGTGCTCCAGGTAACATTGCATTAATCCTCTTTGGCGTGATATAGGCCTTATGCAGGTCATAATGTGGTATGAGCTCAAATCGAGCATTTCTATAAACCTGTGGTGTGGCTTCCACTATGTTGAGATAATCTTTATCTAAGATGGGGGTAGGTAGCAATATTCTCCGTCCACCACGTACGGAGGTCTCGAAGGTTTGTTGTGGTTTAATGGATCAGTGTGTTATAAAGCAGTGTTATGCTTTTAAACCTTCCCGAGGTTGTGCACATTGACTGTAGTGTGGTCTGTGAAGCTGGTTCATCAGTACCAAGTTTCCAAGGAGACCTCAGTGTGGCCCTGACTGAGCCACAGAGTAAGAAGTGTCGGTGGGGTGATGTACACAACATATCCAAAAGGTTTTTGCAAATCTTTGACTGTGTCTTTGTTGTATAAGTCACTGAGCATGAAGATTCCCGCCATTTCCACAGGTCCTGCCAACCACCGCAGGGGGGGTCAATAGTTTCCAATGCCACCATCGGTAAATCGCAGGCGTACGGAAGATTACAGTGAGCCCGGTGTAGTACTCAATTCCAGCTGTATTGTCGAGTCCTGAGTAGATTGTTTTCGGACTCCTGCTACTGTCTTTTCTGGGGACGTAGGAATAGTTGGAATCAACTTCTGGAACACATCTTGGTGATCCCCACCAGCACGCCGCCCAAACTTGTTGTGCGACCAGGTAATAAATGTCGAAGTCAGGGACCCCTAGTCCTCCCTCTGTAACTGGGAGACAGAGATTGTCTCAGGAAACTCTGCTCCTAATATTGTTCCAGAGCACTGTCACTAGTAGTCAGTCAGTTTTCTAAAAGATGCCCCTCCGGACTTAGATGGGTAGTTTAGCAAAAATATATAGTAACCATGGGAGAACCACCATTATCGCCAGTGCTGCACCGGCCACTACAGACAGCAACAATGTGTGCCAAAAGGCAATAGATTTTCTGATAGAGGCTAGTGTCACCTGTATATTGCCCTCAACCAGTTGATTTTCAGAACAGTAGGTTTGCACTCCTAAGTAGCGAAAGGTGTGTGATTCCCAGCGCAACTCTTCCCAGTGCTCAGGCGACTTATCACAAGCCGGGCATGCAGAACCTATAGTTGCAACAGCCACAATCACAGCTTCACCGAGTAGAAGCTGGATTTGTTCCAGGTGACTCTTAACCCACAAACCAGTCGATTCCTCAAACGCTGCATATGCCCTTTGGATGACGAATTGTCCCCCATAGGTACCGCTGTGTAGCAGCAATGTGGTCCAGCTGGTAGGGAGGGAGGGGGAGCCAAAGACCACTGCAGCCAGAGCGATATCTTCTCGGGGGGCCCCAGCTGTCCTTGAGCGTGAGGCTGTCCACCCTCACCTGCCTAGGCCTCTGTGCCTCCTCCACTAATCCTGCATATCGATTTCCCGGGCTATCATCAGCTGTCATAGTGTGGCAGGTGGCCCGACTTAGGGAGCAGGACCCATCTCCACAGACCCCAACATCATCCGCAGACCCCCCCACAAGTCCTCAAGGCCCCAACCCCAGGCCAGGAATGGGTCGACTCCTCGCTGTAAGCCCTCCCTACCTCGTGGCCATCATCTTACTTCTCCTGCAGCCGCATGGGTCACTGGGGCAACTTGCCATAGCGGCCACGACATCCATCTATAATGTCCTGCAATGCCCTTGGGGTTCAACCCGGGGAGCCCAGGAGCATGGGTAGGTCCCCGGCCGACAGATTACGGTAGGAACATACATTTAATTGTGAAGTTTGACAATATTTTCAGTACCACCCATCATCACATGAGAAATAGTGGCATAAGTGGGATATAATTAATGATTTACCCAGGATTTTAAGTGTATTACAGTCCCAAATACATCTGACACAGGCACATATCCAGTGTAGTCTAGAGGTTTCTAAGTGTTTTCACTATTGAACTTTATCTTTGATTTGTATATTATGGAGAGGGGGAGAAATCGGATAGCAAGTTCTGAAGAAATTGTAATTGTATTTCTTCTTGCAATGGTTATTCACTTAATTAGTTTCTCTCTTTCTCCTTTGTCAGATGTAGGCAAATGTTAACCATTATGATGGCTATTTCTGCACAGGCTTTTGTCAGAACTGATGGCCTGTATTTTAATGCAGAGAACTTAGGGTATTGCCTGTTGTCCCTAGTTGTTTGCCTGCAATTTTTTATTCAGGTTGAACAAACAAGCAGTGGACAGTGCCATCACCTTGGCTTTTGTATAGAAAGAGATTTTCTCAAGATTCAAGAAACACAAAGAGCAAAGACACCTGTATTAAGCTTTGAACCAACTGTTCATCATGAAAGAAGGACAGGCAGCATCAGTGTACGAGTTCCAGTCTCACAGAGATATATGGTGCACAAGCCTCTCGTAAGGAATGTAGCGGGCGATGCCTTGATATACTTCTGCAGCCAGGGGTATAATTTTATTGGGGTGCGTGGGGTGTTGCACCCACCGAATAACTGAATCCTGCAACAAATATTTGGATACAGGTGCTATCAGTCAGGTCTGGTGAGTTCTTGTCAAATTTCTTCTGGATTTTTAAATAGACACATAGATGGAAACGCACACACACACACACTCTCTCCCTCCCACTATCTGTTTTGAAGGTTTTCCAGAAAGTTAGTTGTTTTACAAAGTATTGTCTTGCCTGCCACTTAGTGTCCCTAAGAATTCACAATCCTGTCCCTCTCCACTGCCTCTTGAGTCCCCCCTCAGTCTCTGCTTGTTTTATAATGTACTTTAACTGGATATGCCAGCATGATTGTTGGAAAATCTGAAAGTGAATCACCCCCAATCTTTCTGACCAAGATACTTCCCTGTCTGCAGCACCATGTTATTCACCTTTAAACTAGCAGAGCGCTGTTCTTCTTTAATAGTTATAATAAATGTTTGGTTCTTATTGGACTGTCTTTGCAACTGTGCCAGTGTTGCATACTGACTGATCTTTGGATTTGGTGGCTGCTGTGTGATACTACCCCTACCAAAATGTTGTCCTCAGAAATTAAGACGTCACATAAGAAGTGGAAGTAGAACCTGTTTTACCCAGGGCAGTGTTTAGAAGCCTTAAGTAAAAGCAGCCGCCTCTGCTGTAGATATTTCTGCTGATGCTGTTGTAGGTGGGCATGCTCTCTCCATTCAAAACAAGTCAGTCATGGTGTCTGTACTGAGGTGTTTGTGCTAGCCAAAGGATTTTTAGATCTACATTGATGGTACAGTCCTGCCAAGTACAACGCATCAGCAGGGGCGGCTCTGCCATCGCAAAGGAGCGTCACCCCACTGGCTCAGTACCAGCAACTGAAATATGAAACTATATTTACTTATCGTTTTATTTTTCAGCTGCTGGCTGAGTCTTAGGCTGACCAAACTGACATGCGCACTTAGGTTTCTCCCAACAGGCTGTGTTACACAGCTGGGTTGGAGAAACAGCACAGACTCCAGTGTACTGTCTGAGCAGCAGACCAGGCTGCTCAGACCAATCCAGGCGCTGCTCTGTGTATGATCAGGCACTGCATCTCTGTAGGATTAGATAAACTTGGCAGTGGGATCGCTTACTGTGCTGCCACAGGCACATATTATGAGCGGGGCTAAGGAGTAGTATCTTGTTGCTATGGATATTGGCCTGGGTCCAACTTAGAAATTGGGTTGTTTGTTGAGGTATGTGTAACCTTGCTCAAGCAACAGCCACATCTTTGTCAGGTTAATCCAAAAAAAAGTATTTAAAATAACCTGTGACTAACCTTCTAGCACAAAGCAGCCTGGCTTAATTTAGAGACAATGTGTGAAGTATTTATGCAGCACTTAAACAGTAATAAAGTGAAGACACAAAACAAGAAAAAATCCACACCAATTCAGAAAAATATAGTACATTTTCATTAATTATGTGACACCCAAATGACAAAAGTTAAATCAGTAGAACTGGAGTTATAAAATGTCTTAATTTTTAAGTTAAATCTGGTGCCTAAAAGATTCAATTATTAACCATTGATACCTACAAAAACTAAGGAGCGGTATATAGTGGAGATCAATTATGTTCAATTTGAGTTATTCACAGCAACTGATTGCCCTTGGAAACCTGATCCAACCAATTGTAACATTAAAAAAAAAAAAAAAATTGTGCCAAATCAATAGTTACCTCTAGAGTACCCTGCAGTCCTAAAATATACATATCTGCCCAAATTTACATAAATGAATTAACACTCAACTGTAAGATTACACAAAATGCACCACAAACAAATATATACAAGCCACATAACTTTCACAAAATTAAAAATATTCTCTCGTCCCTCTAAATTATACAACTAAAGGTACTTGAAGGAGTACAATTCAAAGTCCATCTAGGAGATAGTCACTCTGACAAGGAGAACACAGGCAACACTCCATGATTTCTTTTCTCCTCATTGATCGAATATGTTGGTACATCCTAATCCACTTTTTTGGAAGACTTCTCCACAGAAAAAGGTGACAATATACTGACTCCTCAGAGCAAAGAAGAAAGACAAGAAGGTATATGCCTATAGGAAAATATATAATGAATAAATGTACATCTATTTACAGGGGCATAGCCCGTCTTCTGATCACTGTGTACATTGGTCCCATATTAAGGGACCAAGGTAAAGAGTGAACCGCCTGAAAGAGAGCAAAGTCCTTTGACCGCTACACGCCTGGTAGGTCAAGCAACCATGCGCCTAACAAGTGCCACCTTCAGGTGAAGGACTGTCACCAGAATAAAACAATATTAGGTGTGCTCAAAGGTTTCTCAAAGATGCATTCTTCACAGAAGAGGAATTTCATTCAGTTACAATTGGACTGAATAATCTTGAATTATGGACCTTGACATAACAGGTTGTTTGGGTCCCTGTGAACTATTTGAACTCCATTTTAAGCTTGAATTACATAGTCCTCTGCTTTCCGTGTGTGCAGCATCACAATTCAGCAATGACAACTGTATTCAGCAATTTGCCAACAATGTTCATCAAGATCACAGTAAATAGAATATTAAAATAAGATCCTGAGATAAAATAGCCACAGATTCACATTTCATAAAAATATAAAACCATATACAGATCCAGACAATAGATAAAGATAAACAGAATCAATAGTTGGTAGGCTGGATATCATTAGTCCAAGGCGGCTCCAGAAGAGGTATTTTTGTATCTGATCCTCCACATGGCCAACAAGAAACTGTAGACCTAAAAAAAATACCAGTTGGCTTGTGTCTGATAATAAAATCCTCAGTGCCTCTCTATGTGTCCTAACCCCTAATGTGAGAAATTGAGATGTTGGTTGACCCCTGGTCAAGAAACAGTCATAATCCCTTGCAGGGTGAACCACAAAAAGGCCCTAAATTAACCTGTGCTTAACCATGGGTAACTAAGCACAAAAAGCCGTCAGGCTAAACTTAAGAGGCAGTGTGTTAGGTATTTATGCAGTACACAAAGAGCAACACAATGAAAACACATTACAATAAAAATCTCAAACCAATTTAGAAAAATAGAGAACATTTTAATAAATTATTTGACCATGAAAATCCAATTAATAGAACCAGAGTTATGAATTTTAAAGAGTAAGGTTCAAATTAGCAAGCCCTCAGTTTTAGAAAGTGGCCATCTGGGCACCTTTAGCACCACAACCAAGGGTCCAAGAGTGGAGGGAGACCTCTTGAGGCTGGGTCCAGGTGCAGGTTTAAGATGCCGGGAGCCTGTTATGTTCCTGTGTCTCAAAACAGGAGACTAGCTGAAATAGCCCTTGGAGTCACTTCTGGAGTCCTGGGTGTAGGTGGTGATGCAAAGCTTTGCAGCAGAGCTGGTATCTGAAGGTCCCAAGCAGGCTCCAGGGAGCAGAGCAGTCCTTCCATGTACAGCAGCAGTCTGGCAGAGTGCACAGCAGGTTACAGCAGCAGGCAGTCCTCTGAGAGTCCTTCCACAGGTCCAGTAGTGAACTGAGGAACAGATCTGAGACAGCTCTTTTTAGGGTCAAGTGCAGAAAGTGCTCTGTCCCTGTTTTAATCTCTCTGTGGGCTTTTTACCCTTGCCACACCCATCAGTTTGGTTGGTTCATGGGCTTGCCTTTTAAGATTCTCTTGATTTCATTAGTGAAAGGCATGCATACGTAATGCCTTTTCCAGTGTTTAGCCCACCTCGACCGCACCGGCCAACTGTTGAAAACATACGAGGTTCCATGTTTTCAGTATGGTGTCTGGACTACTTTTTCTTTTTAATTCGTAGGAAGTGTGATCTCGCTGGGCAGTAGTCGTGCACTTTGCATGACATCGACCCTGTTACATGGATAATTGCACTTTTGTCGATACGTTTGACTGTGAGCAAACTTCTGTTTGCTTTTGAGTGTCTGCTTCAAACTCTTGGCGGTTGTCGGCTCGCTTATGTGAAACTGTTTTATTTTTTATTTTCAGTTTATGTGGCATGAAAAGTCTGGTTAGCAGTTTACAATGCTAATAGCTCTAACTCAAGCAAATGTGCGACCCATTTCATTGCAAATGCTTATTATACCCCAGTGCCCAGAAGGGTTCTCTGGAGTTCCAGAAATTTCCTGCCTCCCCTGCCCTGTTTCCTAGCTGGCTGCACTGACAATACATGGTTCATTAACCATATTGTGTGGTGGCAGAGCCCAGCCTATTCAGTTGCAAGTGGGGCTGTGCTTAGCTCTGCCTCCCCTCCTCCCCCACCAAATCAAGTCAGTTAATGGCCCATTCAGACTTTGCTAATCCCCCAATTGTGTGACTGTCTGAGGTGAATTCACAAAGTCCCAACTGTCAGTTACACCCAGCCATGTGACCTAAGGCAGGTTACAGGCTTAGAGGACCAAGGGCAGGAAAATGTTAACTTTTAAAAAGTGGCATTTTCACACTTGTGATGTATTGATCTGTCTCATTTTGTTAACAGATTTCCCTCTAACACTTGTAATAATAAATCTGACTTTACCATTATAGTGTGTTTATTATTAGAAGTTCATAGGTACCAAACATGACATATCTACCACCTCTGGTTTAGGAATTACAACTTATTCATTTTAATAAGGAATTCCCAATGTTACCCTATGAGAGGGGTAGGCTTCTCAGTAGTGAGAAAACAAATTTGGGAATGTTTCACGACTACGACATGTAAAACTAAAAAGTACTTGTCCTAATTTTTAATTACACAGCACCCTGCGCTCCTGGGCTACTTAGGGCCTACTTTAGGGGTGACTTATATGTAATAAAAAGAGAGTTTAAGGCTTGGCACGAGGTTTTAAATGCCAAGTCGACATGGCAGTGGGACACTGCCTTCCGGCTGCAGTGGCAGACCTGGGACAAGCTGTAAGGTGCCACTACTTAAGTCAATCAATCAATCAATCAATTTGTTGAGCGCACTACTCACCCAGAAGGGTCTCATGCCGCTGGGGGTGGGGGGTGAGGTGCTACTGCTGGAAGTGCCAGGTCTTGAGGCGCTTCCTGAAGGTCAGGAAGTCCTGGGTCATACGTAGGTTGGCAGGGAGGGAGTTCCAGGTTTTAGCGGCGAGGTGGGAGAAAGATCTGCCGCCGGTTGTGATATGGTGAATGCGGGGGTCTGTTGCGAGGGCGAGGTTGGCGGAGCGGAGCTGGT
The DNA here is from genome assembly GCF_031143425.1 of Pleurodeles waltl. NCBI lineage: Eukaryota > Metazoa > Chordata > Amphibia > Caudata > Salamandridae > Pleurodeles > Pleurodeles waltl. The sequence continues at coordinate 669,589,195 of NC_090447.1, forward strand.
GTGTCGAGTTGTGGAAGTTGAGTCGATCGTTGAGGTAGGCCTGTCCGGTGTCGTGGAGAGCTTTGTGAGTGTGGATTAGGATTTTAAAGACAATCCTTTTGTTGACGGTTAGTCAGTGGAGGTCCCTGAGGTGGGCAGAGATGTGATTGTGGCGAGGGAGGTTGAGGATGAGACGTGCTGAGCTGTTTTGGACGCACTGGAGTTTTTTCTGGAGCTTGGCTGTTGTTCTTGCGTAGAGGGCGTTGCTGTAGTCCAGTCTGCTGCTAACGAGGGCCTGGGTGACTGTTCTTCCGGTTTCCACAGGAATCCACCTGAAGGTCTTGCGGAGCATTCGAAGGGTGTTGAAGCATGAGGACGAGATGAAGTTGACTTGCTGGGTCATGGAGAGTGAAGAGTCTAGTATGAAGCTGAGGTTGCGTTCGTGGGTGGTGGGCGTTGGGGGTGACCCCAGGGTGGCCAGCCACTAGGAGTCATCCCATGCTGACTTGTTGGGGCTGAAGATGATGATCTCGGTCTTTTCTGAATTCAGCTTGAGGTGGCTTGGTGTCATCCAGTTAGCGATAGCGTGGAGTCCGGTGTGGAGGTTGTTCTTGTCAGTTGCGGGGTTCCTCGTGAGGGAGAGGATGAGCTGAGTGTCGTCTAAGTGGGTGGCACAATAAGTGCTGCAGGCCTACTGGTAGCATGTAATTTACAGGCCCTGGGAATATGGTATACTAGTCTACAAGGGACTTACAGGTAAATTAACTATGCCAATCAGGTATATGCCAATCAAACCATGTTTAGGGGAGTGAGCACATGCACTTTAGCACTGGTTAGCTGTGGTAAAGTGCACAGAGTCCTAAGGCCAACAGAGCAAAAAAACAGACAGAACGGAGGCAAGCAGGCAAAACTTTGGGGGAAGACTACCCTAAGGCTGACAGGTCTAACACCTAGATATCAGCAAAGAGGCAAAATCCATTTCCTCCTAATACACTGGTATACAGGACAAAAAAATAAAACATGTGCAGGTGATTCATTAGGAGCAATACATAGCGGACACTTCTCAGCTCCATGCCCCCCACCTCCAACTACCAGTAAAAGAAGCAAGCGGCAGAGATCCATATCTCAATTGCAAATTCAGTTTCCTCACAGTAGCGGGCTCAATTTCATCCAAAATCAGTTCTGCCTAAAAGCTATCCTTTTGCTGGAAGAATGCTGCTGTCAGGGTGCCCAGCCTTGTGCTAAACTAAGTTTGTATTGCGAAAAAGCACTTATTATTTGACCTTTAGATATCAAGCAGTCCTCCAGTGGTACATCCCATAAACGAGCCAACCCAATATTTACAATGGTTAACTTCACGTTTCACCCTGCATGATTGCCAGAACCCGCCATCCGTAAAACCTCCGTTAAGCCAGTTTGATTTGAATTCAGCTCAGGCATTGCCCAGACTCTTCTCCAACAGAATAAGGTCATTAAGCTAGCTTTACCTGAGACATTCTTAAAACCCAAGCCAAGCCTAAGGGGGAGCAATGGGGAACTAATGGGGAGTCTTGCAAATTGATGCATGAAGCAGTTTTTTGATTGCTGCTAAGGTGGATACATCCCTATAACTTAATAGCTCGACACCATATAGAGCAGATCTCAACACCTGCTGATTTTATACTTGCAGCGCTGGCGAGATCGAATGGAATTGAGAACCTTCACGCATCTTTACAACCCCCCGATGTTTGCTCTACCTTGAGTCTACGCTCTACCATGTGATTTTGCCAGTTGAAATTTTCAGTGAGGTAACTCCCAGGAAGTCAAATATGTGGACACGTTCCAGTGGTGACCCTCTAAGCATTGGGTTTGGGCATGTGGATGAACAGGGGTTAAAAACCATATATTGTGTTTTAGCGATGTTAATATCTAGGCCCCTAAGTTTGCAGAAACTATCAAATCTGTCAAGAATTTTTTGGAGACCCATGGGAGATTTAGATAGCATGCCATTGGCCAACATAATAGCCGGTACCCTGATATTTGTTAAATAGGGTGCATCAGACTTGCGTTGAGCCATACAATCTGCCAAATCATTAATGAATAGCGTAAAAAGGGTGGGAGCAAGGACACAGCCCTGCTTGACCCCCATATTTACTGGAAAAGTATTTGTCAATTCCCCTTTATGCCCACATCTGACTTGGGCAAAATTGTTCTTGTGTAACCTTATAATCATTTTAATAAAGAGGGACTCTCATGTCAGCCAAGACCTGCCAAAGCTTAGATTAAGATATAAGGTCAAATGCTGACTTTAAATTTAACCAACACCACATAGAGGCTCCCCTGCCCTCAGTGGACAAACTTCCCATACAGCAGCTTTAGGCGGAATACCTGGTCAGTAGTGCTGCTTTGCTCGCTAAAACCATCTTGCTGGAGGGTTAGTATCTCTGTGGTGGAAATCCACCTCTGCAACCTAGTGAAGATAACCCTTGCAAAAAGTTTTTGAGTGCTGTCAATTAGGCTAATAGGTCTATAGTTGGCAGGTAGGTCACTATCGCCCTTCTTAAAAATAGGAATAATCTCAGCCCCTGCCCACGATGGGTTAACAGCAGCTCCCTTCATGATGGCATTGCAAATGAAGGCTAGATAGGGGCTCCACACCTCTAAGCTGTCCAAAAAAAGATCCCCTGCAACCTTGTCCAGCCCCGGGGCTTTATGGAGGACAGTTTTTTTGTATGGCTAGAAAAATCTCCTCAATGCTGATAAGTAATGGATCGAAAATGTCACCGAGTGACCCAATTAGGTCAAGAGATAGTGCAGGGGCTTCAGTCAACTCTGCAGTGGAGTAAAGATTAGAAAATGGTCTGGTCGATCCATGCTGACATCAAAATATAATTTTCAGTAGGGCAAAAGCCATTCAGGCTACCAGTCGCTATTATATTCAGGCAGTTTACTCTTTACCTTGGTCCCTTAATATGGGACCAATATACATGGTGATCAGAAGGCGGGCTATGTTCCTGTAAATAGATGTACATATTTATTCATTATATGTTTTCCTGTAGCCACGCTCCTTTTTGTTTTTCTTCTTTGTCCTGAAGAGGCCATAAATTGTCACGGCCACAATGCGTTGATGTTTTCTGTGGAGGAATCTTTTAAAAAGTGGATTAAGATGTGCCAATGTATTGGATCGACTAGAAGGAAAATTATCCATGAAGTTTCTCCTGTGTTCTCCTTGTCAGTGACTGCCTCTTAGGTGGTCTTTGAATGGGCTTATTATTCAGGCACCTTTAGTGGAATCACTTAAAGGGACAAGATAATATTTTTAATATTGAATAGGTTTTGTGGCTTGTATGTGGTTGTTTGTGGTGCATTTTGTGTAATTTTACAACTGAGTGTCCATTATGTAAATTTGGACAGATCTGTATATTTACGGACTGTGGGGTACTCTAGATGTAATTAAAGGTTTGGCATAATATTTTTAATTAATTTTAATATTTTATTTGTTTAAATCAGATTCCCAATGATTTTGGCATTGTGAATAACACATAATAGTTCCCCACTATATACCTCCCCGTTAGCATAAGAGTTTCCCACTATATACCTCTCCGTTACTTTTGTATGTTGAAGCCCAGGGTATGTGGGTGTTATACGGGCAGCCCTCCTCTTTTGTTTCCAGTTGTGCAAGTTCAGGCCAGAGTCTAAATTTGTGGTCGATTGATGGAGTGCGTTTTAGATACACTAAGTGGCTTGTTTACATTCAGACTTTGACGAAATTTCAAAGAAAGTGTCTGCGACGGTAAAGTTCAGCGGCCAAGACAGATAGAGGTTTCAGAAGAGGAGATGTCCTGTCGGGGAGCTGCGAGACGAAGTTGCGATGAATATTTCTACATTCTGATTTTTGGAGTTCCTAAATCTTCGGCAAGACAAAGCTGCAGGCTGTAAGAGGCCGGATACCCCTTCTGTCCTGAGCCACTTAGGAGGATTTCCTGTGGTGGAGAAGAATGTAGCAGGAGCTGCTGCAAAGTGAGGTCGACCGGTGATGCACCTTGGGCAGATTGGGGAGCAGGTAGGTCCTGGTCTCCTCTCGGTTCTCAGAGCACTTCTTGTCTGAAAATGTTTAAGTTGTCTCTGGGACAAGTACAGTTGTCACTTCACTCAGGTTTTGCATTGTCTGAATTTTCTGAGACATGCTGTCTCTCCAATTAAAAGATGCTGACTGTCTTCTTCTGACATATAATCTATATTTATAATGGGGGTTAAAGCAATGAGGACATATACATTATATGGCTCAATTGCACACTGCACCCCAAGTCAAGGCATTGTGACAAAGCAAGAGGCCCTATTAGTCTCTCATCAGCCTCTCTAAGTGAGGAAAGAGGCCCAGGAGTCAGGCCTGTGGGCTAGCTTCATGGGAATTGACGTCTCCAAGCCTCAGACGCTCAGTACCGCGCCACTAACAACCATCATCACTGCCATGCCTCCTTCAGTTCCACAGGTTTCCTTTCAGAATGTACAAAGGCATTTTCCCAACCAGAGCCATTTACTGCATTATGCCACGTCCTGAAGGCATCTTGTTTGCATCCTGGCACATTATGTTATGTTACCAGCCTTTCTTTTGGTAGCATAATTCTGCCATTTGTGTTGTCTTGTAGCGCTTTTATACATCATAGTTATGAATATTTTTTGTCTATGGCTTCATAGCGCACGTTTCTGTTTATAATTAACAGGTGCTACTATTATCCAGTTTTAGGGTACTCAGTTGATATGCATGTGAAAGATGAAAGGCAGAGTAATTTTTACTCACCTAACCTGTTGTCTAGGTGCTTATCCTAACTGCTCAATGCACTTGTCCTTATTAATAAGAAACTCCCTTCAGCACGTTTCCATGCAGGTGAGGAACCCACACTCTGTGCACATTTCACTGCATATAGCGCTTCATGCCATTTGCCTTGCAAATAATGTAGTGTTCCCTGAATTTGGCTTTAGGCATGACCACTTATATTTTACTTTATGTATTGCACAGTTTTCTGCAGCAGACACATAAGCACATGTACATTTCACAGAAGGTGATGCATATTTCTCATTGCATACTGGCCTACAGGTGTTGCCATTGGCGATGCAGATTTCCCCTCAAATGAGGCAGCCCTCTGGCCACATCCAATGATTTCCCTGCTCCTGGTGCCTTTCCAGGACATTTTCCCTAAGACGCCACTCTGCACAATTCCTTGCATGTTGTGATGTGCTTTCCCAAGAGCCTTTCCCTGAAGCAGATACACTTCCTGACCCTATCTCCCTGAAGATAATAGGCTCATGCACCATACCTGCAGGTGAAGGACTTAACGGCATTCCGATTTACATCAACGTAATCCAGGTCAGGGGTGATGCACCGAGTAGATGCAATAAGAGTGTGAGATGCAATAAGAGTGTGAGATGAGAGTGATGAAGAGAAAGGGGATGACGTATGAGAGCTGCAGTTAGAGACGTCTAGGAGGATGTCAGTAGAAAAGTGTCAGAGTTAGAAACAGTAGATGAAAGAGGCAAGAAGTGGAGAAAGAGGAGAGACAGAGGCACTGCAAAGACCCCCTACCCTTTCCACAGGCCTTGCAAAAATCAATCCACAGTCTAATATTCTCTGAATTTGTAATATTTCAATCCTGTTTATCCCCAGCAAAATTATTAGTTATAGATCTGATACTGTTTACAAGCTTTGGCCATAAGTCTTTTTTGTTTAAATGTATATGTGCATTTTGTGATAGGTTTCGATGCAGTAAAATAAAGCCCACAGAGAGGCACTCAAGCAATGGTTATGATTTACTGGTGAGAAAGTGTCACTTGAAGTATCACAGGTTAACTGAATCCATAGATATATTACACATGAAGCAATCTAAAAACTTGGAAGCCATTGACGGGACCGGTTTTACGGATGAGGTGAAAGAATGGGACCTGCCCCACTGCACTGGATCTGACACTTAAGCTGTTGTATGGTATTAACTTTGAACTTCCTACAAAAGACACTGGCACATTGACAAGATTTAAAGGATACCTGTAAAAATATTTTGAGCCCAAAAAGAATGCAGATTACCAACACTACATATTCCGCTTAACTAGAAAATTATCAGAATAAAAGTTTAACGTATTTGGCACCAGGTTGTAAATCCGGGTAAAGGACAGCTTATTTTACAACTACTGTGATGAAGAAGCACAGGAATCACAGCTCCACTATCAGAGACAGACTACTTTAGAAACCCAAGTAACATAAATACATTGTGGCCCTGGCACATGTTATCAGTATTTGTATAGTGCACCTCTCAGCTAAGAGGGTTCCAGGCGCTAAAAAGATGAAGCTGTGCTTGCTCTAACAGGAGCCGAATGGAAAAGCCAGGTTTTCAGTTTCTTGCAAAACTTGAGGATTTAACTGGTGACCCTGACATGCAGGGGGAGTGCGTTACTCCAGGCTACAACAGTTGAGCAGGAGCCTTTTTGAGGGCCGTGAAAGTGTGGAATCGGGAGGCGGTTACTATTGTTGTGGCTGGTCATGTACAGTTGTTTGTCCATCACTATCCATCGGTTCCTGGCTTGATTGGCTGGAATTGGTACTTTTCTAAGTTAGGCTGGCCATCAAGCTGAGGTCCACAGTGAGATCCCGTTGGCACCCCTTCTGTGGGATGGGGGGGGGGGGAGGACATCATGGGCCACTGTGAGCTGCTAGGAGAGGTGTAAAACGAGCAGTAGGAATGTAGGTAAGTGTGCAGTGCGGCACAGGAAAAGGCAGGAAGACCTCATAGGGGAAAGATAAGGCTACAGAGAAGCAGGAGAAAAGACATAAAGAGCACTAAGGAAAAGGTGAGGAGAGGCAAAAAGCGGGAAAGAATGCAAGAGTGAGTGTGAAATCATCATAGAGGCAAAAGCTGGAAACCGAATGCAGGCATGCAAAAATATTCTCCATCCATAATAGCCTCATCACTGAAGGTGACAATATCTCAGGACTAGTGCTGGAGGTTGACATTGGTAACATAAAATCCCTTTACCTGCTTGATCCAGGAGCCACCATCAATGTAATGAAAGCCACTGAGTTTGAGAGGCTGCCAAGTATGTTCTCTCTGCAGCCCACAAATGCCCAGGTTTATGCCTGTGACTCAAGCACACCATTGCCTGAGAATGGTTGTCTCTGATTGATACTTCTACCTGCAGATTCTTCACATGTAGAACACCTCCAGGCATCAGACTGGATCCAGAAAACTTGAAAACAACAAGGTCACCGGTAGAGGGCACTGGACTCAGTTGGTGCCAGAAGTGATGTCAGGCGACGCCACAGATGTCATAAAGCACTGCCCTAGCACCTTTTTTTCTGTGCCCTCAATGTGGATCTGGAGTTTCATTCTCTGAGAAAATTTCCCAACCAAATTTGAAAATTAAACAGTTCACTGTCTCCTTCCAAAACGTCTGAGTTTAAACCCTATAGTGACTGTGAGGGACAGATGTCCATTACGGGACCCCATGCTTATCTGTCTGTGGTGGATGTGGTCTGATCACAATTCGAAGACCTGCTCCTCATGCCTTACCGTGCATACTAGGGACATTAAGGAGCGGAAGGCCAAACTCTCCATAGCCCAGGAAAAGGACGAACTCCGATGCAAGGAGCATTCCCGGCATCATTTCCACTCTCATCTTCATCTTCAACCAAGAAGAAGAGGAAGCATAGATGGAAGGAGAAGTGTTCCAGATGTAAGTCCCTTTGTTGATCTCTGTCTCCCACATGGCTTTGTCCTCAGAATCTGGAGTTTTTCACCTTGAGGCCGATGGATCCTCTGCTCAGCCCTGCTCCTTGTATGGACGCGGCTTAGGGCAGACCTCTATTCTCAGAGCCTTCAGTGCTGCATATCCATCTCTTGTGCCTTTCTATGCTGTCCCCGGCCTTTCCTGAGTTCCCAGCTTGGGATTGGACCCAACCGCATTCCTGAGCCTGGTGTGTTCCATCTTTGCCAAGGCCTCAGCACCATCCAGCAGACAGTTGGTCTCTCATTGTTGGAACCAGTGCCTTTGCCACATTGCTTTACCTGGTGCTTTGCATCTTGGAGCTGCAACTGATGCCATGGATGGCAATGTCCCCTCTTTCACTGCTATCACCAGCTCCTCTGGCTCCTGACATGGCACCACAGAGTGACATTGAGGCCCAGCGGTCACTTCCAGAGGAGGCTTATAGAGCCAGACCTCTGTGAAATTGTTGGCACAGATCCTAACCCTGCAGAGTATTTCTCTGGTTCCAGATCAGGAACCCCTTAACTTTCAAAGTCTGTGTTCAGCCTATGTCTCACACACTTCACCTGAGCTGGCTATGGACTTCCCCACTAGACCACAAACCCCGGAGGTCGTGTCTCTGCACAAGGCCTTGGTAAAGGTCACAGAAGTGATTGACTTATAGTTGCCAACAATGAAGATGTCCTCTTTAAGGTTCTTCTGCCCTTATCGACTTCTTCTAAACCAGTTCTCCCTTTCAGTGAGGAATTATTGGAACCTGTCATCGTGGCATGGGAGAAGACTCTCTCTGCTCCAGCAGACAGTCCGCACATTGCCCACCATTATTGCTCTGCTCCTGGCTATCCCACCATCCTCTCCATGCATGCACCCTTCACCAGAGAGCCTGGTCACCCAGGCATCCTGTTCGGGGACACAATTGGGAGGTGCCTTTTCTAAAGCTCCCTCCTAAGGATTCAAAATATTTGGAAGTCTGGGGAAAGAGACTTTGCTGTAAGGAGTATGTCCTTGAAGTCCCTTAATACCAACTGCCTACGTGATCACTACAACCAGACCTTGTGGGACATGGCCTAAATGATTCTGCCCTCTGACACTAAATAATATTTTCAGGAGCTCATCATGAATGGGCCGAATGACTCCTTACATGCATGTTGACAGAGTCATGGGGACCTCTCTAATGTCCAAGCTAAACTGATGGACCTTCTTTTTGATGGTGTCTGCTTGTTTGGAGATAAGGCTGGTAGCTGTAGAGCGGTTTAAGGCCTGTAAAGCCATGGCCCGATCTTCGGGCCTTCAGCTTCTTCCTCCGACCATGAACTTCAGTCCTTTCGCCACTTTTACAGCTTCATAAAGGCTCATCCTTTTGGTCCGAGCAGTACACACACCAGCTCTCCAGCAGCAGCAGAATCCTCTCGTCTGACAGTCCAGAGCCCGTGGTAGGGGTAGAGACTGTGGATCAGCCTTGCAACCCTGGACCATCTGGAAAGATGTCCTAGGTTGCTTCTCCTAGCCCTAGCCTGTGGGATTGCAGGTGTCCCTCTTTCTTCCAGCCTGAAGGGCCATTACTTTGGATCAGTGGTCTTTCAAATCGCGGAAAAGGGCATGCGCCCTTCCCTTCATTCAAGTTCTTACCATACTCCCTCTCTCATTCCTCCCTGTCTCTCAACCATTTGGTCATTCTCCAGCAAGAGGTAACCGCTCCTCAAAGTAGCGATGGAGTAAGTACCAAAGATTTGAAAGGGCCAGAGTTGTTATGCACGTTTCTTCCAAGTGCTCTGGAAGGGCAGCGGTCTGCTTCTGATTCTGGATCTCAGGAGCCTGAACTTCTTCCTCAAAAAGCAAACATTCAGGATGTTGACCCTAGCTGAAGTTATACTGGCGTTGGAGATTTAAAATACTTGTGGTTTGTAGTGGATCCTAGGCAGTGGTTGCAGCCCACTGCAGACGGTTTGGACCCTGTTTTCCATACCTGGACCACTGGTTCCTCAAAGCCAGCTTTCCGGACATGGTGTGACATTTGCAGTTGACAGATTCTCTGCTGTTCGGCCTGGGATTTCGATCAATAAGCCCATGTCTCACCTGTGGCCCTTTCAACATCTCCAGTTCACAGGGTTGGTACTGGTCATCACTCTTCTCTATGGCTTACCTCATAGAATAAAGAACATTCAATAGATTTTTCCATGTTTATAGCAAGATGCAAGAGTCCCAGTCCTGAGATTAAGTAAGCTGGCTCCCAGCATTCTCCTAGTCAGGCATGCATGTTGGTACATGGGGGCCCTGCAGTGGTGCCTTCGCAAGCACTGGCTCCAGGACAGGGGATTTCTGTCGGACTCCATCATGATCTCCACCAAAGTTGTGGCAGAAGTCGCTTGCTGGGGGATCGAGGCAAACCTGACTCACAGGATGCCCTTCTCTCCCCCCCTCCAGCTGTGACTATGGTAGTGACAGATGCCTCCACCCTTGGGTGGAGAGCTCAGATGGAGATCAGGGGCCTCTTGTTTTCGGAAGAGTAAGTGCTTCACCTCAATCTGCTGGAATTGCGGGTGACTCAGCTGGCGCTCAAGGCCTTCCTCCCCTCCATCGTTGTTCAGTCCGTCCAGACCATGACAGAAAACACAACTGTGATGTGGTATGTGAACTAGCAGAGGAAAGTAGGTTCTCATCTCCTTTGCTTGGAAGCATTGAGACTGTGGTCTTGTGCACACAGCCAAGGTATCTGGTTCCCCACCAGTCACTTAGCGGGGTCTCTGAATGTTAGAGCCTGTATCAGTAATATCTTCCTGATCACAAGTGGCATCTAACAGAGGTAGTCCTTTGCCTGGTGGGGTACTCCTTAGGTGAACTTATTCACCTCGTTGGAAGATGCTCAGTGCCAGCAGTTCTGCTCCCTCCAGTATCCATTGAGGGGAGCCTTGGGGGAACGTATTTCAGTTGAGGTGGAACTTTAATCTGCATTATGCATTTCCTTCTTGTATCCTTGATACTTTGCGTTCTCAGGAAGATTTGCCAAGACTGGGCCCAAGTCATTCTAATTGTCCCAGATTAGCAGAGAAAAGTGTGGTATGTGGACCTTCTGTGCATCTTCATATGTCTCAGGCTCTGCCTTCCACTCAGGCCAGACCATCTCTCCCAGTCGGGGGATTGGTTCTGCACTCCAATCTCTGAGACCTCCACCTTGCTGCATTAAGACTGAGCGGGGACCACTGAGTTCCTTTCAGTTGCCTTGGGAGGTGATTGATGTAATTTTGTCTGCGTGTTGCTCTTCCACCAAGTCTGCTTATTCCAACAGATTGGTCAACTTTGCATAGTGTGCAGACAATAGTGTGGATCCATTGCAGGCCAAATTACTTTAAATGCTGCAATTTGCACTTTCCTTTGTTGCAAGGGGATGATGTGCCTTTGGCTCTGTGTAGGGTTATTTAGCTGCCTTGTCTGCCAGATCAGCCATCCCTGTGTAAACCCCTTTCATGTGTTTTCTTAACAGTCTGACCAATCTTTTTCCTCCAACTCCCTTTGTATTTCAGTTGGATGACCAGATCTTTGTTGGCTACTATGGTGCCAGAAAGGGTAAGGCGGTACAGAAGACGACTCTATTTTGGTGGATCATTCTCTGCATCAAGACCTGCTATGCCTTAGCAAGAAAAGAGCACCCTGAAGGAATCAAGGCCCATTCCACCATGGATAAATCAACCATTTCTTCACTTGAGGTGTTCCAATTGCATGTAAGGCGGCAACATGGGCTTCCTTGCTCACTTTTGATAAACTTGCATGGATGTGGAAGTGTGCAGGGATAGACACTTTGACAGGTCCATTGTGCAGGATTTTCTTGTCTCTCCATCCATCAGCTGTCCTCCTGGGCAGGGTAATGCTATTGAATCTGTCCTACAGGTGAGGAATCTGCAAAGTTACTCACCTGTGATAATGAACTTTCTGGTGGATACTCTATATCTACCTGCAGATTTCTCACCGCCCGGCCACGTCCCAATTTGATGGATGGGTTATAGAAAAAGTTACTAAGATCCTTTGTTGCAATATTTTGCTTTTGTATTCCTACATTGATGTCAGTCCACCATCTCGCCGCAAAGGCTTCGATAAAACAGAGGGAAACTGACCTTGATGCGCCCAGGTGGGCACTTTATGGCATCAGTGACATCGTCTGAAATCACTTTCAGCGCTGACTGAGTCTAGCGCTCGCTTCCGTCAATCTCATTGCTTTAAAGTTTCCAGATCCATTCTGGCGTTTGGGATTGTTCTACAGGTGAGGAATCTGTAAAGTATGTTCTACAGGTGAGGAATCTGCAGGTAGAAGTATCCATCAGAAGAAAAAGTTACTTACCTGTGGTAATTAATTTTCTGGTGGATAATCTACCTGCAGATTCCTTACCGACCCAGCCAATTCCCTGTTTTGTGGATGAGCTACATGTTTCAATATTTTGGTATTGTATTCCTTCATTGATGTCAGTCTGTCCTCTCAGTTCCAAGGCTTAGATAAAACAGAGGGAAACTGACGTTGATACACTGTGCTGGGCACTTCATGGCGTTGGTGGCATTGCCTAACGTCACTTTCAGCACTGAGTCCAGCGCCCTCTACCATCAACCTCATTGTTTTAAAGTATTCCAGGTCTGTTCTGGAACCTGGGGTTGTTCTACAGGTGAATAATCTGCATGCAGATAGAGTATTCACCAGAAACTTTCATTACCCCAGGTAAGCAACTATTTATGGTTGTTTAGGCCTGTGACCAAATTAATTTGCTCCTATATGGAAATCTTTCAGAGTTGGTACTGATCATCAGGCTCTCATTATCATTTTGGTAGCCCCAAATTAAAAATGCCAGCCAGGATTGAAATTTGGAGTTTGGACCTTGAGAATTTTAGCTTTTGCATGGAAAAGACCTGCACCAGCTGCCTCTCTGAAGTTTTCTATTGCCTAACTCCTTTGTGGAATTTTCCATTGCCTTGGGGTGTCTGCATTATGTGGTCCAGAAAGCTTGTGTGGTGGTGTTCGATGAAGGGAGCATAATTTGTGCCATAGCTGACAACCCAACCCTTGTTGCAGTTGCTGAACGTATTGGGTTGTAACATTGAAGGGACCTGGAGACAGTGAATAGATCAAACAAAAGGTGTGACTTTCAGAAATGGATATCTTTCTGTAATGTACATGACAAACTAGTTCAACATTAGTAAGGCATTCTGATGAGGGGTATTCTCTATGGGATTTCTCAGTTGCTGATGGTTGTTCGCACTGTGGAATCATGGCTACCAAGAGAAAAGTATGTAAAAAAAGGTATAGTTCATGTTTTTCGATAGATTAGTGAACAAAATGCTTCACAGTTGTCACGCATCATAGAACCTGAGCAAAACATTTCCCTTTATCTCTACAGATATCTTCACTGCCTGTCGGAGTTTGGCAGGAGGTGGGTGTTGACTAATATTCCAGGTTTCTTGAGGTAGTACTGCTCTCAAGCACTTTCACTGAAGTTGTAATACTTATCAAGTTGTGGAATTCCTATTATTGTAAAATTATTCAACCACACTTCCCACACCCAGTTTACTGAATCATAGACTTACCAATACTAATCTATTTGATTGGTGTGATGTTGTCACCCAGTGAGTCAGTCAGCGGCTCACAGTGACATCAACTCCTCTGTCTACGCTGCACCAATGGCAGGATTGAAGTAAAGGCATGGCTTCCCCCTGCTGAGCTCAGTCTTGGTAGTGTGGCAAAGAGCAGTCAGGCTTTACTAGAGGAACATGTGTTAAGTATTTCAAATTACCAACCTGGAAGATAAGTAAATGACACGACTCAAAAGAAATCTGACACCAATTTATAAAAATAAAGCAGATTTATAAATTAATTTAGACACCAAAACAAATTAAACTGCCGCTGCTCCTGAAATTGGTGAACTCTGGAGGAGCCACTGAAGCTTCACACGCAGAACATGGAGCGCAGGTGCCCGCTCGCCAGCACCTGCAGCAATGCCCCAGTTCCCTGCAGGGCCGGCTGGCATCACGAAATACGTGGCCATGTGGGATCGGTGCACCCGACCAGAAGCATTGGGGAAAGTTGCCAGGCGAGTCATGGGCGCCCCAGCCTGACTGTGGCTGCTACTAGTTGCGCTGTGTGGAGGGTCGGTGCGCTCACAGCCCTCTGCCGCGACAGGTAAGAGACGTTGCGCTCCCCGTTCGAGGCAGCTTGCGAGCCCCCAAAATGCCATCTGAACTCCATGGAAAGGGAGTGGGGGGACCAGCACTCACCTTCGACATTGTCTGGGGAGAAGCGGAGCTTTTGGTGGCCCCAGGGAGTCATGGGGATGGGTAGGTGCCGTTGCCGTACTTGCAGCACAGAAGGCTGAGCACAGGTGTTTTCAGGTGCGAGTGCCAGTAAAGCCTCTTGCATTGAGGCCGACCCATGGTACTTGGGGGTGTGTGTTCATGTTGATCAAAACAGCTAAAGCCAACAACTTCCGCCATGTTTTGTTCATGGGTTTTGGAGATAGGGTTCTTGGTCACCCCAACGGAGATAAGAAGGCTGTTGTGGTGAGGGAGCACCTTCTAGCTGAGCTCCTGCTGGGGATCCCTCTCCCATGGCCTCTACAGGAATCACGTTACCCGATTCCTGTGAGGCTCCTTTGTTTCCCTTCCCAGGTAGTGCAGAGTGGAGTGGGAGAGGAACACTTACTCTCCACTCTGAACATCCAGTGTATATTGCCTGTTCTTGGCTCTGTTCTTCAGACAACGTAGGTCTCCACACACACACACACAAAATACTTAAAAGGGGCTGGGCTACAACATTGAAGAGCCCGGTATTAATATCAAACCTGTAGTAGGCTTCTTTACTCCAACTTCGCTGTTTGTCATTTTCCTGTCTCTACAGTCTTGATGGTGAGTCTGAGCCCAGGACTTTTATTTGGTTTATCCAACCCCTCATCCCCACCCACCCCCCCCAACCCCCCCGCCGCAGAGAGCCACTGAGGTCACTGCTTTTCAAAGGGCATTCCCCATGTTCTTTGTTACCGAGACACTGACACCCGAGCCTCTTAGAATGACTCATTTCAGAGGCACGTTGTGGGGTTGCCTTTCCTAGAGTTGTCCACAGTTGTGCAATTGACCTGGGCAGGACCGTGTGTAAATGCCTTGCATTGGCGTGTATGCTGCGTGTCCCATGCATGACCTCTGGCAAGACTTGGCACTCACGTGTTCTTCGGCCATGCTCGTTACCCTCTCCTTTGGGCCCCGTGCAGTGTGCGGAGGAGGGGTGCGACTTGGCGCTTACCTGCTACATTCCATGTGGAGCCCAGAAATGCCTGGACTTCATAAAAAGCTCAGCTCCCCAACCCCGCTACAACGGGGCTTTATATGATTTATGTAGTAAGTTAACAAGGAAACAAGCTTACATTTTGGTCACGCCAGCCTTGTCGCCTCTCTGATAGGGTCTGACTAAGAGAGGAGATTCAGTAGCTTCTGTTTGAATCTGATCTAAGCACATGATCGCTCGTGAGCACCACAAACAGAGTCCGCCTTCCCAGGTTTACCCTATCGATACTCACCTTGGTACGGCTAATTGCTCACTCAATATAATTGACTCAGGGACAGAATTAACTATTTAGTGATGTGGCAAGAATGTATCTCAATTCACAAAAGACAGGCATAAAAAGAGCCGCCCCATAACTTCTTCCTCTAGCGTACTTTAGAGATGTAGTGCTATTTTTTACCTCTTCTATGCATATGTCAGTTGAAAAAGAAAATGGCCTTGATTTAGATTCCTTGAACATTTCAACAAAAACCAGTTCATGTTTGTCTGGTAAATAAACCCCCCACGGAGATCCCCCTTTAAGGGCCTCCATTTTACAATTCAGTAACCACAGCTGAAAAAATGGTAGCGTGGCCAAATTCATGCAATGTGTATGTCCATGATCAAGGTTAATATTAAGGGTTTCTAGTTTACAGTTGGGCATCCAAAGGATGGGAATATTCACTAAGTGTATCTGCCTAATGGAATAGCAAAGACGAGTGCTCCAGTTTATGGTATACTTTTATTCAACCACCCTTTTATGGTCTATTTTAAAGGCTTCTAATTTAGTTAGGCAGCGGAAGTACGAGAGATGACAGTTCTACCAAGATCACACACTGTGTCTAGTGAATTACTTTTGATTTGATTTGTACCACTCTCCTGTCTCCATTGTGTTGCTTTTTGGATAGTCTTAGGCCCATATTTATACTTTTTTAGCGCCGCGTTTGCTCTGTTTTTTGACGCAAAATCAGCACAAACTTTCGCCACGTTTGCGCTGTTTTTTTACGCAAAATCGGCGCAAACTTATAAAATACAATTGTATTTTGTAAGTTTGCGCCAATTTTGCGTCAAAAAACGACGCAAACGCGACGCTACAAAAGTATAAATATGGGCCTTAGTCCCTCCGACTCCCCTGTCCACCGGGGATGAAATCCTCAAGTGACCACCTTCGGACTTGGGTTATTCATCCTTCAGGAGTGGACTCCTTCTCAGGAGTCCTCTTAATGGAAACAGCTGTGTTTAGTAAGGTAGCGTGGGCTATTGATCTCCTGCGTCGCCTGTCCAGTATTGAGCCACCAGACTTGAAAGAAACATGCAGCTCTAATTGAAAGTTTAAACCAGAGCAAGAGTCGTCATTAAGTGCCCTGTGTTCTCGATCGCTGCAGCTATTACAATGGCTGATGATGGAAGAGATGGAAAGGTGGCGGAGGGGGTGCGTCACTCGCACCCCTTGTCCCTTTCGACATTTATTGTTGGTAACTGGGCAGTTAGCGAGGGGTACTTATGTCAGGTCTGTGGGTGACTTGTATTCTTTTTCAAGGTTTAAACACGTTTGCTGACTTAGTACAAGGCCAGCGTCCTGTGCCCATGGCCGGTCCTCTGTGCGCCTATTGTTGTGTTGGTGTCCACTGACAGCTGGAGGTTACTGTTGCAGCGGCATTCGTTGCATTAACAGTCCTTTCGTCTTGTTGCTGTGTGGTGCGTTTACGTAAATGTATGTTACAGGGGTCGTGTTATTCAGGTTGATATTTATTTCCTACAAATCCATGGGGACATATACAGAACCATTTAGGCTGGTAAAGCATTGGGCTGCGTGCCTGCCTGTTCTATGCTACAGAGCACAACCTCGCCGTGGTTAGGTTCTAAATCTGCACCTGAGCATTTCTGTTAACAAAGTTAGATGCAGTGGTAGTGTGATGGATTGATCGAATGTAGAATGTAGATCTACATTCGATCTACATCGCAAAGGAAGGAGAGGAGAGCTTCATTCAGCGGTGGTTGGAAGGTGGTCGTCGGCCGACATTGCTCCTGTAAATGAACCGTGCATTTATCTTACAATAAAAGGATTGCTCTCACTCTGTTGTCACCTTCATTACGATGGCGACGAGACTGGCAGGAGCGATGTTGGCACAGTAATCGGCGATCGCGCATTCCTGTTGCTGGTGTGCTCGGTGTTCCGGACCGTTACTGCGGTGTGGTCGTTCCAGCGACGATTAAGGACGCACTGCTATCTTAACCTGGAGTACTTCGGCAGTGCTTGCAGGCCTCTAGTCCTGGTTTTGAATGAAACTGGATCAGCAACGACGTGTGGAATTCTGGGTAGGAGTGTGCCCAAATTCCATTAGAGAGCACGCTACGTAGTGTGTGGCGGCCATCTTGCCAAATTGGGAAGATTTTCTGTCTTTAACTTAATTATACAGTGATAGGCACACCTTGAGCATGTAATACAAAAATATTCTTCTATTGAAAACGAATTAACAACGGTGATAGGCACACCTTTGTGCCTGTTGGATGTGCACAAATGTATAACTTTTACTAGAACACCATTTTGCAGAGGATATTATCGAACCCATTGAATGCTCGGAATGGGTTTCTCCAATTATGATTTCATTAAAGTCTAGTGGGGACCTCAGGTTGTGTGTTGACCTATGGGCACTCAATGATGCAATTTGGGTAGACTCATTCCCTTTGCAAACCTGCAGGAATTGATGTTGTCCATTTGAGATGCTACAGTATTTTCAACTATTGATTTGGCAAGTGCATATCATCAAATATATTTGAATCCTGAGTCTAAACATTGTACAGCATTTATTACATCAGAAGGAATATTTCCAGTATAAAATGATGCCATTTGGATTGGCTAGTGCACCTCCCATTTTCCAAAGGGAGTTATCCAAACTACTTTCAAATGTTAAGGGTGCAAAGGTGTTCCAAGACGATATATTAGTATACTGTGAGAATCGAGCATGACCGTAATTTAAAGGCAGTATTGCAGGCATTGAGAGACTTCGGACTAACTGTTAAAGATCAAAAGTGCAAATTTGTAGAGAGCCAAGTAGAATATTTAGGCCATTTTATTTTTAAGGATGGTATTCGGCATAAGATTAGTCATGTGAAAGCTATTCGTGAAGCTCCAGAACCTAAATGCAAGGAACAATGGCTATCATTTTTAGGCTTGGTGGAATTTTATTCTTCTTTTATGGAAAACTTTGCGTCCAAAGTGGAGAACCTCCGTGCCTTGCTGAGGAAAAATGCAACATTTTGCTGGGAACCGATACATGCCAAGGAGTTTGCAACTGTAAACGAAGAAATTGTGAATGCATCCTTTCTAAAATCGTTTGAAGAAGCTGCTGAATGTACTGTATCAGTGTATGCTTCTGGATATGGTATTGGAGCAGCATTGTCTCAACGGAAGAAAGAGATCATGTGGGTAATTGCATATGCATCTCATACTTTGTCTCATGCAGAGAGGAACTATTCTGTGATTGAGAAAGAGTTGTTAGCTACTACTTGGGCTGTACAACAATTTAGAATGTATATATGGGGGCGCATATTTAAAATTTGTATTAATCACAAGCCTCTGGTTAATATTTTGAGTATGGGAGGGGGAAGGAGCCTTACTCCAATGTTGGCAAGGTTGGCTTTGAAATAACAAATGTACCACTTCAAGATTTTGCATCTTCCGGGGAAGAGTAATTGTGTGGCAGACAGTTTGTCTCGTTTACCACTATCTCCTGGAAGTGTTGAAGAGGTTGACGAAGGTGAGTGTGATATTGCGTTCACTCATGATGCCAAGAGGGTCCTTTTACAGGAGGAGCACTTGGTAGTACACAAGTTTCAAGATGTAGTATTCTTCTGTTTGATAAACTCAGCTTCTCATGCTTTCTGTGAGTATTATATCAGAGAAAGTGTGCGTGCTTCTCGTTTTGAGTGGACGATGTGTTTTCTCTAGCCTGCCAGAGATTTTTTTTGTTGCTCTCCAGGAATCAAACCCCAGTAGGTGATGTGTCTTTGGTTTTTGTATCGTTTTCTTGGACTTAGGTTTTTTACTATGAGCCATACTTACCCTTTTGTGAACTACTACTCCAATATCGATATATATATATGGGCACCTTATGGAGTGCAGACTAAATTATGCGGCACATTCTGTAAAGTCATGAGTTCACTATCTTGCTACTTTAGCACACATGCATATTCTGTGGACCACCGTTTCAACTCTTTAGTACAGGCTAAGTATCTGTCTTCAGAAATCAGCAACTAAACTGTGACCCCTCAACCCAGGGGCGTAGTTTGGTCGGTTGAATTGGGGGGAGAGGGAGGGGGAAAGGTGAGCTCAGTTTTCGCAACAGTCTGGCATATAATGTTAAAATACATTATATGACGAGCAGGGAGCGCAGTCGAGCAGTTCCAGGAAGGTTGCCACAGGTTCAAGGTATTACGCCTTTTGTTAGTACAGGTTCCATTTGTCATTGATGAGGGTCTCTTCTTGTCAAGTTGTTGCAGATCTGAGTTTCTAGTAGCCCCAGTGGCTAATCCTACCCTGAGGTGACCACATCCAGTGGGTTTTGGCACCTTTTCTACCAAGAACCCTCTTTTTCCACTTTTCAAGATGGCAGAAGTCTTCATCAGTTGTACAGACCAGGCTACCTACCCTAGAGGTGTGGCTAGCCTTGTGAGGGTGTACTCTTCCTAACTAACTCATTTTCCCATCTGCCTGGGTGCAAAAGGGAGACAGACTGAATGCATATCAGAGGTGGTGTGTCTTTTGAAGCTCACCACCGTGATGCTCCACTTCACTAGCCTTCCTGAGAGGGACGGAGGTGTTACCTCCTTCCAGTCCAGGACATTGTCCTGACTCCTGGGAGTGTTCACACTTCTGCCCAGGGGGGTCAGAATCCTGTCTTGGTGGCAGCAACGCCGAGCTGGAGGCCAGAGCACAGGGAAACTGGATAACTCGGTGGGCAACCTCTAAAATCGTCCTCAACTCGAGATTCAAGTCAGGGGTGATAAGGCACGTTGTTTGATACCAAACATGATATTTTTTAGGTGTACCATAATGGAGGTGGCGAACTCAGGTTTGCCTGGGTGCAAGCCCATGTTATCCTATGGACTGTCGTCCACTGGTACCATATACTATGGTCTTCTAAGGAACTGAAAGTACTTGCCAGTTGGGGATACCAATTCACATTTACCAATTATGGGAGAGAGCACTGGCACTGGAGGCTGGTTAGCAGGCTCCAGTGCACTTTCAGAGTCATAACTAACAGCAACTAGAGCACCAAGTTATTTATTAACATTTATATCTTTGTAAAAAGTTATAATAAAGGATTGCTTTTTTGTTTGACCAACCTTAGTGTGTGTTCTATTGTTGTTCAGATACAGGTCCTACCTCTTTCGGCAGAAAACGTAAAAAAAAAAAAAAAAAAAAAAATACTTGTAATCAGGTGTGAAGTGAGATGTGCCTACAGAGAAAGAGCTACCACTGCAGTAGAAAGAAACAAAAAGAAGAATTGGTGGAGAAAAAGACACCTAGGCCAGACCTTAGCAACAGAATGTCAGGCGCTGCTTCCACTGCAAGTTATAGCATGTCGGTTTGTTCAGTGTTGATGGTATTGTTGTATGTATTTGAACTTTGCTGTTTGTTAACACTGAAGTGTTTTAGCCGGAAGTGTATTAATTACTGTTTAATTCTGCTTTTAAATTTTTATATTCCTTACCACTGCTTAATGGAAATTGCAGATACTCTTACAATTATTTTACTGTCTTCTAACCTAAATATGTTTGTTCTATCTATATTTTTACAGATTAATGGACTCCGATTTCCAATTTCCTACATGGAGGCATTGAAACAAATCTTGAGCACTGGAATTGTGTCAGTTAAAGAATTGAAACTTAACAAAGACTCTGATAAAGAAAACCTAGTGTTATCCCTATGGACAGAGTGTCTAATTAGAGTAATCTAATATTTTTGACTGATTTCCATCTATATGAAAAGAACCTTTTATTCTTTATGAATAACTTGTTTAAAATAAACTGTTTATCAGACAACTTCATCTTTTGCAATATTTGTAAGTATACACTAAAATGCATATCTCTCTCACCTGCATCGGGAACACAAGCCTTTAATCACAACTAACTGTTACTAAGAAAAAAACACTCACGTCATTTGCTCAATTGTCTATTAGCCATTCACCTGTTTGCCTGCTCGAGTTGCTAGCCTTGATCAGGCTGTTGTATTATCAATGATGTTTATCCTAAAAGAAGTAGCCACTGTGGAGCTTTTCATCCCCTGCTCAGCAGCACTGATGATGTTTGCCACGTTACCATTTTAAATCAGAGATGGTTACGGATGGTTTGCTCCATTGCACAAGCTCTGTGCACACTTTGGGTTTGACTCACAAACCGCACTTTGTAGAACTGCAGTAGTACTGCAAAACGTACTACAAAGTGCTATTTACACACTGCGTTTTTGTAGTAATGTACACTTTTGGTTAAGTTTACTACTTTTTGGTACTCACAAACTGCACTTTTGATGTCCTTTACACTTTTGGAGTAACTTACTCTTTTGTATTAAGTCCCTACCTCCATTATTTTTTGTAGGAGAGTGTTGCAGTACAAGTGGTTGGTATGTGTAGTGCTTGACTTTCTACGAAAGTGTAAGTTACTATAAAAGAGTAAATTTCTACAAAATTGTAAGCTGATGCAAAAGTGCAGTTTTTTAATATCAAAGAGTAGTACACTTAATCAAAAGTGTAAGTTACCTTTGTGAATCTGTCACTCAGTCTGGTTCTCACATGAATACAGCATGCATGTGTGTCTAAATATACTTTGGTGGATATCACCTGGCTTTGAACCTTTTTCACTCTCCTAAGATAAAACTGCTTCAACTTGACTCTAATTGCACAGTCACCTGGACACCCTCACCCCTTCAAAATATTTTTCACTTATATTTGCTAATTCACAAACAAATTGATTCTAGCCACAGAGGCTCATTTTTTGTGTATGTGTGTGTGGGGCAGAGGTTCATCTTCACGGCGGTCTTGGAGGGAGCATTGAATGTGGACCCGTCATCCACTTGGGCTGCAGTAAACATGTTCAGCTGCCTCATAATGGCTCACCTGCTGACTCTCCCCATATGCACAGATCTTCAGCAGGTTTGTCCTTCAACCCAAACTTGCCAAAGAACAAAGTAACTAGAAATGCCATGGGCTACATTCCAGATGATCTAAACAATAGACAAATGCACCTTGAAGCGGATAAAAGTGGTGGTACAACTTCAGCACTGTTACAACAGGCTTTGCAAAATCGGCAGGGTTTAGTTTACTTTACTATTTCAGTTAATTTTTGCTTCACAATTTATAGGAGCCACCCATTATTAATAGTATTCAGAGATGAAGAAGTCATGGGCCTTGTCAGTCTTGGATTGTGAGCTGGAGTTGGAGAACCATGGTGCAACCCTTGCTGCTTGTTTGCTCTTAAGCTACTTTCTTGGTTTCCTAACCTTTTTGTTTAGGCAAGGTGGAAGTGTTATGATGGGAAGTGGGATGTTTTCATGGTGTTGTCATGCCCTGAATTTCGGATTAGGGAGCAGTGCCTGTGGATGTTTTGGGAATTGTCAGATGCCGAAGTTCACCTCTTCTTCTCTTGTCCCTTCCTTGTCATGTCCCATGTCTTTTCCTCAGCCCATGATACTTGAATGGTTGGCAGCCAGTGGGGATGGTGTCCAATTGCCCCCTTGTCCCAGATGGGGGTGTGTGGGTCTGATACCGCATTTAGACTGCAACTCTGACATTATTTTGATATTTAACAAAACAGAGAGCAGTGAGTAAAGACCTCTGTCACTTCTGCATCTGGCTGTCCCAGGTAGTGATGTTCAGGGTAGTGTTTGAACAATAATCCGGCGGTCCTTGTTTTAGAAGCCATTGTTATGACTTTCTGTGTATACATTTTCATTGTCGCCTCCCTCATGTCAGCCTCTCCCACCTTTGTAGGGAAGACTCCTATGGTGTTCTCCATTGTGTTTCTTCCACTGGCAGTTAGTGGGCGGGACAGGCTTTACATTATCCCAGTCTGCTGATTTCTCTTTATCCTCCCATTTACCGGTTCTGTCATTTGTAACGCCTGCCCCCTTGTTAGTCTTTCCCCCAGTGATCACCCCCATCTTTCCTTATTATGCCACCCAAGCCCCTGTTAATCGTTTGCATCTGTCTACAGAAGAACAATCAAAGTGTTGGAAACCAAGAATTATAATTGAGACAAATAGAAACAGGACTTGTTCTCCAGCATTGGATCTTTCATAGAGTCACATGCTTGAATCATTCCCTGTCCCTGAACTGGGATTTACTTATACATTTAAAATGACAATAAACAATGTTAAAATGGCCATACAACCATCCTCAATTTTAGCCATTGATTTGGAAGTGGTGAGTGTTAGACCTGGCATCCTTGGTGTGGTTTTCCTCCTAACCTTTCGCCTTCAGACCTCCTGTTTGCTAACTTTGTTTCGGCTGGCCTGCTGACCAGTGCTAAAGTGCATGTGCTTTCCCCTTAAAAAATGTTGGATTGGCTCATAGTTAATGTACTTGTAAGTATCCAGTCAAGTGGCACTACCTATGCCCAGGGCTTGTAGATTAAATGCTAATAGTGGTCCTGCAGCACTGATTGTGGGATAGGGGGGGGCTAACTTGGGCCCCCCTACATGCCACTGTGCCCAATGGCCATGCCCAGGGGACAGAAGTCCCCTGGGCATGGCCATTGGGCAGGGGGACATGACTCCTGTCTTTGCTAAGACAGGAGTCATTTCAGTGGGGGTTGTGCGTCAAAAAATGGTGCAAGTCCGGTTAGAGCCATGATTTTTTACTCTAATCTGACTTGCACCATTTTTTAATGCACAAACACCATTCTTCCCTCCGCCTGCACTGCCCGGTTAGAGTGACTTTTTTTTTTTTTTTTTTTTTTTACTCTAACCAGGCCGCAGCGCCAGCTGCCGTCGATCCATAAATAAGGCACCCACCTGGCGTGTTGTAATGGTGTTAGCTGGCGCTGGTTTGCGTCAAAAAGTATAAATGTGGCCCTAAGTAACTTAGAAGTCAGCTATATGTCTAACCTTCATTTACTGAAGGCTAGCTTGCAAAGTTACTGTGTGTGAGGACACCATTGCACTAGCAAAAGTGGCCCCACGCTGTCCAGGGTCAAATCCCCGGACTTCGTGAGTGTGGGGACACCATTATAATTGTGCATTACATATATGTCCATACATATATGTAGCTTCACAATGATAACTCCAAATATAGCCATGTGAGGTGTCTAAGATCATGGAATTGATCCCCCCAATCCAAATCTGGTATTAGGGGGGCCAATCCCATGCACCCTGGGGGCTCCACCATGAACCCCTAGTGCTGCCAAACCAGCTCTCTGAGGTTTCCACTGCAGCCCCAGCTGCTGCTACATCACGGACAGGTTTCTGCCCTCCTGGGGATTGAGCAGCTCATTCCCAGGAAGGCAGAACATTGCATACCCTTTAGTAGAGGGGTGTTACACCATCTCCCATTGGAGATAGGTGTTACAGGCATGGGAGGGATATCCTCCCAGAGCCTCTGGAAATGCTTTGAAGGGCACAAACGGTGCCCACCTTGCATAATCCAGGTTATACCGGTTCAGGGACCCCAGTCCCTGCTCTGGTGAGAAACTGGACAAAGGAAAGTGGAGTGACCACTACCATGTCCATCACCACCCCAGGGGTGGTCCCCAGAGCTCCTCCCGAGTGTCCCTGGCGTTAGCCATCTTGGATTTCAAGGAGTGGGGACCCTCTGGAGACCTCTGAGTGGCCAGTGCCAGGAGGTGACGTCAGAGACCCCCCCTGATAGGTGCATACCTGGGTAGGTAGCCAATCCCCCTCTAAGGGCTATTTAGGGTCTCTCCTCTGGGTGTTTCCTCAGTTTGGTTTGCAAGATTCCTCCAGGACTCCTCTGCTTCAGCTTCTGACCAACCGCAGACTGCTCCAGGAACCGCTGTACCTGCAACAAAGTATCCAGGATGACTCCTGTGACCTGCAACTTCAGCTCCAGCCAGCATTTGCAACGGTTTCCAATGTGTGCACGCTCTGAGGACTGCCTGTCTTCACCCTGCACCAGATGAACTGAAGGAATCTCCCGTGGAGTGATGGGCGTCACTTCCCTGCTTCAGCAGGCACTCTTCTGCGACGACATCTGGTACTCCTCTCCTGTCGATGAGCGTGATCCCTGGAACACAGGTGGTGGATCAAAGTGACCCAGACTGACCAAAGATCCATCTGTCCAAATTTGGTGGAAGTAAGAGCTTGCCTCCTCGTGCTGTGACAGTACCTCTATGCACGTGTCTTCTGCAGCTCCTTGGGCTTCTGTGCACTTCTTCCAAAAGTTCTTAGTGCACAGGGTAGCCCAGATCCCCAGCACTCCATCCTGCAACACACAGCTCTCTAAGTTGTTCTCTGGCAGTGTGGGATCCTCCAGTGTAGTGCTGCGACGACCGCAATTTGCATCTCCTTTGTCCCCGTGTTCTGGGACTCCTATGGGCACTGTCTGATCTTCTGAGAGCTCTCTGAAGTGCTGAGAGTCCACTCTGTCTCCTCAGTCCGAGTTGAGACCCCCAGGTCGCTCCTGGGTCCAGGCAGCACCACTTTGACGCAAACTGCGTACTTGCTTGAACCAAGGCTTGTTGGTGGAATCCAGCAACGCAAACAGCCTGCATCCAACAATTCGACGTGGGACATCTCTTGCACCAAGCAGGAACCCCCAGCTGTCTTCTTTGGTGCACTTATGTACTTTTCTTCCAACCAGAGACTCCACCTTCACACCTTCTTCCAGGTTGGCAGGGGCTCCTGTTCTTCCTGGACTCTTCTTTGACTTCTGAACTTGGTCTCCTCTCTTCACAGGTCTTCAGGTCCAGGAATCCATTGTTTGTTGCTTGCAGTCTTGCGTGGTTCTTGCATACTTCTTCATCACAACTTGTAGTGTGTTCTGAGGAAACTTGCTGTACTTTACTCCTGCTTTCCTGGGCTCTGGGGTGGGGTATTTTACTTACGTTTGGTGTTTTCTTACACTCCCAGTGCCCCGCTACACACTGCACTTGCCCAGGGGGAATTCAACATTCGCATTCCAGTATTTTAGTATATGGTTTGTGTTGCCCCTAGGCCTATTGCAATCGATGGTATTTACTACTGTTTGCACTATTCTACAACTGTTTACTTACCTGATTTTGGGTTACTAGTGTATATATTGTGTATAATACTTACCTCCAAAAGGAGTATTGCCTCTAAGATATTTTTGACCTTGTGTCACTAAAATAAAGTACCTTTATTTTTGGTAACATTGAGTATTGTCTTTTATTGTATATAAGTACTGTGTAACTATAGTGGTATTTCAGGAGCTTTGTATGTCTCCTAATTCAGCCTTGGCTGCTCTGCTACAGGTACCCCTAGACAGCCTAAGCTGCTGGACACTGCCTACATTTCACTGATAAGGGATAACTGGACCTGGTATAAGGTGTAAGTACCTTAGGTACCCACTACAAACCAGGCCAGCCTCCTACAGTGTGGATGATAGTAGATCTTTGTGTATTCCTCCTAGACATCCACACAAAATGGGGGGGCCTAGGTGTGACTGGATGGGTCATTACTGACCGGATTGGAGGAAGGAGCTGAACCAAGCCCCACAAGAATAGGCAGTTCCATGTCTCCTTACAAAGAGCTGCATACTCCATGAAGTTAATCTGGAGCCAGAGCAGGAAAGACAGGGCATCTGTGCACTTCAAATGCCTCCCTCTCTAAGCCCCTCCCCATATCAAAGCACAACTGGGTATACACTGGACCTCAGGCACAATTTCAGTACACTTCTGGACCTGTGGAAAAAAGACTGCTGTGCTGTTGAAAGAACTGCCACTCAGCTGGACTGCTTCTCTGAAGGACTGCTAACCCATTGTGTTGATCTGCTGCCTATTGCCTTAGTGAGAAGGGCTGGACCTGCATCTCTTGAACCCAGAACCCAAAGTGACTCTAAGGGCTAGTTGGCTGGCATCCTAATCTAATGTCTCAGGGACACAACAGGCTTCCAACTACCTTGCTTTTGCACCTGGACTCTGCCATCTGTGAGTCTACCTTGCCAGGTGGTGCCACTCCAGCTCTGGACCCTTGAAAGTGGGCTTAGGGTGCTTAGCTAGCCTCTGTGGATCCATCATAAGCGACACATCTCCTCTGCTGTGCAGCACAATCCCAAGCAGAGCTGCTGCTGCGTGGAACAGACCTGTCACAAAGACCCATATCGCCACTGCAACCCCATAGAAACCGCCACTGTGTGACACGTACTCTACACATGCCTTTACAACCATTGTTGATGTCATTCATGCCGCCGATGCCAGACTCCACATCCCAGCCTCGAAGTTCTTTAGTACCATTGCATCACCCCAAATCCTCGACGCTGGACTTCTCAAGTCACATTGATGCGAACCTCTACGACAATGCAGGCCCTCATATTGTAGCCTCGCCACATCTCAGAACCGGCACATCGCTTAGGCTGCATGACGCATCTCTGATGCAGGCCCTCACAATGCTCTGCAACCCAGGATTTAAGGTACTTTGTTCAGCAGGCCTAACTGGGTCTCTGTAGCCACCCCATCCTCTATCGCTGTCAGCCTGAACTTGTAACTTTATGACCAGATATCGACAGGTGGCGTTTTGTCCTTTTTGGTGCCATTTTCACTCAAATCATTGAAATATAATTTCTCTGGTTCTACTGATTGGATTTTTGTCATTTTGGTCTTGGTTTATTTACTAACGATAGTTCTGTGTTTCTAACTTGGTGTGGGATCTTTTTTGTGTGACTTTATCACTTTATTACTGTTTGAAGTGTTGCACAAATACTTTACACATTGACTCCAGATTAATCCTGTCTGCTCTGTTCCCTGCAAACAAAGGGTTGAGCACAAGTTAATTTAGGGTTGGCTTGTGCCTCACCCTGACAGAAATTGTGGTTGATGCTTGACCAGGGCTCACACCCTAGTCAAACGACAACCCTATTTCTTACAGTGAGCCTGTGACATCCCCTAGAGCGCTCCTTAGCTCAGATTTATAGCTCGTGTCTTGTGTGAATGGGTCCTCAGGAGGAGTTCTGCTCTTTGAAGCAGGGAAACAACATCTTTAACTATTACCATAGCAAACAAAGAGATAAGGGATTCCTCTTCAAGAATTGTTCAGCAAGTAGCCAGAGAAGGGTATATTCTTTTGACCCACACTTGCAGTGCATGTATTGCCTTCAATTAAAGAATAAGGCATTGTTGCGTAGCCATTTTACTTATAGCTCCATGCAGGTTACTTTAACACACTAGGCCTGCCGCTGTGTACTTTAACCTAGATAAATTGTATTCAGCTTTGTTCATTATTTTAACAATTGCCACATTTGGGGTCTTATTTTATTTCTCTGTCTAGCTGTTCTTTGCCTAGGCCAGCACTGTGTTCTCAAACATTTATTTCACTGTGCTTTTCTCAAGGCTGCAGTAAGATAGGTTGCTGGTAAAACGTGGTGATGCTTTGTCTCTGACATTCATAGAAACATACACATCCTTACATAGGGACATTTTCTCAGAACATCAGCTGTTTTATTATAAAAACACTTCCCTGTCCCATACACGTTAGAGGTAGATTCCAGCCAGATGACCACAACTGTATGCTGATTGCTGAACGCTTTGCTACAGCTGCTTATGCAGACTTCAGGCCTTTGCTCAGGTATGAGGGATGATGTCTTCCCAGGGGAACCTGAAGGGCAGAACTGGAGTTTAACATGCTGTGCTCTTATATAGCCTAGGTAGGTAGTCTATTGACTCTAGTGACAACATGGTAGCGTTATTTCTATGCTTTACTCTCCTTGTCACAATTTTAATCTTGTCATGCTTTATCGTCCTGGTTATTGTAGTACATGCTTTATTACCTAAGATGCAGTTAGTAATTTAAAACCTTATTGAAACCAATACTGCATCTAATTGTCCTTGTATATGTGAGACTAATGTAACTAAGCGAAATGGATGAGATCTGAGTGACCACGATTTCCCTGTGTCATGCATTCGGCTGCCCAATCATCCCTGCTCTTGAGTGGAGATGAGACACTGCTAGTTAGCCGGAGCAAAACCCAGATTAATCCGACAGATGTCACCTGTAGTGGATTAGACTCAGTCTCCCCACACTGCAGGTGATTCTGGTGCTCAAATCCAGTCTCATTCGAATAATGAGAGCCTATGCGGCATGGCACCGCCACCGTTTGGTCAGGCTCTAATTTTCGGGTCCTCCTGAGTATCTCTGTCTCACTACATACAAAGACACCTCAGTATTATATAAGGAGAAGTCCGTGGTACTGAGGATTTCCTCCTCAGCTTAGCAGGGAGCACCTAACTAACGCTGTAGGTTGTTCAAGCTTGAACCATTAAAGGATAGTCCCCATTTGGTGTGCCTATCTCTAAACAAAATGTATCATTCATTATGGCGAATCCACAACAGGCAGCAATTGCAGTCAATATGCGACCACCCCTTGCTGCACTTTTACTGGCACATAGCGTAACGGCCCAGGGAGGTCCAGTCACATTTGTTGTTGAGGCTCACCCAGACTATAGAACAGAACTTTTTTATTCTTGGGTCACATTTACAGCAGTTGACGGGAACACAAATAGATTTCATCATTATACACCTGCAAACATACCTGCACAATACAGAGCATATGCATTTTTAGAAATACCTCTAGCTTATCAAGAACATAATAATTGGCTGGATGGATACCTACCCCCACACAATTGTACACATTAGGTTAGGTCCTCTAAGTAATGATGGTCCTACCTGGCCTTTATTGGCCACTTATACACCTCATCCTGCAGCAGCGTACCTAATGGTAGCTGAAGTCCGTCGCTTATATACTGCGCTGACGACAATATATAGACGATTAGTACAGTTTTTCATGTTAACACTAAATACAAACCCAGCACGTGCTGCTCCGTAACACCAGGAATTAATCCTGCAACTTTACATTCGATCATGAGTAAAGTACCCACCAAACAAGAAGAAATTTTGTTTTGGTTAGCTCAGAAAATAAATGCACTGGAAGCAGTATTTATGCAGTATTGGCTCTTTCATAAATTCACATGCTTGAATCATCCCCGTCGTCGAAGTGGGAGTCACACGGTACATAAAATAGCAATAATTAACAAATAAATTATTTTTGCCATAGGCTATAATGGAGACAGCAATTGCTCACATAGCCTATCCATGTCCTTTTGTGAAAGGACCCAACCCTGCCTGCTGTCCAATCAGGCACCAGCACCCTCTAGAACCTTCTCCAGAGAAGCTCCCTTCCTCAGATTTTCTACCGCACGTCGTGTGAAGGGAGTCTCCCTGAGCTCTGCTCAGTTTTTTCTTCTACTTCAGAACATTTTCTCTCAAAAAGAGTTGAAAATATGTTGGATTCTTCTAGAAAGGCCTTTTCCGCCCTTGCAAGACCTGTGGAAAGAAAAGGCTCCATGTGGATGACCCACATAAAGACTGCTTGTATTGTCTCTACCCACAACACCAGGTTAAGGACTGCAAGATATGTTGCACCTTCTCCACAAAGACCCTCAGAGACCGTGAGGGCAGGCTCCTGACATAGTTACAGGCTAAATCCTGTACTTCAGGTGAGGAGAGTGGGTCAGAGAGGCCACACAAAAGGTCCAAATCTGAGGACCTGGGCCACACAGAAAAATCTAGGAAGAGGCAGAAATCACATCATGGGAAGGGCTTACAGACTTCAGTCTCCTCTGAGCCTTCCTCTCCTCTTCAGAAGAAGGAGTCCTACCGTCTCTCTCCTTCTTCAGAGCCTTCTACTTCTGGAAAAGTGACTCTAAAAATCAGATCGACGACGACACCACCGTCGACGACCGTGACGACGGCGACGGTACCAACAACTACCGTCTCCACTACATCGTCGACGAGACAGTCGTCAGCATCGACTACTTTAACATCGACGGTAAGGGCTCCTATCCCCTCACTCAAGCCTCCGTCGACGAGTATACCATCGACGACAAAAACATCGTCGTTCATTACACCGTCGACGACTGCCCTGTCAACTATAATGTCAGCGACGCCAATGTCATCGGATGTTTCACCGTCGACGGAGACACCGTCAAAGAAGTCATCTTCGACGAAGACACTACCGTCGACGAGACCGCCGACGAGACCACCGTCGATGGAAAAATCTGTACAGTCCACGGCTCCATCAACTTTCACGCCATCGACGACAGCACTGGTGCCTATTAGACAGATAGAGGCGACTCCTGCCTCTTCCAGGTCTCCAGATCTCCGAGCCATGGTCAGGATCACATCTCTGCCCACACCGGACATTTATCCAATAGACACATATCCAAACAAAGTGTCGACTTTAGTACCCAGTCATCTTCTTGACTGGGAGGAATCTGATGAAGTTCCATTCGGAGATGCACACAGCCCCTCACAGCTCCACGTCAAGTACCAAGATGAAGATGACTAGGATGAGTATGACCAATACCAACCATACTACTCTCATCAGGAACAATATTACCAACCAAGAGAGCCTCAGCATAGACTCTGTACAGATGCCTTCCTCCTTAATCCAGGATTTACAATCTATGCTACAGGATTATAGGAGAAGGTTCCCACTGGCAGCAGATCAGCCACCAGCGCCAGTTTCTCCGGTGACACCAATCAATGTCCCTCCCCCTCCAGCTACTCCAAGATTGACATCCCACTCGGTGTTAGCTGCACCCCCTAGAGATGAAGGTTCCACTTCAGGGGAAGAGGAAGAAGAGGAAGGAGAAATTTCTACTCCGCAACATCCTACTGAGGAATGGGATGATTACTTAGCCCCCACTCCTTCTCCACCACCTCCTCGCCCCTCGGATTCTCCACCCGAGGGCATAGGTGGTTTCCATAATCTTATGGACAGAGCAGCTGTACGCTTCCACCTTCCAACATCTGTCTCCCAGTCGGAATGTTTCCTACATGATTTTAAGGAGCAATCACGGAAGTCTGTACGGTCCATTCCGATTATTGATTTCATATGGAGCGAAGGTACAAAGATTATGCGAAACCCGGCTACAGTTCCTCCAGTTCCGCAAAAACTGGACAAGAAATACAAGGCAACCCAAGATTCTCCGGCATGCCTTACTGGCCATCCAAAGCCTGACTCAGTTATCTCACAGGCTGCTCAAAGGCGCTCCAAAACCCCATTGACGCCTATCTCTACTCCTCCAGACAAAGAAGGACGGAGATTGGACAATATAGGCAAAAGATTCTCCTCCATGTCAGCAATCACTGTCAGAGCAGCAAATTCTTTGGCAATTCTAGGTCGATATGACCGCCAAATGTGGTCCGACATGCAACCTTTCTTGGACCTCATCCCTGAAAGTAAGCAAGCAGAGGCACGGAAGATCCTCCAAGAGGGTGAGCGTACGTCGGAAGAAATTATCGACTGCGCTCTTGACGTAGCCTCTACTGGTTTTCGTCAACTAGCAGGTGCCGCGGTCTTACGCCAGCAAGGTTGGCTCAAAGCCACATCTTTCAGGCCGGAAGTGCCGTCCCGGATCCTAGACATGCCCTACGATGGCGAATCTCTATTTGGCAAACGTGTAGATGACGCTCTCCAAGCCATGAAGACTGACACGGACACTGCCAACTCCCTGGGTACCCTGCAGTATCGGAAACAGCCCTTTCGGGGTGCTAGAGGAAGAGGTTTCACCTCATTTTGAGGTTCCTTCCACAGGCAATATCAGCAATCCCAGTATAGATCTTCCTGCCAGCAACAGTACAGGCAATCATCGACTGCTTCCTATACCAGACAAGGAGGTAAACGAAGACAGGGTTCACAATCCAGAGATCAACCCAGAAAACAATGATCTTCTGCAGGCCCCGGCTATGCTCCCCCAATGCCCGCAACATCAGCAAATAGGAGCAAATATTTCCAACTTCATCCAAGAGTGTAAGAAAATAACATCAGACAGATGGGTGCTGGATATAGTGACAAGAGGTCATACCCTGGAATTCATACAAAAGCCACCGCATCATCCACCAACATCAGGCAGATCTCTCCATCTTTATCTGCTTCAAGGGGAGGTATTCAGCCTTCTTGCCAAAGGAGCTATAGAGGCAGTTCCTGTACAACAACGGGGTCTCGGATTCTACTCCTGTTTTTTCCTCATAAGGAAGAAGTCAGGGGAGTGGCGTCTTATACTAGACCTCAGGAAACTCAACAAGTTCCTTCGGAAGCAATCTTTCCGGATGATCACACTGTCAGATATCCTGCACCTCCTCAATCCTGGAGATTTTATGACAACTCTAGATCTCCAGGACGCCTACTTCCACATACCAATACACCGAAAACATCGCAAATATCTCTGCTTTACAGTAGCCAGTGCCCATTATCAGTTCAAAGTCCTACCATTTGGTCTCAGATCAGCTCCAAGAATGTTCACGAAATGCCTTGCCCCGGTCGCAGGCTTCCTCAGAAGCAAGGGTTTCCAGGTGTTCCCATACCTGGACGACTGGCTCATAAAAGCTCCGTCATCTGTACTAGCTTCCAAAGCGACAAACGCCTGCCTAAAACTATTCCACAGTTTGGGTCTAACAGTGAACCTGCAGAAGTCAGTTGTGCTTCCCTCATGCAGGAGAGTTTTCCTGGGAGCAGAATTAGACACTATCCAAAACAAGGCATATCTCACTCTAGCAAGGCAGCAGAAGCTGACCCACTTAGCTGTCAGAATCTCCGCAAAAGAGTTTGTTTCAGTACGACTGTTCAAGTCGCTCCTCGGCATGATTTCCTCAGCCATAGTCCTAGTACGGCTAGCAAGACTCAAAATGAGGCCGCTGCAAGAAGAACTGCAACTTCAATGGACCCAGTCGCAAGGGTCCTTTGACGACTTAATAACTATCACACCAAAAATTCGGCAGGCGTTGAAATGGTGGTCTCACACCAACCACCTCTCACAAGGTCTTACTTTTCTAGCACCAATAACAGACTTTGTCATCACCACGGACGCCTCCTTGGAAGGATGGGGAGGCCACTTATAGGACATGCGCATTCAAGGCAGATGGTCCAAGCTCCAAAAAGAGATGCACATAAACCTGTTAGAGCTGAAGGCGATTCATCTCACGCTCAAGGCTTTTCTGCCACGTATCGCAGGATCATCAGTGTTAGTCAGAACGGACAACACAACAAGTATGTTTTACATCAACAAGCAGGGAGGAACAAGATCCCTCTCCCTCTCAAGAGAAGCTCAGTCTCTTTGGAACTGGCTCACACTGAACAACGTCCGCCTCAGGGCGGAGCACCTGGCTGGGGTCAACAACGCTCTAGCGGACTCTCAGCAGGACGGATGACAACTGCCACGAGTGGGAACTCAACCAGAACATACTCGAGGGCATCTTCCAACGATGGGGTCGTCCGATCCTAGACTTGTTTGCCACCAATCTGAACGCCAAATGCCAGTTTTACGCCAGTCGATACCCACTCCCGGGGTCGTGGGGAAATGCTCTTTTGATGAGATGGTCCGGGATCTTTGCATACGCTTTTCCCCCCCCATCCCACTGATTCCCAGGCTCCTCAGGAAAATGAAGGCTGAATGCTGCAGGATCATTCTTATAGCCCCCAAATGGCCCAGACAGTACTGGTACATGGAGCTCCTACTCCGGTCCGTGGCCAATCCAGTCCGCTTTCCTTGCAACCACAATCTTCTAACGAAGAATCAGGGTCTCATCCTACATCCCGACCCAACTTCACTACAATTGCATGCTTGGCTCATGAGTACAGAGAGTTTCACGATATGAACATCGATCAAGAATGTAGACTTATATTTTCTAAGGCACGAGCAAAGAGCACGAACAAGACGTACAAACTCAAGTGGAAGAGATTTTGTGTTTGGTGCTCTCAGAACAATTTTCACCCATTTCAAATTAACCCTGAGCAAATTCTTTCTTACCTGCTCTCTCTCTCCAAAGCTGGTCTTTCCCATGCATCAGTCAAGATTCACCTAGCAGCTATAGCCTCATACAGGCGATCGGCTGAGATGCCATCTATCGGCTCATCCAGAGTCATCAAACAGTTTATGAAAGGGCTTTTCCACACTTTTCCCCTGGTGTGGTTACCTCCGCCAGAGTGGCACCTTAATATTGTCCTTTCCCAGCTCATGAAAGCTCAGTTTGAGCCCATTCATAGGGCGGAGCTCAAGTACATCACTTGGAAAGTGGCAACCTTGCTCGCTCTCACCTCTACCAGGAGAGTCAGTGATATACAGGCGTTCACTACTAAAGAACCCTTTTTAGTTTTCTCTGAAGACTTCCTTATGCTCAGAACCAATCCCAAATACATTCCCAAGGTTCCATCTTCGTTCCACCTCAATGAACCTGTTATTCTACGAACCTTTTTTCCAAACCCTACTACGATTGCAGAGAAAACTCTACACTCTTTAGGCATCAAACAATGCCTAAAATTTTATCTTCAAAGTACCAAACAAATCAGAAAATCAGACCAACTCCTAGTATCTTATTCTCTTGGACGACAGGGAACAGGAGTAACCAAGGCCACTATAGCCCAATGGATTTCCTCGACAATCCAGTTCTGTCACACCAAGGCAGGAAGACCGCTGACTAGGCGCCCGAGAGCCCACTCCACGAGAGCAGTCTCCACATCGGCTGCTTTGTTTCAAGGTATTGCCCTTGATAAAATATGCCAAGCTGCGACATGGAAAACTACGCACTCCTTTACGCAGCACTATTGTTTGGAGTCATCACAAAGAACCAATGTATGAGTTAACTATTTATATTGGAGATAGAGGGTCTTCATGCTCGCACCCTCCATCCATGTTGGATACAATGTTTATCAACAATACTGCTGTCTATTCAGATTCAAGCATGTGAATTTATGAAAGATCCAATACTGGATAAGAAAACTACAGTTATCCAGTATTGGTATCTTTCATAAATTCACATGCGTGCCCACCCTCCTCCCCTTTGATGCTCGCATTTCCTCTCAGGTTAGAATTTTTCACTCTCGTGCTGGAAAATCTGAGGAAGGGAGCTTCTCTGGAGAAGGTTCTAGAGGGTGCTGGTGCCTGATTGGACAGCAGGCAAGTTTGGGTCCTTTCACAAAAGGACATGGATAGGCTATGTGAGCAATTGCTATCTCCATTATAGCCTACGACAAAAAACATTCATTTGTTAATTATTGCTATTTTATGTACCGTGGGACTCCCACTTCGACGACGGGGATGATTCAAGCATGTGAATTTATGAAAGATACCAATACTGGATAACTGTAGTTACAGGTAAGTAACTTGTTTTCTTCCCCATACAGGACCTCAGTATAAACACAGAATATTAACTATGTGCTTGTCATTTGGGAGGTTCCCACTACAGATAACTTCAATACATGGTGTGTGGTATTTGCCACACTCTATACTACCGCACATGTTACACCGACACTTGCCAATTTACTGGAAGTATTGAAAGAAATTGAAGATGAATATGGGGCTGCCGCAGCACTGGGTCTGGGGATGCAACTAATGAGCAACTTTGGCACAGTATCCTCAATTATATTAAGTAATCTTAAAAAGAAAGCAGTCGCAATAGCTGTGCGCATGCTGCTCTGGTATGTTCCTCCACAGGATCAAGAACGCGAGCTGCCAAAGATTATCGCAGAGACCTACTCTACCATTGGTCGAGATAGTCTGGGGGCCAGACCAACAAAACCACAATTTCAAGGTAAATCTAATAACGATTCCACCAAGCAAGCTCCTGAGGGTACTAAGAAACGCTGGGATAAAAAATAACAAACACCTAAAAAAGAAAGGGGAGAATCTCTGTGTAGGGAGACCCCACAGAATAGATATAATCTCAGAAATAGAGATAATATAAAAATGCCTGACAGATATCAAAATACTGATACGCACCTATCTCGTTTCTTTCAGGACTCATAGGAAAAATGCAGTGGGAGAGGTGGGCGTTCAGAGTGAAGAACTGAGTATGTGAAACCGAGACGGGAATCACAACGCTAAACAGAGGTTTCTGTTAAAAAAGAAGAGAAACTTCCCCAACAAAAAACACAATTTAAAAAGAAAAATGTGGCCGAAGTTGCAGCTCGACATGCCACTCAAGAAGAGGGCTCTCTTGAAGAACAAGAAGTGGGCACTAGCGCTATTAGTCAGCGTGGCAGAGGTCACAATAGTTCACCAGAATCTTCTAGAGCACCTGGAGATGAAATCAACTGATGACGTCCTACAAGTAGAAACTGCGGACATGGGTGTCTCCACGCCTGATAGGGTGTATAAAGTAATGCTACAGTTAGGAGACATCGAGCGCACAATCAATGCAATCTTTTGGGCCGCTTCATAAACATATATGATATTTTGTTGGCTGAAAAGGTTTGGCCACCTGAATTTGTCCGTACATGCCCATATTGGAAAGATGTTCATAAATCTTCTTTCTCACCCCTCGTTCTTGAGGAGCTCGCAGAATCCAAGCCATAGATTGGGCACTGGCGCAGGCACCCGCGTTATATCGCAACCACGTAGGATGGGATAAAGATTCCCCCTACCATGTAATCCCAATTAAAAATCAACCCCAACCTCAACCCCAATATCCAATAAAACATGATGCTAAAGCACCTGTGGGGGAAATCCTCACACAACTGGAGTACCAGGGCTTAATTGAACCTGTGTCTCACCAATGAATAATCCCTTATTCCTAATAGCTAAACTGGATCATTCGTACAGAATAGTCTTAGATTACAGACATTTAAACCGTCATACAAAACTCACATAGCACAGCAGTCATGAACAATATAGTGCGCAAAAAATACAAAACAACATTGGACATTTCCAATGGTTTCTTCTGCCAAAATATAGCACCTGAGAGTAGAGACTTAACAAGTTTCAGTGCACTAGGCTCCCAGAATAAATTCTGTTGTTTACCCCAGGGGTATAAGAACAGTCCAGGACTGCTCGCGGCTCGTGTGACTTCAATATTGCACAACATTGACTCTGAAGTATTGTCCTATGTAGATGATATCTATCTCACTGATGATGAATTGCTGCAACATTTAAGAAGGGTAGCCTGCATTGTTGTGGGATTTGCCGAGTTTGGCTACAAATGTAATTTATAAAAACAAAAATAGCCTTCCTTAGCATCCTGGTTCTGGGATATGAGCTATCAAGTGAAGGAAAGAGCTTAGCGCCACAATTCTTGGAAAAATGTGCACAGTTGCAACCTCCAAATACTATTAAAAAACTCCAATCCCTACTGGGTTTTCTACATTTTGTCAGAACTTACATTCCTGATTACGCATCACGCATAAAACTTTTATATGACTTAATACGTCCTGACTTTTCAAGTAAGTTTTGGACAGTCGAACACACCCATTCTCAGAGCTTTGCAAACAGTCATGCTTGCATCACAACATTTACACACAAGGGACAATAAAACACATTTAGTCATCAGAGTAATTGCTGGTGCCATTGGTTTCACCTATGTAACTTTCAATGAGGGTGAGACAGTCCTGATCGCAAACAAATTACATTTATATTCAGTAGCAGAACAACGTTTTGCTCCCACTGAGAAAATTCTCACTGCTGTTCCGATGGCTGTCAATAAAGAAAGACCTCTAGCCCAAAGCAAACGCATTATTGGCGTCTCTCCAATCCCAGCCCTTGAGGCTGTTACCAAAGCCAGCGTTCCAAACGCTAAAGCATTACATCCACATTGGATTCAATTGGCAACGTCTTTGACAGCCACTGATGTAGACTACATTTTTGACCCAAAATTACAAACTTAAGAATTTTTGCAGTATGAACTAGAATACCGAGTTCCAGCAAAATACACTGCCTATTGATCAATATCAAAGAGTCATGTTTACCGATGGCTCAGCGCAACCTGCAATTAGCACAAAACATCAATACTCTGCTGCTCGCGCAGTCGTAAGCCACTGTATGGAGGACAGTAAATTTTGTCCCCAGCATATGTTCACGCAAACCCTAGGGGATTGCACAGCACAATTAGCAGAGCTAAAGGCTCTGGTGATGGCACTGGAACATACGGATCCTACACAGCTAACACTGGTTGTCTGTGATTCTTGCTACTGTGTCCAGTCCTTCAATGAATACCTGCATTAATGGCGCCAGAATGGGCTCAGGGATTCTAAAGGCAACACCATTAAACACAGACTTCTGTGGGGGAAAGTAGCGGATCTGAAGGAAACGTTACCAAATGTCCATGTTGTACATACACTTGGGCACCAGCGTGTTTGAATACACATTGCTGGAAATACCCTGGCTGATGAAGCTGCAAAATCAGCTGTAGCTACGGCTACTGTTGCTGCAGTAACCCGCTCAGGAGAGAAACCGGAGGGTGACATATGGGCTGCCGTGAAAGCTACAGCTGAAGGCACGCCTTATCCAAAAGCATTTCCTGACAAATATTCCTACCGAATGGGAACCTTCCTAGACGCTGAAGTAGTAATACCAGGCGTAGGGGTTAGATTAATTCCCAACAAACACATAAGATCAGAGTTGATTAAAGCAGTGCATGAGGGGTAGCATCTGCCCATGCTGGTGTGGCGGCTACAATATCATTGTTGCAAGCACATTATTGGTGGCCAGGTCTAAATAAACAGGCCAAGCAGTATGTCCTTTGTTGTGACATCTGCCAACAAATTAAGGGTTCCACCGTCAAACGCCTACCTAACACATACCTCCTAATTTCCAACAAACCATTACAATGTGTGTACTTGGACCATTGTGGTCCCCTAACACCAGACAGTGTATACAAATACATATTAGTCGCTGTCGACTCTTGCTCTAGATTTCAATGGCTGTGGCCACAACGCTCGGCTGACGCTCAGACTGTTATAAAAGATTTGAGTCTTTATCGGTACTTATGCAGTTTCAGCTTTCCACTTGGATCAGGGCCCTGCTTTCGCCTCAAGGGCATTCAGGGATGCCATGGCTTCGTTAGGGGTCCAACTCCATTACTCGTCTCCATTTTATCTTGAGGGAAATAGTGTTGTGGAGTGACAAAACCATGGTTTAAAGCAGTCCTTAACAGCCAGAGTCTTAGGTACGGGTTGTAGGTGGCTTAACCACCAGTATGGAGTCCAGAGAGCACTTAACAATCTGCCTAGAAGGTCCCTGGGGGGGTCGTACTTCATATGAGTGCCTGTTCGGAACTCAAATGTATGTTCCAGATTTTGATGGCCCTGGCGTGGAGGCGGCAGAAACACCTTTTGACATAAATGAACTTGTCACTGTCTTGCAGGAATTACAACAGTTCTGTGACGACAACGCTTCTGCCAATGTCGCCTCCACAGGAATTAAGGATGTGCCAATAACACCTACCGGCTGGATTCCTAAAGTTGGGGATCTAGTACGTGAAACGGTTGCCGTAAAAAAGGAGTTTGGTCCCTCTTATCGTGCACCGGTTCCAGTTTTGGGAATACATGGTACCAGAACTGTCATTCTAGCACCGTTGGCTGGTGGTAAAGAAAACCGCTTTGTTTCTATCAACAATGTCAAGTTTCACCATGTGGCCGTTCCTATACAGCAGACCAAGAGGAACAGCCAGTAGTTCCTGAATTCCTCTCACTGCTGGTCAAGAGGTCCCTTTACATGTTATGAGCAGCAACGCTGACACCTCTCCGAGCTTGGGGAGGGTGGAAAATGATCTTGCATTAGTTCCACTAACACCTGTTTCAACAAACAATACAGAAATAACTGATCGATTTGACACAACTTCAACACAGACGGATGGCGTCATTTATTCTGAACCAATGCTGGAGACCCCTACTGGTCCTCCTCCTACAAATACGGCTCCAGTGTTTGCACAAACTGCTTCTGGATAGTTTGCCGACGTCAACAGCACCTTTTTGGA
This sequence comes from Pleurodeles waltl, assembly GCF_031143425.1. NCBI lineage: Eukaryota > Metazoa > Chordata > Amphibia > Caudata > Salamandridae > Pleurodeles > Pleurodeles waltl. The sequence continues at coordinate 669,630,132 of NC_090447.1, forward strand.
CTGATTCGCCTCTTCCTCATCTGAACTGTCAAAAACATGTAAGCTGATAAACTGGCTTAAAAGAAATTACTTTATTTTCCCATGGAACTATCTATGGCTTTCCTTGACTGTATTAGCTTTCCTTCTTTGGATTGGCTTTGTCATAACATTCATTTTATTAATACATGGTCATTTTCTTCCTGAAAGATCAACAGTTGAACTGGTGGATGAGGTCCTAAAACCCAATTTTTCTTCTCACAAGGTCCACAGAGACTTGTCTTTTGTGAACGTTTCCGCTATACCAATTCCTGATGGTATTGTTTGGGGTAAAGTAACATTTGATAAATACAGCCCCACAGAGGTCATTCAAATATCATATGTTGAAACTTTCAATGTTTCTGATGACTGGGATGTGAAAACAGTTGTTTCTATGATGAATGAATAGCAGTATTATATTGTATTTGATAGTGAAGATATTTATCAATCTAAAGAAAATGATGGTGATATGTTTTTCTATAATTATTATGGGCACCATTTCATTTATAGGGCAAGTACCCCAAAGACTATTTAAATTACACACAATGGGACCGTTGTGAAACTCCATTGTCAATTGTCGAAAACATATTCTGAAAAGTTTGCATATGTTTTTTGGGCACAATGTTAGAAATACTGAGTCATACTATTTTAAATTGCCATCAATGGAAAGTGTACATATATTATTGACTGATACAAAATGTATCAAATGTATCATTTTATTCAGACACCTTTGTTTCTCAGTTGGCTATAGAAAGCTATGAATATTGGCTGAAGTGGACTGACTTGAAAAGTGTGCGGGGAACACGAAATTGGCAAATAAGGGGGAAGGAAGCTTTGTTTAGAGCATGCCTGATACCTTTTCAATTGATATTTTTAAATGAAACTGTACAACAAACTAGTTGTTTAGGTTTAGCAAAGATTAAGGATTTGAATGCGCACAGTATTCCTGCCCCCTGCAAAATTTCAGAAATGCCAAAAATACATAAATGCAACTGAAGATCAGCTCGATGAATGGGTCCAGAATGGCACGTTTAATGCTTCACTTTCACATCCTGGCGGGTGGTTATTGTGGCCAATAGATGCCAATGGGTGTCATAAACATTTTATAAACTCCAATGGAGTCTTTAGAACTAATAGGCCGGACGTGTGTCATCTGAATATCTGGGTATAGTAACCACATACTGTGTAGGGAAACTGCCAGCAATGGTTGAACATTTCCTCACTAGATGCTGTTAGAGAACACCTCAGTCTCCTGTCTAATAACCCTGATGTACAGGACTTCCTGTTAGGCCCCAGAAAACAACGCAGAAAGTGCTTCTTATACGCAGTCTAAAATTAGATTTGGAAGCTTTCTCAACAAGAAGCTGCTACCCGGTTAAGGCAAATAGACCAGGAAAACTTACAGAAGGCATTAGCTGTTGTAGATAATGGAATTAATAACCTTTCCGACCTGACATACACCTTAAACAACATCGTTTCTTCTGCAAAAGACATAATACAAAGTGATATGTCTTCATTACACCATGGACAGAGTCAACTAAGGTCCATTATGCAGCTGGGTTGTACACTTCAAGCATTGAAGGCAGGTCACGTTCCCTGGCAACATGTTAGCGCAAGGGATATATTTTCTACATTTAATTTAATGCAACAAAAACAACTAATGGCTAAGAAAGAATCGACTTATGTTAAACATTGAAAAATTAGAAAAGTTGCCTTTTACTGTGGCTGAAATACCATCTGCTGAGTGGCTTATATACAGGGTCATTAATCTGCCTATTTCACTACTTCAATTCACGTCCTGTTTAATGCACATTCCAGTAGGCAGATATGAAAGGCTGGTAAATAGTTATATCCTTGTGTGGGAGCTGCCTTTCTCGTACAAATGTCTCAGTGGCATGGGAGAGGTCTTTCTTAGCGGTAGTGAATGCGAGACTTCTGTCAGCCATTCAATGGTTTGTAAACAGCTGTCCTTGCACGGGGCGTGTAATGCTTCGGGACCGAACTTAGCTTATTATCTTGAAGGGAGTTCCAGTACCCTTAATTAAACCTGCGTTCCAGGTGATTTCAAATGCCAGCTATGTTCTCCTCAATAGTGAAAACTGTTGTGGGATGCAAGCCGGAATAGTTTATGTTGGTCGGTCTCTAAGATTGTTACATGCTGCGGGAATGTACTTTTTCCTCCCAAAAGACAAAGGGAAGTAGCTGAGATTTGGGCGCATGTTGCTACTTTTAATGTGAATTTTGACAAGTTAAGCAGACTCAAGGCTTTATTGTTTCAAAAACACATGGCACTCACAGCTGCACGTGAGACCTACGCACTTCAGGTGGCAAGGTCATCAGCATAGATACAGTCCTTTTTAAGTACTAACTTTCCGAGACACTTTGGTGAACTTGTGGGACGAATATTTAATGCGTCCAGTACTACTGGAAACGCAAACTTTTTTAAGGCTGTTGGTTCTGGTTTCATTTATACCTTCTCCTCTATATTCGGTTTGATACCATCAGCCATCCACTCAATATTCTCCAGTATTTTCATGGGATTTCCGGTAATTTTGGCTATAATAGGTAGCAGTTTGCTATTGCTACTTTTTGGTGTTTTGGTGTTTGGTGGAAGAAGGTGATTGCTACTTTTTCTGCACAGTGGCTGTCCCACTGCACTACGGAGGAATGAAAGCGTTCCCACCAGTGCAGCTGTGTTGTGAATGCATGATGCAGTACTTCGGAGTAACACTCTTGGAGCAATTGGAGTGTGACTGGTCTCTGTCATTCAGACCGGATTTCCATTGTGTGCAGCCCATGTTTCGATGCCTCTGGCGCTTGTTCAAACAGGCACTGGAAGTGTGTCTTTCTACGCAGCGCTTGCTTTCATTGAACGCTGATCCGTTGATGTTCTCGCTGAGTGCTCATTACTAGACATGCACGATGAGGGTGCGTTTGCTATGAGATGCTGCTTATTAGTTGCCCTTCCTGGAGGATGCTGCTCTGAACTCATTATTGGGTACAACCCAGAATGCTGCTGCCTTGGCTGAAGGCCAGTCTATGGAACACAAATGATCCTTGGTCCTTCTTGGCGATGCTTTTCCTACTTTAACACATGCCAAAGTGGAAGATTTCCTGTCTTCAATTGTCCCGGATTCTATTGGCAATTTCCAAAATTACTCTGACTCTTGAAATTCGGCCCCTTTTTGCGCCACAAGTTAACATTTTTAAATTGTCCTTTTTAAATGCTCAAGTGTCTTTTTGACTTGTCATTATTGACACTTTTACATATAATGGGGGTTATTACAACTTTGGAGGAGGTGTTAATCCGTCCCAAATGTGACGGATAATACCACCAGCCGTATTACGTGTTCCATAGGATATAATGGACTCGTAATACGGCTGGTGGTATATCCGTCACTTTACCGTCACTTTTGGGATGGATTAACACCTCCTCCAAAGTTGTAATAACCCCCCAATATATCTTAGGTTGAATTTTAGTAGCTTTTATACATAATTAGGCTTTGAACCACCTTTAAACCGGCAAGCAGAGAGTGTTGTGTAGCCATTTTAGGTATAGCTCCTAGATATATTTTGTTCAGCTTCGTTTATTATTTTAACAATAGCCACATTTGCGGTTTATTTTATTTCTCTCTATCTAGCTGTTCTTTGCCTAGGCCAGCAGTGTGTTCTTAAACAACATTTCTTTCACTGTGCTTTTCTCAAGGCTGCAGTAAGATAGGTTGCTGGTAAAACGTGGTGAATCTTTGTCTCTGGTGTTCATAGAAACACACACATCCTTACGTAGGGACATTTTCTGAGAACATCAGCTGCTTTATTATAAAAACTCTTCCCTGTCCCATACATGTCAGGCCTTTGCTCAGGTATGGGGGATGATGTCTTCCCAGGGGAACCTGAAGGGCAGAACTATAGCTTACCATGCTGTGCTCTAACATAGCCTAGGTAGGAATTAGTCTATTGACTCTAGTGACAACATGGTAGCGTTATTTCTATGCTTTACTCTCCTTGTCACAATTTTAATCTGGTCATGCTTTATTGTCCTGGTTATTGCAGTACATGTTTTATTATCTAAGATGCAGTTACTGCATTCAAACCTTATTGAAACCAATTCTGCCTCTGATTGTCCTTGTATATGTGAGACTAATGTAACTGAGAGAAATGGATGAGATCTGAGTGGCCACGATTTCCCTGAGGAGTCAATTGTGTCATACGCAATGCCCAATCATCCCTGCTCTTGAGTGGAGATGAGACACTGCTAGTTTGCTGAGCAAAACCTGGATTAGGCCGACAGGTGTCAACTGTAGTGAGTTAGACTCAGTCTCCCCACACCGCAGGCGATTCTGCCGCTCAAAACCAGTAGTCTCATTAGAATAATGAGAGCCTACTCGACAGCATCACACTGAGACATTCATAAAACATTTATTTCCAAGACTTCCAGGGACAGGTAAAGGAGGCTAATCTTGTAACTTCTAGAGAAGGGGATTAGTTCAGCAGCTACAGCATCATCTCATTCTGCAGCCACAGGCCTCTGCAACCATCATCAGTGCTGCCATGGACGTTTCCAATACACAATTGTGGCAATTGCTAGGACATTAGAGCTTAGGAAACAAGTCTTGCTTAAGTCCACCTTCTTCCATCCCGAGGTACAGGCCACTATCCTTGAAAAGCCCTTTGATGGCCAAATACTATTTGGAAAGCATGTGAATAATGCTTTACAGAATATCACAGCAGGCATGGTAATTATCTGGTCCCTAGGCTCCCGAAGTACAGAAGAACCCCTTCGGCTTCCTTTCATGGTTTAAGACCATCATAGGTATACCAAGGTGCCTGCCACTAATAGGGAGGACAAGGCCATCAGTACCATCCATACACACAATCAGGGTATGACCAGGATTATTCATCTAGTAAGAACCAAGACTGCCAAAATTACCACATATTACCAGGAGTTTGACCTGACAGCCTTATGGTGGTCTTCACCCAACTTTGTGCCTGCCTCCCTCTATTTTCTGATGTTGTTTTTGCTGGTTTTAGGACTCTGCACACTTTACCACTGCTGACCAGTGCTAAAGTGCTTGTGCTCTCTCTCCCCTAAACATGGTAACACTTGCTACTAACCAATTGGCTTGTTTAATTTACCTATAAGTCCCTAGTAAAGTGCACTAGAGGTGCCCAGGGCCTGTAAATTAAATGCTGCTAGTGGGCCTGGAGCACTGATTGTGCCACCCACATACGTAGCTTCCAAACCATGTCTCAGGCCTGCCATTGCAAAGCCTGTGTGTGCAGTTTCACTGCTACTTCAACCTGGCATTTAAAACTACTGGCCAAGCCTTAAACCTCCCCTTTTATTGCATATAAGCCATCCCTAAGGTAAGCCCTAGGTAGCCCGTGGGGCAGGGTGCTATGTAAGTAAAAGGCAGGACATGAACTTATAAATTTTACATGCCCTGGTAGTGAAAAACACTTGAAGTCATTTTTCACTATTGTGAAGCCTGCTCCTCTGATAGGCCAGGATTGGAAATTCCCTTACATACTTTAAAATGGCAATTTCTGTACCTGAAAGGAGTGGCATTGTTAAGTTTGGTATGGTTGGAATGGTAGTGCGAAATCCTACTTACTGGTGAAGATGGATTTAATATTACTATTTTAGAAATGCCACTTTTAAAAAGCCCCTAGTAAAGTGCAGTAGATGTGCCCAAGACCTGTACATTAAATGCTACTAGAGGGTCTGCAGCACTGAGTCTGACACCCACATAAGTAGCCCCTTAACCATGTCTGAGGTCTGGCAGTGTGTGTGTACAGTTTCATGTCCACTTCGACTTGCCATTTAAAAGCATTTGCCAAGCCTTAAAATCCCCTTTTCTTACTACAGCCTATCACCCCCAAACCAATGGTCTAGTTGAGAGGTTCAGCAAGACCTTAAAGGGCATGATTGCAGGCCTACCTGAGTCTATGAGGTGTAAGTGGCATCTCCTCTTGCCATGCCTTCTCTTTGCCTACAGGGAGTTGCTGCAGAAAGGAGTACGGTTCAGTCCCTTTGAGCTCCTCTATGGCCACACTGTCAGAGGACATATGAGCATTGTCAAGAAGGGATGGGAGAAATCTCCCAGGAAACCCCCAAGGATGTGGTCAGCTACATGTTGGCCCTCCGGAACCAGATGCACTGTGTCAGGAAAAAAGCCAAGAGCAACCTCAAGGCTAGCCAGAAGGTAATGAAACACTGGTATGACCAGAAGACCACTCTGGTAGAGTTGAAGCCTGGCCAAAAAGTGTGGGTCATGGTGCCATTAGAGCCCAGAACTCTCTAAGATCACTGTACTGGACCAAATGAAATCTAGGAGCATAGGGGGAGGCCACTTAGTTGACCTCCAGACCCCTAGGAACCTTCTAAGGATGCTCCACATCAACAGACTCAAGTCTTTGTTTGAAAGGTCAGAAGGGAGCATGCACCTTGTGACAGATGAGGGAGTGGAGGAGGAGGAGGGTGAACCTGCTCTCTGCAAGTGAACACGATGGGTCGGCAGAGGGTGTCAACCTCTCTGCCACCCTGACCCCAGAGCAGCAAGATGACTGTTAGCAGTTGCTGGGACAGTTTGCCTCCCTGATCTCACTCACCCTTGGACTCGCACATCTGTGCATCCATGATATTGACACGGGAGATAGTCCCCTTGTAAAGAACAAAATTTACAGTTTGTCAGAAAGGGTGAGAGCCAGCATCCATGAGCAAGTTCTCAAGATGCTAACCTTAGGGGTGATTGAGCCCTCTAGCAGTCCCTGGTCCACCCCCCTGTGTGTTGGTACCAAAGGCCACCTCAACGGGCGCAAAACCAGAACTTTGGTTCTGCGTGGACTACAGGGGCCTCAGTTCAATCACCAAGACTGACGCACACACATTCCCAAAGCTGATGAACTCATTGACAGGCTAGGTGCTGCCAAATTCCTCAGGACCTGATTGATCATCAAGGTACTGGCAGATCACCTTGACTGATTCTTAACCTCTGAGGGCCATTACCAATTCCGAGTCATGCCCTTTGGCTTGAAGAATGCCCCTGCTGCCATCCATTGGTTGGTTAACAAGGCCCTGACTGGCAAGCAAGATTTCTATGCCATCTACTTAGACAACATTGCTGCCTACAGTGCCGGCTGGGAGGAACAGCTGCTTAAACTACAAGAGGTGATATGGATAGTGAACCACTGTGCAAAGTCAGTAAAGTCCAGTAACACAACGTTGTCTTTTAAACATCTTCATTTTTTATTATTGCTTTTTCTTGAACAAACGAGCAATCAGCCAACGCGTTTCGTCCTACACAAAAGGACTTCTTCAGGGCTGAAATGTAACACAAAAAGAATGTATATATCACACCAGGACGGATAAGACACAGTAAATACAAAAATAGTTAAACAACAAAAAAATGTACAAGAACATACAAAAAATCACCTCTAATGCACATACTTATGATCATAAAGAACTCATAATCATAAGAGACAAGGGACACATGCTACCAGGAATGTTATTCACACATATAATCGATAGAGACATATAAATTGATATACCACATGACACATATTGCTAATATTTACAAAGACAAAAAACAAAATACAAACACCAGTTTTTTTTAAAAAGGATATAGTCTACATAGTTCAAAAGATTTTTATAATATCGCCATCATTCTGTAATTTTTAACAATATATTTATTGAAAAGAAAAAAAATAATTTTATATGTAAAGAAATAAATGTGATATCAAACACGTCATACCTTATATTTGCATGGTCTTTAAATTGTTTGTCTTTCCATATTATTGGAATTAAATGTCCAACCTATTATTACTAAAAAGAATGACAACACTATGTAATATCCCACGGATTGAAAAACGAGTAATAACCAAAAGTTATAGACTACCCACACATAAATTTAATATTTTCAAAATTTTCAAAAGATGGAGAATTTCAAAAGAAGTCAACAAACTCCATAAACAAATAGCCCTACATAAATGGCCAAAAATGCCACAAAGAGAGACCACCAAAAGAACCCCTGATATAATTTAAGAAAGACACGAAAAATTATGCTCTAAAGATAATAACCAAGGCTTATATGAATAAATATATAACTATAGCTATTTCTATTGTACAAAAAACCACATCTCATAAACCATAACCCCACAAACCTACAAGTGCTTAGACAAAAACAAATATTTATAACTTCTAACACCCCACATATACTAATATGCTATTAATTTGTGTTATCACTACAAAACAATCCCAATGGGAGAGGAAATTAATAAACATAATACAAAACAGCGTTCCACAGGATGACATTTACAAAGATAAGGCATTTGCGGTATATTTAAATTTAAATGCAGAATCACCGGCCGTTCTGTCTCATACAGTGTCTGATTTATAAGATTTGCAACTTCTCATGTCACTTACGAATGATACTAGTGTGGCTTAAACAGTTTAAGATACGATTTGGGCATTGAGGAAGATACACAGGTCAATAGTGAACTTAAACCAGTTTCAAAATTTGTGCCTTATGGAACACATCCCAACATTGATCTTTTCCGCACTAGAGTGACTAATGACATGTATAGACGTCTAGATAGAAGTAACACTTTTAAGTTTAGCAATGACAATCTGACCCAAATGGAGAGGAAATCATTACATTCCCTAAAATCTGATCCTTTGTTGGTTATTAGGGAGGCAGACAAAGGTGGGAATGTAGTACTAATGAATAAAGCCAACTACATTCAGGAAATTAACAGACAATTGAATGATACAGTGTGCTATGAACGCATCACGGAGAATCGAATGAAATCGCTTGGCGATTTCATTAATATGCGTTTGGATGACTGGCGAGAGAGTGGCTTTATCTCAGATGGGGAATATAAGTATTTGAAAGTACATGAACCATGTTTCCCATGTATCTATGTATTGCCTAAGATACATAAAGGAGATAGGTTTCCTCATGGTAGACCTATTATCTCAGGGAATTCTTCCCCCACAGAGAGACTATCACAGACTTAGGACACATTTTTACAACCGTTTGTACACAATTTACCTGCATATATACAAGATAGTAAAGACATATTAAATACATTTGATGACTTTGAGTGGTCTGATGACCTGATGTTTGTAACCATGGATGTTACTAGTCTTTACACTTGTATATATAAACAGTTCGGGATTAGAGCGGTTGAAGCTTTTCTATGTACTAGGACAGCAGACCATTGGCAACATAATAACATGGTGATGGAAATGATTGATATAATTATTTCAAATAATTTATTCTTACATGATGGTCAGTGGTTCCATCAAATACAGGGGACTGCGATGGGTGCAGGTTTTCTCCCTCTTATGCCTGCCTTTTTATGGGTTGGTATGAGAGGGAGCATGCCTGGAGCAAGCATGCGTCCCAATGGACTGATCTATTGTTTTTTTGGGGTAGATACATAGACGATATTATACTCATATGGAAAGGCTCTGTTGAGCAACTTTTGATGTATCATATGTTTCTTAATGATATCCCCTTTAATGTCAAACTCAGTCTACAATATAGCAAGGAACAGATTGACTTTCTTGACATTACATTCTATGTTGAAGGGAATAAGATACAGAGCACTATCTTTAGAAAGCCTACCTCATGTAACAGTGTCCTACATGCCAGCAGTGCCCATCCTAAGTCTGTGATCAACAATATCCCCTTCGGAGAAATGGTCCGCATAAGACGCAATTGTAGCACCAACAAGACATTCACTACACATGTTGACAAAGTCAAACAAAGATTCAGAAATCGAGGCTATGGAGAACATATCCTGACAAAAGCGGAAAAGCGAGTAGGACAACTAAAGAGAAGCAATACGCTTGTAATGAATAATAGTAATAGTGACAAAAGAAGAAAGGAGCAGACCTTTGTGAGATTTGTTACCCAATTCTCTACATCAAGCAATGACATATACAAGATCATTAGGAAGCATTGGCATTTACTATTGGAAATACCTAATATTCCTAATTGTATCTCTAAAAAACCTCAGATAATCTATCGAAGGGGTAGAACCCTTAGGGATCACTTGTGCCCTAGTTATATTGCTACGAATAAATCATCTACGTGGCTACCTATGGGCCCACTAGGTTTCTTTATATGTCATGAGTGCATCATCTGTAGCTTGGGTATTGATGAGATTAAAAAGTTCTGTTACAATTCTCGTAAAAGCTATGAAATCAGACAGTTCATCAACTGTAAAACGAGATATGCTGTTCACATTGTAGGATGTGGATGTGGTAAAATTTATGTTGGCAGCACTGTAAGGCCTCTCAAACTCCGTATACAAGAACATGTCCGTGCAATTAAGAATAAAGACATTAGATATCCTCTGTCACTGTATATGTTGGAACAACATACAGATAACAATAAGATCTGCTTTCAGGGGATTGATGCGGTACCATCAAACAAAAGAGGGGGTGACAGAGAATTGATCCTGCGGCGCAGAGTGGCAGCATGGATATGCCGCCTACGCGCCATGCGTATAGGCCACAATACAGATGAAGAACTCTGTTATTTCCTTTAAATAGGCATTGTTTGTCAGGTCTTTGTTCTCTTTTTTCCCCTGTTGGCTAAATTCTATTTAGAATTTCACAATTTTAGTTTTTTTTAAATTGGATTCACTCTCAATTGATGGTGGGCCATAATTGTCATAAAACCTATATACATTTAGTGTAGCTGACGCCTTTATCCAATATGGCGAATATTTCAATGATACTATGGTCGCTATAGTGACGGGTATGTTTCCTGTGTTCTATTCATCACAGATTATCTTTCTCGTCTTACCTTGTAGGGCTTTGTTAAAATCTTTTTCAAGCCCCAACAATGTTTTATCAATATTTCTCCTTGTTTTGTCACATCTACGTTATTGATTTCATCTTTTTAAGATGGCTGACACTCCATTTTAAAATGATCAGTTTTTCGTGGCTCTTCCTATGTCATGTTAATATAACATGACCTAGTTTGTAAGCTTTACACTTTAGGGCTATATTATAAGAATGTCTTAGGCTCTGTTGGTTCTCAATATAGTTGACACCAGTTCAAAATGGCCGACGTATTTATGCGATATGAAGAGTAATTTTATCGTATAATAGTCGCTATAGCAATTTATATGCCTCATGGGTCCTGTTTAGTATAGAGTATCAGTTTCTTTTTACTTGTTAGGGCTTTATCAAAATTCCGGTTAAGCCTGTATAATGCTATATGGATCCTATACATCTGTTTATAGAATGGATGACACCATTCAAAAATGGCCGATCTGTTTACCTAAGATGGCGACTATTCTCATTACAGAACGGTCGCCATAGCAATGAGTATGCCACCTGTGTCAAATAATCTCGTTATCGAGCTTGCTAGGGTTTAAAAGGGGATGTCAAGCTGGGCTCGGTTTACTTCCTTTGCCGACCGGGACGGACATGGTTGATCCCTTACTTTATGGGGAAAGCGGCTACTAATTGATTGCAATTTCACGTGCTTCACGGACCTTTCAGGCAGTATTATTGATGACTAGGCATTTAAATTTAAATATACCGCAAATGCCTTTTCTTTGTAAATGTCATCCTGTGGAATGCTGTTTTGTATTATGTTTATTAATTTCCTCTCCCATTGGGATTGTTTTGTAGTGATAACACAAATTAATAGCATATTAGTATATGTGGGGTGTTAGAATTTATAAATATATGTTTTTGTCTAAGCACTTGTAGGTTTGTGGGGTTTTTTGCAAAATAGAAATAGCTATATTTATTTATTCATATAAGCCTTGGTTATTATCTTTAGAGGGTAATTTTTCGTGTCTTTTTGAAATTATATCGGGGTTCTTTTGGTGGCCTCTCTTTGTGGCATTTTTGGCCATTTATGTAGGGCTATTTGTTTATGGAGTTTGTTGGCTTCTTTTGAAATTCTCCATCTTTTGAAAATTTTGAAAATATTAAATTTATGTGTGGGTAGTCTATAACTTTTGGTTATTACTCGTTTTTCAATCCGTGGGATATTACATAGTGTTGTCATTCTTTTTAGTAATAATAGGTTGGACATTTAATTCCAATAATATGGAAAGACAATCAATTTAAAGACCATGCAAATATAAGGTATGATGTGTTTGATATCACATTTATTTCTTTACATATAAAAAAAAAACATCTTTTCAGTAAATATATTGTTAAAAATTACAGAAGGATGGCGATATTATAAAAATCTTTAGAACTATATAGACTATATCATTTTTTTTTTTTAAACTGGTGTTTGTATTTTGTTTTTTGTATTTTGTCTTTGTAAATATTAGCAATATGTGTCATGTGGTATATCAATATATATGTCTCTATCAATTATATGTGTGAATAACATTCCTGGTAGCATGTGTCCCTTGTCTCTTATGATTATGAGTTCTTTATGATCATAAGTATGTGCATTAGAGGTGATTTTTTGTATGTTTTTGTACTTTTTTTATTGTTTAACTATTTTTGTATTTACTGTGTCTTATCTGTCCTGGTGTGAAATATACATTCTTTTTGTGTTACATTTCAGCCCTGAAGAAGTCTTTTTGTGTAGGACGAAACGCGTTGGCTGATTGCTCGTCTGTTCAAGAAAAAGCAATAACAAAAAATGAAGATGTTTAAAAGACAACGTTGTGTTACTGGACTTTACTGACTTTGCGCAGTGGTGCACTATCCATATCTTTTTGTATGTAATCCTTTCAGGATTGCCCCTTTTGGTGGCAGGTGCCGTGATTTGTGCGACAATATAGTTCACAGAGTTTTAATATTAATGGTAGTCTAAGACAGGTGCATTCTTATGGTTTAACCCGCCACCAATTCAGTAGCAGTTCAAACTACAAGACGTGCTTTAGGCCCTGCAGGCCAGCAAGTGCCAGACTGGGCAGGGTTCTGTGCTATATTGGGATGCCTGGTAGGTGGAAGCAAAGTGTGCAGCCCCTCCAGGCCAAGATTGAAACCATGATGGCCTGGCAATCACCTAAAACCAAACTGAAGTGAGAGCCTTCCTATGCCTCACAGGCTACTACAGAAGATTTGTTAAGGGCTATGGCACCATTGTTGCCCACTTACTGAGCTGAAATCTAAGAAGCAGTACAGGTAAGTGATCTGGACAGATGCTTGTCAGAAAGCCTTTGATTCTCTCAAGGAAGCCATGTGCATAGCACCTGTGCTCAGGGCCCCTGATTACTCCAAGGAATTCAAAGTGCAGACAAACGCTTCAGAACATGGCATAGGGACAGTCTTAGCACAGCTGAATGAGGAGGGCCTAGACCAACCGGTTGCCTTCATTAGCAGGCGGTTACTTCCTTGGGAACAGAAGTGGAGTACCATTGAAAGAGAAGTATTTGCTGTGGTCTGGGCACTGAAGAATCTGAGACCATACCTGTTTGGGACTCACTTCTTAGTTCAGACAGAACACAGGCCCCTCAGATGGCTCATGCAAATGAGGGGGCAAACTCTTAAACTCTTGAGGATCATCGCCCTGGGACTGACCATGCCAAGGCTCCCAAGTGGTTGGTTAGCTCTCCCCATTTTCAGCTGGGGGGAGGAGGTAGGGGTGTTAGACCTGACAGCCTTAGGATGGTCTTCCCCCAACATTTTGCCTGCCACCATCCATTTGTCTGATCTTGTTTATGCTGGTTTTAGGACTCTGCACACTTTACCACTGCTGACCAGTGCTAAAGTGCTCATGCTCTCTCCCCTCAACATGGTGAGATTGGCCATACCCAATTGGCAGATTTGATTTACCTATAGGTCCCAAGTAAAGTGCACTAGATGTGCCCATGGCCTAAAATTAATTGCTACTAGTGGGCCTGCAGCACTGATTGTGCTACCCACATAAGCAGCCCCTTAACCATGAGTAGCCCTGTAAACATCTCTCAGACCTGCCACTGCAGTGTCTGTGTGAACTGTTTTAAACTACCATTTCGACCTGGCAAGTGCACCCACTTGCCAGGCCCAAACCTTTCCTTTTACTACATGTAAGTCACCCTAAGGTATGCCCAAGGCTGTCCCCATGGGCAGGGTGCAGTGCATTTAAAAGGTAGGGCATGTACTGTTGTGTTTGCATGTCCTGATAGTGAAATACTGCTAAATTATATTTTCAATATTGCAAGGCCTATCTCCCTCAAAGGTTAACATGGGGATTGCCTTGAAATATCTTTTAAGTACAGTTTGCCTTCGGGAGCAGATATAGATATGGAGTTTGGGGTGTCTGAACTCACAATTTAAAAATAGATCTTTTGGTAGAGTTGGTTTTTAGATTGTAAGTTTGAAAATGCCACTTTTAGCAATTTATTGCTTAACCATTCTGTGTATCTGTCTGGCTGCTGAATACACATCTGGGTCAGACTGACAGTTGGGCTGTTTGTGAACTCACTCTAGACACTCACACAAAGGGAGCTCAGGTGTGTCCTGCATATCGTGATGGGTCTTCCTGGGCTAGAGTGGTGGGAGACGCTGACACCTGCACCTGACTACTGCTGTGCCTGTCTTCACAGAGTGTGCCTGGAGCCAGCACAGGGATAGGCAGGGTCTTGTGCCCCACAAAGACTTTCCTTTGGAGTTTGCCTACTTCAAAGGCAGAAAGTAGTATAAGTATTAGACTGCTGACCCCACAACTTCAGAACATTTCTGGACTAACAACATTCTCCCAGGAAGAAGAGCTGGATGCTGTAGGAGGAACTGCCACTCTGCCTGATGCTTTGCTGCTTCTGTCCTGGGAGTGAGAGGAGTGGACTTGCTTTTGAAGGTTGTCCAAGGCCTTGAACTGTGCTTGCCCCCTGTTGTGAAGTATCAGGGACATCAAAGACTTCATCTGCCTGTGGCTGGGCTCCTCTGCTGAGAGTCCAGACTTGCCAAGTGGTGCCAAATCCAGTCTGTTGGCCCTTGGAAGTAGAAGCTGGTGATCTGAAGTAAAATTCACACACCGAGGCCGTTGCAGCAGAAAAATCAATGCAGTGCCTGCACCACGGATGAAAAATTGATGCAGCGCCTGTCTCGCAGCTGCAAAATCGGCACATCGCCTGCTTCCGGAATCAACAGATCGCCAGCCCTCTTACTGCACAGTATCCATTCCTGTACATAAACAATCATTCAAAAATGACGCTTTGGTACTTCTATGTGTGCTGCATTCTGCGGCACACAAGTGTGCCAAATCGCCATTGTAGATTATTTATGAGCAGGAAAGAATACCTTCCTGCACGTAAACAATAACTCCCCTCAACGCAGACACCCTTGCACTATGGTGCAAGGATGTGTGTGTTGGTGCAGGCTGCTTAATTTAGCGCTAGTGTAGGGGGAAACACAGGGCTGTGCCGTACCCTTGCGAATATGGCGCAGCGCTGCGTTTCAAAACTAGAGCGGAATGTTGATTTTGCACTTGTCTCCCACCCAGTCCTTTTGACTTGTTTTGCACAAGAGCACAAGCCTCTAGAGCCTCTTCCTTTTCACCTACATCGCCTCCTAATTCTGTCAAACGTACTTCTACCTCATTGTCCCAGTTCCATTCATCATTGTCAGAGACTGACCAATTCCATGTAGTGGGATTCCAGTTGTCTTTGCACACCCATACCCTTAAGTGCACAGCTGAGGATGCCCTGGGCTTGCGCTTGCTTTTCTGCTGAGCTTCCAGCAGTGCTCATGCATTGTGCCTAACCTCCATCAAATCCCCTCATGCCACTGAACTCATTTCAACATTCCGTCTTCTTCAGGTGGTATCAATCTGTTAGCACATTGTAGTTTTCCAGCCCATTTTATAGGCACACAAGGCATTATGGTATATGTAGTTGCAATTCCTGCTAGGAGTATAATTAATTATAGTGCAAGCACCACAAGTCTCACAGACACAATCAAGGTTAGTATAGTTCCATTATTCATGTCTCTTTCACAATATTCTTGTGCAAATTATTGCTAGTCATTACTAGCAGTAATTGCAACTACATATCCCATAATGCCTTTGTTGTATTCCATTCCATTTTATAGGCACACAATGTGCTAACAGATTGATCCCACCTGAAGAAGACGGAATGTTGAAACGCAATGTGGTACCCGACTCTGCTGCCTGCCTTTGAGATTAAAATCTGCCTATATTGTTTCTGGGAGTGTGGTGTCTTTTCGGCTTTTGTGAAACATTAAATGTGGGTTGTAGTCGTAATCCTGACACCTGCACCGACGGTTCTGTGCTCCGCTTTTCAGACCAGCTTGTATATATATATATATATATGTGTGTATGTCAGTGGTTCCCAAACTTTTTTGATCCGCGGCTCCCCTGACCTAATGGCCACCAGCCATGGCTCCCCATTACCTTAATTGTTTTTCGCGGGTGGGGGGATGTAAGCCCGGCCTCTAGAGTAGTTCCATTTTTCTCTCTAAAAAATAATTGGGATGGAGCTGATGAAGGTACCATATTCATAAATATAACAAAATAAAAATGTAACAATTGTTTCATGTAAAAAAAAAAAAACTTTAATTTGTAAAGCACTTGGGTGTACATTTGGATTTTTTTTAAACAATAGACCCAAACTGGGCCTAAGAATAGTGGCTAACATGACAGAGGAATTTTCTGAGTTGATAAAAGAGGATTGTTACCCACACACAGGAATGAGTTCGCTTAATGAAAAACATAAAGGTGTTTACATCGAACCAGTGGGCAAATCTATGTAAGCAGCTTCCCCCTCAACCGGCAGGTTGCCCACATGTTGGGCATTGGAATAACCAAG
The DNA here is from genome assembly GCF_031143425.1 of Pleurodeles waltl. Taxonomy (NCBI): domain Eukaryota; kingdom Metazoa; phylum Chordata; class Amphibia; order Caudata; family Salamandridae; genus Pleurodeles; species Pleurodeles waltl. Next base: position 669,646,893 of record NC_090447.1, read on the forward strand.
GACATTAGGAAATAAATAAGCATGCTATGTATATCATACAGAAATAAATGAAGTAGTTCTACATGAAAATGATTCAATCCCTTTCCAATAGGAGGCGCCTGAGCCTGTGAAATACTGTCTTTGAAACTACCATAGTCCTCAATGACAATCCCAATTTAGGGCTTTGGTATCTGTTTGTATATTTTAATTATGTGACTGTTGTGTAATTTATCGAGCTCCAGTAACAAAGGAATGAACAAAAAAAAAAGACGAATTATATCAATTTACAGTTTTAAAAATTGATTTCCTGTTAGGTCATAAGATTAATTGGCACCATCGGCACATAATTGTTTCATAAAGTGCAACTTTTCATGGCGGCCCTGGCTAGCTTTAATGGCGCACTGGGGAGCCACGGCACAACGTTTGGGAACCTCTGGTGTATGTATATATGTGTGTGTGTGTGTATATATATATATATATATATATGTGTGTATGTATATATATATATGTGTGTATGTATATATATATATGTGTGTATGTATATATATATATATGTGTGTATGTATATATATATATGTGTGTATGTATATATATATATGTGTGTATGTATATATATATATGTGTGTATGTATATGTATATATATGTGTGTATGTATATGTATATATATGTGTGTATGTATATGTATATATATGTGTGTATGTATATATATGTGTGTGTATGTATATATATGTGTATATGTATGTATATATATATGTGTGTATATATATATGTGTGTATATATATATATATATGTGTGTCTATGTGTATGTATGTATATATATATATATGTGTGTGTATATATATATGTGTGTATATGTAGAGAGAGAGAGAGCAATGCTGGCACAATGATAGCAAATCGCTGGCAATGCAGTAAATGAAAAGCACAATAATAATGATTCTGTAAATCAAGATAAAGCAAGAGAAAAGGGCCCTTCGTTCCTGGATAACTCAACTTTAGAAGCTAGCACGGGGAAGCCCGCTTCGACCACTCTCTCTTTCTGTGGGAATAGTGCCACAGGGACAGTGGCGGTCCGCCACAGCAAACCTGCCGGATTCCACCTATAAGATTCCCTGAGGCATTTACATCCCTCCTTTTATAAACCTAAAGCTGGCATACACAACATGTTCTTTTCCTTGCCAGTTGTTCTCGTGGTGTTAATAGGGTTTTCTGTAACTCAGAATCCTCCAGATTCGTACTAGCTGCATCTCACATCTTTCTGTCACCTGTACCAATCAGTCTTCCTCCCAGGACCTTCAAGCTACTCCTAGGCTTGTTTGGGGTCAGCATAACTTCAACGATCTGTCCCACCCATGCCTGGTACAGTAAACACAGTACCGCAGCAGCACATATAGAGGCATATTTAAGAGTCCCTAGTGCCATTACAATGCACATTAGAGTCATTTTTCTTATACTAATGTGGCGTTAGAAGGCCAAAAACCCCACGGCATATTAACAAAGTGGCGTAATGCTTGCAATGCACCACTTTGTAACCCTATGCGCTAAATAAATGTGCCTGCTCAAGGCATAATGTATGCAAAGGGGGCGTGACCCAATTAGGGGGGTGTAGGAAAATGGCTCCCTGTTGCAGTTACCCCCCACTTTTTGCCTGATATTGATGCTGACTTGACTGAGAAGTGTGCTGGAACCCTGCTAACCAGGCCCCAGCACCAGTGTTCTTTCACTAAAAATGTACCATTGTTTCCACAATTGGCACACACAGATAAGTCCCTTGTAAAAGATACCAGTGGTACCAAGGGCCCTGTGACCAGGGAAGGTCTCTAAGGGCTGCAGCATCTGTTGTGCCACCCTTAGGGACCCCTCACCTAACACATGCACACTGCCATTGCAGATTGTGTGTGTTGGTGGGGAGAAATAGGCAAAGTCGACATGGCATCCCCCTCAGGGTGCCATGCACACAAAATACTGCCTGTGGCATAGGTAAGTCACCCATCTAGCAGGCCTTACAGCCCTAAGGCAGGGTGCACTATACCACAGGTGAGGGCATAGCTGCATGAGCAATATGCCCCTACAGTGTTTAAGTCCATTCTTAGACATTGTAAGTACAGTGTGGCCATATTAAGTATATGGTCTGGGAGTTTGTCAAAAACGAACTCCACAGCTCCAAAATGGCTACACTGAATTACGGGGAAGTTTGGTATCATACTTCTCAAAATAATAAACCCACACTGATGCCAGTGTTGGATTTATTAAAAAATGCACACAGAGGGCCTCTTAGAGATGCACCCTGAATTTTACCTAATCCTTCATTGCAGGACTGACTGGTCTGTGCCAGCCTGCTGCTGAGAGATGAGTTTCTGACCCCCTGGGGTGAGAGCCTTTGTGCTCTCTGAGGCCAGAAACAAAAGCCTGCACTGGGTGGAGATGCTTAACACCTTCCCCCTGCAGGAACTGTAACACCTAGCAGTGAGCCTCAAAGGCTCAAGCTTCGTGTTACAATGCCCGAGGGCACTCCAGCTAGTGGAGATGCCCACCCCCTGGACACTGGCCCCACTTTTGGCAGCAAGTCCAAGGGAGATAATGAGAAAAACAAGGAGGAGCCACCCACCAGTCAGGGCAGCCCCTAAGGTGTCCTGAGCTGAGGTGACCCCTGCCTTTAGAAATCCTCCATCTTGATTTTGGAGGGTTCCCCCAATAGGATTAGGGATGTGCCCCTCTCCCCACATGGAGGAGGCACAAAGAGGGTGTAGCCACCCTCAAGGACAGTAGCCATTGGCTACTGCACTCCCAGACCTAAACACACCCCATAAATTCAGTATTTATTGGCTCCCCAGATTCCAGGAAAGCAGATTCCTGCAACCTGAAGAAAGGAGGACTGCTGACCTACAAGCCTGCAGAGAAAGAGGAAGACGACAACTGCTTTGGCCCCAGCCCTAGTGGCCTGTCTCCAACTTCAAAAACCTGCTCCAGCAATGCATCCGACAGGGACCACGACCTCTGAAGCCTCGGAGGACTGCCCTGGACTACAGGGCCAAGAAACTCCAGTGAACAGCGGCCCTCTTCAAAACCAGCTACTTCTTTGCAACAAAGAAGCAACTTCCAAGGACTTCACGTTTCCCGCCGGAAGCATGAGACTCCACACTCTGCACCCGACGCCCCCGGCTCGAACTGCAGAAAACCAACACCTCAGGGAGGACTCCCCGGCGACTGCGAGCCCGTGAGTAACCAGAGACGACCCCCCTGAGCCCCCACTGTGATGCCTGCACAGAGAATCCAGAGGCTCCCATTGATCGCGACTGCCTGTAACAAGGGACCCGATGCCTGGAACCAACACTGCACCCACAGCCCCCAGGACCTGAAGGAACCCAACTTTGGTGCAGGTGTGACCCCCAGGCGACCCTCTGCCTTACCCAGGTGGTGGCTGTCCCGAGAAGCCCCACCTGTGCCTGCCTGCACCGCTGGAGTGACCCCCGGGTCCCTCCATTGTTTCCTACCTGAAACCCGACGCCTGCTTTGCACACTGCACCCGGCCGCCCCTGTGCTACCGAGGGTGTGTTTTGTGTGCCTACTTGTCCCCCCCCCAGTGCTCTACAAAACCCCCCTGGTCTGCCCCCGAGGACGCAGGTACTTACCTGCTGGCAGACTGGAACCGGAGCACCCCTGTTCTCCATAGGCGCCTATGTGTTTTGGGCACCTCTTTGACCTCTGCACCTGACCGGCCCTGAGCTGCTGGTGTGGTAACTTTGGGGTTGCCTTGAACCCCCAACGGTGGGATGCTTATGCCCCAGGACTGAGACTTGTAAGTGTTTTACTTACCTCCTAATCTAACCTTTACTTACATCCCCCAGGAACTGTTGATTTTTGCACTGTGTTCACTTTGAAAATAGCTTATTGCCATTTTTACAAAGACTGTACATGATATTGTTTTCATTCGAAGTTCCTAAAGTATCTAAGTGAAGTACCTTACATTTAAAGTGTTTCATGTACATTGTGAACCTGTGGTTCTTAAAATAAACTAAGAAAATATATTTTTCAATATAAAAACCTAATGGCCTGGAGTAAGTCTTTGAGTGTGTGTTCCTCATTTATTGCCCTTGTATGTACAACAAATGCTTAACACTACCCTCTGATAAGCCTACTGCTCGACCACACTACCACAAAATAGAGCATTAGAATTATCGACTTTTGCCACTATCTTACCTCTAAGGGGAACCCTTGGATTCTGTGCACACTATTTCTTACTTTGAAATAGTATATACAGAGCCACCTTCCTACAGGGGCCAAAAAATGTCGCAAGGAAATCTAAGATTTCCTCACGCCATTTTTTTCTGCACTTTTAACGTCTGCTCAAAGCAGGCGTTAAAAGGAGACTTTTGTTGGTTACAATGGGCCTCTGGGTGCTTTGCAGGATTAGCGGCAAACTTTTCTAAAAAAAAAGTCTGATGCTAGTCCCCTAACTACTGCCATAGTGCACCGTATTTTAAATGTGATGCACACATGGTGGCGTCAGGGGGGCGCTAAAGGGTACAAGAAAAGTGTGCAGCACCATTTTTCTTTAATATGCCCCATATATTTGTCTATTAGGAATGGTAAAAATAAGCATCATGGGATCATCATCTGCTATTCAGCGCAATACATGTATTTTCTGCATGCATTTTCACTCTTCAACACTACCTAAGCTAGTTAGCCCTTTTGCATCACAATGTCTTCTGCACACTATTCCTTATATACTGCACAGCATGATAAACAGAGATCAATTACAAACTATTAAATGATTGGCTCTGCACCCCAGTGAAGATTCACCGTTGGTACCTCACAACATCACTGGATTGCTGGAGAAGTGGTATACAAGCAGATTGTTTGACAAGACCCTTCTTAGGGAATTTCCCTGAAACATTTTGCTTTTCCTCCCAGTTTTTTGCTGACTCTCTGTGCGTGGCCTTGGGACTCTGGGCACTTTCCTACTGTACTGCAGGGGAAAAGTGCATACGCCCGTCCTACTCATGCCAGGAAGAGGGGCTTACGTGATTGGTTGAGGTGGCGGATCAAGGAGTGCCCTGTAAAAAAGGCACACCAAATACCCATGGCGGGTATGGCCCTGGCCACTAGTGGGATGTTGCACTGAGTGTGCCACCCACCAGAGTGGCGAGACCAACATGTATTAGGCCTGGTATTGCATGCCTGTGGAGGCGCAGGTCTGCCTACGCTCAGAGTGGCATCTTCTCCACTGGAGCTAGCCCCGAGTAGACCTTACCTCAGAGCACCCCCCCCCCGAGAGTGGAGGAGGTGGCAGGCGGAAGGCAGGGACGAAATGGTGTCTCATGCCCTGGTAGGGGAGAACCATCATGTGGGTTTCTCTACCTAGGAGATTGGCTCTTCCTTGAAGTTCTGCTGATCCTCTCTGAGTGGCCTTAGGGCCCTGGGCACTTACCCACTGTAAGTACAGTGTAAAAGTGCGCGTGCCTTCCCTACATAAGTGAGGAAGTGGCGCCTACCAATATGTGCACACTTGCACATTGGTGTTTTCATGTATATACTGAGCCTTGCATGGCTTGCCTATATGTGCACACTTGCACATTAGTGTTACATCTATATTCTGAGCCTAGCATGGCCTACCAGTAGGTGCACACTTGCACATTGGTGTTCCCATGTATATACTGAGCCTGACACAGCTTGCCTATATGTGCACACTTGCACATTGGTATTCCATGTATATGCTGAGCTTATCTTGGCCTACCAGTATGTGCACACTTGCACATTGGTGTTTTCATCTGTATAAGGAGTCTGACACAACATGCCAGTATGTGCACACTTGCATATTAGGGTTTTTATAAATGTACTGAGTATGACACAGCAGGCCTTTATGGGTGCACTTACACCCTAGGTGTGTTCTCAAAGCTTGTGTCCAGCCTGCCCCTACAGCCTTGTGTGTGCACCAGGCCACATGTGCCCATGGAGTGAAGAATGCCCATGTGTGTGTTTTCAACACCATTGAGAGCTGCTATGCCTATAGGTTAATATGGAGGAAAGCCTACAGTTAATCCTAGCTGCAATAGTGGATTTCAGTGGAGCAGCCTAATCATGTTTACTATCATTAGATTTCCAATGACAAACGCTAGCCAATGGTAAAGGGGATTTTGTCAGTAATACCTTTGTGTGCCACTTCTAGAAAGAGGGCATTTCCATGTTCAAAAATCCCTTTTGTTTGCTTTTTCACTTCAAGCTTCATTTCCCTGGGGGCAACTATACTTGTGCAATCCCCAGCGACAGCTATAAACGTAGACAACCAAAACGACAGACCTCTGCCATCTGAGGGCCTTGCTGAATAGACTGAAGGGAGAGGTTTTGACACTTGGCCTCTCTGAGCCAGATCATGGCCCACACTAAAGATAAGGATCTACATTCCAGGGCCTCATGGTAGACAGGACTGAAATTTAGGGGAGATATCTGTGATTCAAAGGAGAATCTATTGTACCACCCCCAACTTCAAAGACCCTCTTCAGTATAACTGGGGGGCCGCATTTCAGCTATTTAGAGATACACTTGCAGGACGGAGTCCTCATACTACATAGTGCACACTGCCTGAGGAATCTGTTGTGCACTGGAGCATTTAGTGACCCGGAAAGGGATCGTGCACCGTTCCTGCATCGTGGTTAGCCTCGGCACACTGCTTGCTGCAGTGTGACACTGACTGTGAAGTATGCACTCCAAGGGCTTGTTGGCTGCACACTCCTGTTCTGCGTGGAGGTTCCAGGGATATCAAATGCCTCCTGTGAGGGACCTACACCATGGACTGTGCCATCTGGAGAGCGGTGCCCTCCTACACATCTGTGTCATATGCTGGATTCCACCTGGTAACAGCAGTGTGAGCACTGAACTAACTATTGGACCTGGAGACCGGATTTGCCTGGTGCAGAACCTGTAAAGTAGTTCCCACAGTCAAGGAGTGTGACCCTCCATCACGGGGCCACGTCACGCATAAGCGTTTGGTTGGTAGTGCACAGATTACTGGTTGCGGGACACCGTGTGGCATGTTGTTGGTGAGTGTGCCACATTTCTCTCGTACGACCACAGACTGCACGCTCATTGAGTGACGTGTCCGTGTCACTGGTTGCGACCTTCGGAGGTGGGGGCATACCCAAAGCAGTGCCGCATTCTACCTCGTGCAGTACGGTTGAACAGGCATCTATCTGTGTGAGGCCAGATTTGTCTGGTGCTGCTAAGGTCATCGCGCACCAGATGTTGTGCCTTATTCCAGGGAGCTACAGAACAGGTACTGATTGTGCGTACCAAGCGTGATGTCTCAGTCCAGGAAGACATTGCATTGGTAACTTTTTGTGTGCATCAGGAATTGTTCGCTGCAACTCAAGTCATCATGCACCAGACATTGTGCCTCATTCCAGGGAGACACAGCAGTAGTAACTTTTCGTGTACAGAGGGATTGTCTGGTGCGACTCAAGTCATTGTGCACCAGACGTTGTGCCTCATTTCTGGGAGGCACTGCATTGGTAACTTGTTGTGTCTAAGCAGGATTGTCTGGTGCAACTCAAGTCATCGCACACTAGATGTTGGGCCTCATCCGAGGGAAGCCCTGCATTGTGCACTTTGAATCTGCATTCAGAAGTGTCTGGTGCGTCTCAGCTCATCGCGCACCAGACCTTGTTCCCAATCCAGGAGGGCATGGACCTTAGTAAACTCTTTGTGTGCAGCCGGGATGCCTGGGTCAGTCCAAGTCATCGCACCCCAGATGTGGTGCCCCTGTCCTGAGAGGTGCTGAATTGCTAACTATCTGAAGATGTGGTGGCTTGGCTGGCCACCACTGTGAACAATGTGTCCCAGGGCTGCCCTCCCCTGTGCTTTACGGACTGGGCGGGCACTGGTGGTGTGGGGATCCCTGAGTGAACTTCCAGAGTGGGGACCAAAAATCCATTTGCCGACTGTTGCCTGAGCAGCCAATATCTCCTTTTGCAAGTGCTTGTAGGCAAGCGTGGCAGATATCCGTAGCACCGTATAGCAGTGCAGAGTAAGTGTGTGGGAGTAAGTGACTGGGTTTGATTTCATTGTGTGGCAGCTTTGCTATGCAAGTTGTTTACTATTGTGGTTGACATTGACATTTACTGGTGTGGCTTAGGCCATGGAGCTATTTCGAAAGTGGTAGAGTTCTCTGTATGTATACATTGCTGCTATCATTGGGTACCGAGATTCATCCTACAACTGTTTTATATTAAACTGGGGTGATCATTGGGGTGGGTCTTATGCTGCCAATGCACTAGTACTGTATGTGGGTGCAGGGAGAGCAAAGTATTCCTTTTCTCATGTGTACATAATGCTGATTTTGTTTTAACACTGTTGGGCCTCGTATTCTTAGTGATATTTATCAATGTGGCTTATGCCCTAATTTAAATGACGTTAATGTGGTGTTAATTCATTTGTGTATTGAATACAATCTTTATTTACATACACCTTGTGTGATGTCTCATTTGTGATGCTCAGTGTACTTATTGTGTGGTCTTGTGGTGACAATGATTTACACATTGTCTCTGTGATAAGCCTGACTGCTCTGTGCCAAGCTACCCAAGAATGAACACAGGTTATGCATAGGAGTGGTAGGTTCTGCCGGGCTAGGGCTTCGCCTCAACCAACCAGAATGTGCTGCCTTCAACACAGATGTTCTACATATTTGATGGAAATGCCCAAATTAGCTCCCTTCTGGACAGAAGTGGCCAAAACACTGTGGGGAACCTTAAGTTATCCTCTACCTTTTACTTTAAACATTTGTTTTGCATCTGAGATTTTCTCATTATGAACATATAATGAAAGAAGACTGGTATATTTTGCAATGTTCCGGAGCTGCAAAACTATAGATCACCTTTTCCTTGAAAAACATTTGACCTGCCAACAATTTCTTAATGGTAACACAGGCTCTTGTATACAAACTCTTGTCTCTATACTGGTGATGGAAAAGCTTGTTGCAGACCCAAAAGGGTGATATCTTCAATTTGCCGGACTATGGTGCACTTTGCTACATTATCTTTCTAAATAAGCACCATCACTCACACAGCCTCCTGGATAGTATCTGTTGGCTCACTTCCCAGATATAAACTTGAAAACCTAAGACATGATTGAAAATGATGGAGGAAACATGGATATATTCTGCCTATGTCTCAATGTACTTTAAATGATTTCAATAAAAAAGTTTGATAAAGAAAATAATTAACGTGTCACTTGGGTTGTCTCCTCAGACTCCAGCAATACATTGTCAATACAGCTCTTGTCATGTTGCGATCCCTATGCGATGCCATTCAAGACACTCAAGGGCAACAGAGTGCCTTTTTTCCCCCAAAGTCTCAACCCACTCAGTCCCTGGCCTTTACAGTGTTTGTGGTAACAACCAATTGGAGCAGTGGTCAGCAAACTGCTGCCAGCCCATTGAGAAGCCGGTTCCAAACAATTCCTAAGCAACACCTCCACTCCATGTAGGAAGAGTGAGTCTATCAGTGAATGTTCTGGCATCTCCCAGAGGCCCGACAGTTCCTGTATGTACAAATATGTGTATGTAGTATTTCTATAGCACAAATCTATTTAAAAAGCAGCAGAGAGTTGTACAGGTTCAGAGACATGCATAAAGACAACTAATGATAGGAGAGTTAGCTAGCTTGTAGACTGTTAATGCATTGTGATGTAGTATTCTATAAAGAGGTATGTCTTCTACTATTTCCTAAATTGGAGCAGCATTTAGGCCTTTGAGTGCCCCCAAACCACCTGTCTTCTTCACACTGCTGTACCAAATGCAGTTGTCTTTTGTCTTTACAATAATACAAAATCTTGTCACAGGCAGAGCATCTGCACCTTCATAACAACATCCAGCTGGGGCTTCTTTAAAAAACATATCCCTGCCAGCCATTGGTTTCTGTTCTCTCTGAATTTCTCAGCAGTCGAAGGCTGATTTTAATCTTTACTAGGGGTTCAGGCACTCTCACAGAGCCAACCAGGAGCCCATGCATATGTTCTCATTTCCTCGTGGAGAGAGGAGCTGTGATGGGAAACAATAGGGTACTCCGCTCGCTGGTGTGATTGAGTGTGGTTCCCAAAAACTGTGTAGTGCAGTGGCCCCCTCGGCTAACCCATTCACAGCCATGTCCTACTTATCCTCCCCATTTGCAGCATTTCAGATGTCACGCTATGTAAGCCAAACATAAACAACTCTACAGGGACTTGATTCATTCTATATAATAAAAAAAACACAGTTGTCCCATGGGACTCATTCGAGAAATATTTATAGTCTAACTTCAAGGTAATCAACTCACTTACAACACAGGAACCCTTGCACCCTGGGTCAAGGCTGCCTGTGTTGGTGCTAGGCAGCACATTGTGTCCAGCGCAGGGAAAAGACAGGAATGCACTGTACAATGTTAAGTATGGCGCATTCCTGCTGTTTCTGTATCATGAAGCGCAGCAAGGTGACTTTCTGCACTGCAGTGCGTGATTGTTAAATTTGACCCCTGGAACCAAGGAGAGAAGAAGTCTGTGTTCAGTCAACTTACAACAGTTACCAAGAGCAATGATAAGTATCTGTACAAACAGTCACAAACTATCTCCTGAGGAACACTTCTCTCTGAAATGTAACATGCAAAATCACTAGAGAAACCTACTATAAATAGTGCACCAATGTACACACTACCAGTGCTGGGCCTTCACAGAGTGATGCGGAACACACAGGAAGGCCAAAAGCTTTAGTGTCTCTAGTGCGGCCACCAACTACTGAATGTGCTATGCTCCTTAAAATACGCCAACAGCCATATTTTTGGCCAAGTCACACTGTGCAGCAAGTCACCTTGCTGCATGACATGGGAAGGGCAGGAGTGTGCCATATTTAAACGAATATGGTGCATTCCTGCCTTTGTGCCTGAGCTGGTGCCATTTTGGCTACCTAGTGCCAACGCATGCACCCTTGTACCATGGTGCAAGGGTGCCTGTGTTGTAAGTAGGATTGTTTTTGTGCAGAAAGGGGCACTTCCTGCACAAGAACAATCCCCTGAGGCATTTTCCTCTTTTGAGGTGTGCTTCTGCAGCACACCTAGAAAGAGGAAAAACTAGGAGAAATAAAGATATTTCTCCTTGTTACACCTCGCCTAGGAAGACTTAGCATTTTGGCAGACTTCTGGTAAATCGAGGAATGCGTCAAAATCCATAGATGTTGCATAGGAACACCCACACAACACCCATGGAATGCCTCCCTGGGGCAGAGTTTTGTGCTGCGTTGCTTTACTGTAGATTAATGAAGCCACAGGTGGTAACATTGCCACCCATTTGGACTTGAGGGAATGTAAATGGATAGACCCACGGGAAAGCACCACTTAAGGTCTAAACAATGTGAGTGATCTCTGCAGATTATCTGTTCTAAACACGTGAGAATACTGTTTTTTCAGTCAGTCATTGTCAGAGGTGTCCTTTGCTTTGCTTTGTAATTTGGTTTTTAGTTTGATCCTATGCTCGCTGTTGTAAACCATGAGGGCTCACCATACAGCTCCCTCCTGAAGACCACTCTTTTAGTAATGTGTTGATGCTATATATTGATTTGATCACCTTGGTTGTGGATCCCGGGGTGACGCAGGTAGGGAGAGCAACATTGTATTTTGGATTAACATGTTGGACCACTGCACCAGTTATTTGACACATTCCTGCTAATAAGATACATAGAAGTACTTGCTCTGGTTAATAGCAGGTAGAATAGGGCCCTTTACTGTCGCATGAAAAGGTTTGAGATGCTTTGAATATGTAGTAATTAAGAAGGGTCTAGCGCAGTGCTTTCGCCTGTTTACCCCAGTATTGAGTGACTCCATGGGTGTTTGACACTATTACGGTTAGGCCGTCCTGCACCAGTGTGGTTCTACGTCCATCAGGCTGGTCTGGATTCTAGATATTTGTGCTCCTCAACCAATATTGCATTGTTGGGTTATTGGTCTAGATGATTAGGACGCTGATGATAGTTAGAGAGAAACGTCCCCAGATTTGGCTTAATTACTGAATGAGACGGAAAATAACTAGACAGTATCAGGAGAATTACTTTTGGTTTGCTGTTGGTAGCATACACTTGAAAGCGATTTGATGGATCTCGTGAATTTCTGGGTCAGTACTATCATTATCTTTGACAATCCAGATTTGCACTAGTGATTGTAAACATGATGAACATTCTGCCACAAACTTGTTGCATAGCCTCACAAATATTGAGCACCGATTGATCGGGTCTCAATCACTTGCTGTGTTTGTGATCATTCATTTGATCTCTGGTTTGACTTACTATGTGTATTTATAACAACGAGACGGGACTATCAAAATATTATCGCTGTGGTCCTCGCCATGACCACACTTTGCAGTTTATTTTACTCCAACACCAAGCATGATAAATGCATACACTTACACTTGGAGCTCTCAGACTATTTCCCATAAAGTAGGGACAGCAGGATACACATATGGACTGGATCGCACTTCCCCACTATCATGGCCAGTTGATTCTAGAGATATTACAGACTTGGGGCCTCATTTACAACTTTTTGGCGCAGGGCAGCGTCGCAAGGATTCTTGCAGCCTTGTCCTGCATCAAAAAAAAGGGCAGGAAAGCCCTGTATCTATGAGATAGGGCACATTCCTGTCCTTTCCCCCTGCACTTGTGCACAATTGGCTGCCATGCACCAATGCATACAGTGTCTGCGATGTAGGAACGATTGTTTATGTGCACGAGGGGACAGTTTCCTGCTCAAAAACAATCACTGGATGCAATTTTCTCTTACTATGTGTGCTGGAGAATGCCGCACACATAGAAAGAGGAAAAAGCCAGGATAAATAAGGAGATGTCTTCTTGTTGCGCCTCCCTTATGCCTCGCCTAGGGAGGCATAGACTTTTGAAGCATTCCCAGGTTTACAAAATCTTGCAATCTAGGAATGCCTCAAAATCTATGGGTGTTGCGTGGCAACACCCACCCCTCAACACCCATGAAATGCCTCTTTAATGCAAAGTAAGGCAACACAATGACTTGCGCTGTGTTGCTACACTCCATATTTACAAGGCCATGAAAAACCACGTAAACTGGATTTGCGTGGCCTTGTAGATATGGGTCTGCAGTCTGCTCTGCCAGTGCGTCACAAAAAGTGCTGTGTAGAAAGATAGACATTCAGTGCACATTCAAAGAGGCATCAGAGGCATTGAAACTCGGGCCGCACACAATCCAAAACAGGTCGAAATTTCAAAGACCAGTCACACACCAGTTGTTCCAGGAGTGGTGCTCTGAAATACTGCATCATACATTCACCACACAGATGCGCCTGCGGAAGCACTCCCAGTCCTCCTTGCTGTGAAGGGACAGCCATTGCGTAGAAAAAGTAGCAACAGAAAAATGCCACCTATTATAGCCAAAATAATCGGAAATCCCCAGCAAATATTGAGTGTATGGCTAAAGGTATTAAACCGAATATGGAGGAAAAGGTGTGAATGAAACTAAAACCAACAACCTTGAAAAAGTGGGAGATTCCAGTAGTACTAGACACATTGAATATTCGTCCCATGAGTTCACCAAAGTGTCTCGGAAAATTTGTGCTTAAAAGGGACTGAATCTCCACCGATGACCTCGCAACCTGAAGCGCATAGGTCTTGCGTGCAGATGTAAGCGCCACATGTTTTTGAAACAATAAAGCCTTTTGTCTACTCAATTTGTCAAAGTTCACATCAGAAGTAGCAATATGAGGCCATACGTCTGCTACTCCTGTCAGTTGCGTAGGGGAAAAAGGACATTCCCGCAACATGTAACAGTTTAGGACACCGAAACGAGATAAGCTATTCTGGCTCATATTCCACAACAGCTCTCCCTGTTAAGGAGCACATAGCTGCCATTAGAGAACACCTGGACTGCAGGTCTAACCAAGGGGACTGGGACTCCCTTCAGATAACAAGCCAAATTTGCCATGGAGGCATTACATGCCCCGTGCAAGAACAGCTGTTTACAAACCATTGAATGGCTTACAGAAGTCTCTCATTCACTGCCACTAAGAAAGACCTCTTTCATGCCATTGCAACATTTGTATGAAAAGGAAAGCTACCACACCGCGTGTACGTAACTATCTCCCAGCCTTTCATATCTGCCCACTGGAATATGCTTCAAACAGGACGTGAATTGAAGAGTTAAAATGGGCAGATTTATACCCCCATGTATTAACCACTCAGCTGATGGTATTTCAGTCATAGTAAAAGGCAACTTTTCTAATTTCTCAATATTCAGCATGACATATGTTACTTCCTTCTTAGCCATTATTTGTTGTTAGCGCGTTAAATGAAATGTTGAAAAAATGTTGCGTGCGCTCACGTGTTGCATGGGAATACGACCTGCTTTCAGTGTTTGTAGTGTCCAACTTAACGGCATAATGGATCTTAGCTGATTTTGACCATGTTGCAAAAATTACACATCTCTCTGTACTATGTCTATTGCAGGGGACACAGTATTATTTAAAGTGTATATTCGGTCGGACAAGGTGTTAAACCAATTATCTACAACGGCTAAAACTTTCTGTAAATTTTCCTGATCTATTTGCCTTAATGGGGCAGCCGCTTCTTGTTGGGAAAGTTTCCAAATTTCATTATATGTTGCATATAAGAAGCATTTTCTCTGTAGTCTTCTGGGGCCTAACAGGAAATCCTGTAAATCTGTATTATTGGACAGGAGATTAAGATGTTCTTTGACAGCATCCAGTGAGGAGTCCTTCAACCATTGCTGGCATAGTTTTCCTATACCATATGTTGTCATTATACCGGAATGTTCCGAGGACACATAGCGAGTGTTCTAAAACCCCCTGAGAAGTTCACAAAACGTGTGTGGCAGTCATTGGTGTCTACAGGACACAATAACCACCCACCAGGACATGAAAGTGATGTGTTATATGTTTCATTCTGGACCCATTCATCAAGCTGATCTTCAGACGCATTTACATATTTTTGCCATTTGTAAAATTTTGCAGGTCCGGGAATACTGGGCGCATTCAGTTCTTTAATACTTGCAAAGCCTAAACAACTTGTTTTTTGTACTGTTTCGTTTGAAAATATCATTTGGACAGGAATCATACAAGCTCTAAACAAGGATTCTATTCCTCTTATTTGCCAATTTTTAGTTCCCCACACACTTTTTAAGTCGATTGACTTCAACCATTTCCCATAGCCTTCTATAGCCAATCGGGAAGCAAAGGAATCAGAGTACATTAATTTTCGGCCTGTCAAAAAAACATGTAAACTTTCCATTACTGGCCATTTAAAATACTATGATTCAGCGTTTTTAACATTGTGCCCAGAAAAATATGCAAACTTTTCAATATATGTTTTAGAACTGTCTACTGGTGGAGTCGGGCAGTGTTCCCACTGTGTATATTTAAAAATAGTCTTTGGGATACTCGCTCTGTGAATGAAATAATGGCAATAGTAATTATAGCAGAACATATCTCCATAATTTCCTTTAAACTGGTACACATTTTCATTTTCAAATACTGTATAATACCTTAGATTAGACATAATAGTATCAACTGTTTTCATATCCCAACCATCAGAAACCACTCCAGGTGTAATTACATAATTCATAGAAAGTTTGAATAGATATGATATTTGAATGACTTCTGTAGGCCCACATATATCAAATAATACTTTTTCCCAAACAATCCCATCAGGAATTGGTATGGCTGAGATGGTCACTAGGGACAAGTCTCTGCAAATTTTGTGTGATAAAACCTCATCCACCAGTTCAACTGTATAGCGTTCAGGAAGGTAATGACCGTGTATAAGAAAAAAGAGAACAATGACAAACCCAATCCAAAGGAGGAAGGCAAGTATAGTTAATGAAAACCATAGATAGTTCCATGGGCGAATGAAATAGTTATTTTTGAGCCAAAGTATCAGCTTACGTGCTCTTGACAGTTCTGTTGCAGTAGAGGCAGATGAGTCAGTGAACGTGTCATAAACCTCAACAAAATAACCAGAATCAGTTTGTGCAAAGATTGGAGCTGTGTTTTGAAGAGAAGAACTTGTAGAAGACTCCCTCGGTGGTTCGTAGTAGACTATGCCATCCGTTTGTGTATATTTTGAATAAAATTGCTCATTATCACAAGTAATTATTGTAGAAGTAGTTAGTGGACTAATGAAAGCTCATTTTCCACCCTCCCCAAGCTCTGAGTGGTATCAGCGTTGCTGTTGAATACTTGAAGGGGAACATCCTGGTCTGTAGTCGGAGGGATTAGAGTACTACCCAGGAGTCACCTAGGTCTGCTATGCAACATCGGCCACATGGTCTAAATTGACATTGTCATTATAGACAAAGCGATTTTCTTTAGAACCAGGCAGCGGTAGTAGAATGACAGTTCTGGTACTCTGTATTCCCAGGACTGGCGCAGGTGCACAATAAGGACAGAACTCCTATTTACAGCAATCATTTAATGCACTAGATCCCCAAGTTTTGGGGTCCAGCCGGTAGATGTTACTGGTACATCCCTAATTCTAGAGGAGCCAGCATTTGCAGATTCACTGTCATCACAGAATTTCTGTAAATCCTTCACTCCACTGTCATGTTCATTTATGTCAAACGGTGTACCTGCCACCTCCACACAAGGACCATCAAGATCTGGAACATACATTAGGGTTCCAAACAGGCATTGATATAAAGTACGCCCCCCAGGGACCTTCTAGGCAGATTTTTAAGTGCTCCCTGAACTCCGTGCAGGTATGTGAGCCAGCTACAACCCGTGCCTAATACTCTGGCTGTTAAGGATTGCTTTAAAACTCGGTTTCGTTGATCCACAACCTTATTTCCCTCGGGATGAAATGGAGACAAGTAATACAATTGGATCCCTAACGAAGCCACGGCGTCCCTAAAAGCCCTTGAGGCAAAAGCAGGGCCCGGTGCAAGTGGAAAGCTGCAACAGAATGTGTACTGATAAAGACTTGCAAATCTTAAATAACAGTTTGAGCGTCAGCCAAGCATTGTGGCCAAACCGATAGAAATCTGGAGCACAAGTCAACAGTGACTAGAATGTATTTGTATACACTGTCTGGTGTCAGCGGACCACAGTGGTCCAAGTACACACACCCTAATGGTTTGTTGGAAATTAAGAGGGGTGTCTGCATTGGGCGTTTAACGCTGGAACCTTTAATTTGTTGGCAGATGTCACAGCAAAGGACATACTGCTTGGTCTGCTTATAGAGACCTGGCCACTAGTATCGTGCTTGTAAGTGTGAAATTGTAGCCGCCACACCAGCATGAGCAGAACCAACTCCTTCATGCGCTGCTTTTATTAACGCAGGTCTTTATTGGGAATCACTCAATCTCCCACACCTCGTATTGTTACTTGTGCTGTAAACAGGCCTGCCATCCGGTAGGAATATTTAACAGGATATGCTTTAGGAAAAGGCGTTCCCATCAGCCAAAGCTTTCACAGCTACTTGTGTTTCATCATCCACTTTCAATTTAGAACGAGTTACTGCAGCAACAGTAGCCAAACTACTGCCGATTTGGCTGCTTCATCAGCCAAGGTGTTGCCTTCAACATGTATTCCAACACGCTGATGTCCTAGTGTATGTACAACATGGACATTAGGTAGCGTTTCCCCCACAGAAGTCTGTGTTTAATGGTATTTCCTTTTGAATCTCTGAACCCATTTTGGTGCCAGTAATGCAGATATTCACTGAAGAACTGGACACAATAGCACGAATCACAGACAATCAACGTCATCTGCTCAGGATCCGTATGTTCCAGTGCCATTACCAGACTCTTCAGCTCTGCAAGTTGTGCAGTGCAGTCCCCTAGAGCCTGAGTATAGGTATTCTGTAGATGGAACTTGCCATCCTTCATGTATCCACTCACGACTGCACAAGCAGCGGAATATTGACGTTTTATGCCTATTGCTGGTTGAGCAGAACCATCAGTGTACAAAATTGTCTGATATTGTTCTATAGGCAATGTATTTGCTGGAACTGGATACTCAAGTTCATTTTCTAAGAATTCTTGGTTCTGTATTTTGGAATCAAAAACAATCAACATCAGTGGCCGTCAGAGACGTTGCCCATGGAATCCAACATGGATGTAATGCTTTAGCGTTTGGAATGCTCACTTTGGTAACAGCCTTAAGGGCTGGAATGGGGGACACGACAATAATGCGTTTCCCCTGGGCCAGAGGTCTCTCTTTATGGCCACCATCTGGACAGCAGTGATAATCTTCTCAGTGGGAGCAAAGCGTTGTTCAGCTGTGGAGTATAAGTGTGATTTATAAGCATTCGGGACGGTCTCACCCTCATTGAATGTCACATAGGTGAAACCAATGGCACCAGCAATTACTCTGGCAAACAAATGTTTTTTCTTGTCCCTTGTATGTAAATGTTTTGCTTCAAGCATGTCTTTTTGTGATGCTCTAAGGATGCGTGTGTGTTTGACTGTCCAGAATTTGCTGGTAAAGTCAGGGTGTAATAAGTTGTTTAACTGTTTAATGCTTTGTGCATAATCTGTAATATATGTTCTGCCAAAATTAAAAGAAAAATACAGTGACTGGAGCTTTTTTATTGTGTTTGGTGGTTGTAATTGTGTGCATTTTTCTAAAAAATTGGGGCGCAAGGCTCTTGCCTTCATCCGACAGTTTGTATCCCAAAAACAGGACACTAAATAAGGCTATTTTGGTTTTCTAGAAATAACATTTGTAGCCAATTTCAGAAAATCCTACAACAGTACGGGCTACCCGTCTTAAATGTTGCATGAGGTCATCGTCTGTGAGACAGAATCATCCACATATGACAACACCTCAGGGTCTATGTCTTGTAAAATTGATGTAACATGAGCTGAGAACAGACCTGGACTGTTCTGTTCTTGTAGCCTTTTGGGAGTCGGCAAAAACATTTTTGGGAGCCTAAAGCACTGAAACTTGTCAAGTCCCTACTTTCAGGGGCTATGTTTTGGCAGAAAAACCCAGTGGCTATATCCAGGGTTGTCTTGTACTTTTTGCGCACTGTGTTGTTCGTGAGCGCTGTACGGTGTGCATTTTGTATAGCAAAGGTGTGTGTATGACTGTTTAAATGTCTGGAGTCCAAGACTATTCTATATGAGTGGTCGGGTTTAGCAACTGGAAATAATGGATTTTTCATTGATGAATTTGAGGGTTCAAGTACACCCAGGTACTCTGATTGAGGACTTCCCTCACAGGTGCTTTTGCATCATACTTTATTGGAAATTGAGGTTCAGGGTGGGGTTGGGATTTTATTGGTATTACGTGGTAGGGGCAATCTTTGTCCAACTCTACATGATTGCGATATAACGCAGGTGCCTGCACCACTGCCCAATCAATGGCGTACATTTCAATGAGCTTTCTGGAAACAAGGGGCAGGAAGGACTTTTCAATAACATCCTCTCCGTAAGGGAGATCGCAGACAAATCCTGGCAGCCAATCTTTTTCAGCCAACACAATATCATAAATGGAGACGACGAAGCGATCCCAAAAGATGACGTCTATCATACGTTCAATGTCTCCTTCTAACTGAATAGTTACTTTATACACCCTGACGGTGTGGAGCCACTCATGCCTGCAGACTCAACTTGCAAGAAGTCATCAGTTGCTTTCACCTCCAGATGCTCTTGAAGATCCTGGTGAACTATTGTAACCTCTGCCGCACTGTCTAGCAGTGCTAGTGCCCACTTCCTGTTCTTCAGTAAAGCCCTCTTCTTGAGTGGCATGCCGGATTGTAAGTGCTGCCACTTTTTTCTTTTTAAATTTGGGTTTTTGTTGGGGAAGTTTCTCGTTTTTTAACTGAAACTTCAAATGAGCTTTGTGAGTCTTTTCTCGGTTTCACGTACTCAGTTCGCTGCTCTGACCGCCCACCTCTCTCACTGCGTTTTTCCGGTGAGTCCCGAAAGGAATGAGATTGGTGTGCATCACTAAATTGATATCTGTCAGGCATTTTTATACTCTATTTCTAAGATTATATCTGTTCTGTGGGGTCTCTGTATGTGGAGATTCGCCCCTCTCTTTTTTTTAAGGGGTTTGTTGTTTTTTATCCCAGTGCTTTTTGGAGCCTTCAGGTGCTTGCTCTGTAGTGTCTTTATTAGATCTACTTTGAAATTGTGGTTTGGTCGGTCTGGCCCCCCAGACTATCTCGACCAATACTAGAGTAGGTCTCAGTGATAATCTTGGGCAGCTCACGTTCTTGATCCTGTGCAGGAACATCCCGGAGCTGCATGCACACTGCTAGTGCAACTGCTTCCCCTTTAAGGTTACTTAATATGATTGAAGACACTGTGACAAAATTGGCCATTAATTTCATCCCCAAGTCAAGGGCCAGGGCAGCCTATATTCATCTCAAATTTGTTTTAACACCTCCAGAAGATTGGCAATAGTTGGTGTACCATGTGCTGTACTATAGAGCGTGGCAAATACTGTGCCTCATGTATTGCAGATATCAATTGTGGGAACCATCCCGAATGGCAAGCACATAGTGAGTATTCTATGTTTATCCTGAGGTCCCGTATGGGGAAAAACTGCTTCCAGCACATTTATTTTTTAGCTAACCTAAACAGAATTTCCTCCTGCTTGGTGGTGCCTTACCCATGATCAAATGTACAGTAGCAGGGTTAATGCCTGGCGTAACTGCATGTGGTTGCACTGGGGCAGCAAGTGCTGGGTTTGTGTTCAATGTTTGCATTACAAACAGTCTGTATGTTGTCATCGCCCAGACTCCCGGCTCCTGATATTACTGGCCAGACCTCGCACGGGACGTGCTACCAGCATTTCTCCATGAGCCTGGGGTGGGACTACATCCCCCAGACTCCCCGCTCCTGATATTACTGGCCAGACCTCATGGGACGTGCTACCGGCATTTCTCCACTAGCCTGGGGTGGGACTACATTCCCCAGACTCCCGGCACCTGATATTACTGGTGCGACGCGCTACCGGCATTTCTCCACTAGCCTGGAGTGAGACTACATCCCCTAGACTCCCGACATTACTGGCACAGGATGCACTACCGGCATTTCTCCACTAGCTTGGGGTGGGACTCTATCTCCCGCCTCCTGATATTACTGGCCAGACTTTGCGGGATGCGCTACCGGCATTTCTCCACTAGTCTGGGGTGGGACTACATCCCCCAGACTCCTGATATTACTGCCCATTTCTCCGCTAGCCTGGGGTGGGACTACATCCCCCAGACTCCCGGCTCCTGATATTACTGGCCAGACCTCGCGGGACGCGCTACCGGCATTTATCCCCTAGCCTGGGGTGGGACTACATCCCCCAGACTCCGGGCTCCTGATAATACTGGCCAGACCTCGCGTGGCGCGGGCCCGTCATCGCCCGGAAGAGGCCGGGCTGGGCTTATCACTCTGGTTGGTGAAGTAGGAACTTAAAAGCAAGTAAGAGGTATTATTTCCTTTTCTACACAGTTTGCCACATCATTTACTCATCATGGGGAAAAGGAAGGCTGTTGATCTACCAGTGCCAGTAAAAGGCACAAAAAAAACCCAAAAACATCCAAGCAAACAAGCGAAATTGGCATTTGCTTGTGGACCGAATCCTCTTGATGAAATTGATCTTTTATTTGAGGAAGTAGTGGCTATTCTGAACATTCATTCAACCGGGAGCACGCCTGCTAAAAAGGATTCATTTTGAGATAGGAAAATCCTGGAGATCTTTATCAAGAAGAGGAGGAGGCAGCTACCAGACACTATTTTAGAGGATGCTGGGGGGAGGAATTGCACATTCCAAGAAATATTGTTAGATCCCCATCACCGGTAATACCTTGCAGTGCCCCTAGCTCTTCTCCTCTCCAGAAGGGCTCCTTCCTTGAGGCAACAATGCCCCCTCCTCTCCTGTTAAGTCCAGCAGTAAGGGTGGTTCCAAATATAGTGTGCTCCAATCGATTCAACCCACTGTCAGAGGAAGGATATTCACTTTTGAACACGTCTCAATCCGTGCCCGGAGTAGCCATACATGATAATATTCTGACTAAGCCCCAGTCCAATGCCAAAGGAGTGGAATCGTTAGATAATGGGACTAATATGGCTCTTATTCCATAGAGGATGGATGAAGTTAGGAACTTGGTTCTAGCACTAACAGGTTTAATGAAGAAGAAAGTGACCCACCAGTGTAGTTGCAAATGTCAGTGGGTTGGTGAGGAGGTAACGGGGGGACGAAATTCTTGCTATGACGAAATCAAATACATCAAATGATACCAGCTTAAGGGGGTCAAGTAAGACCCCCAGCTTGTGAACAATTGTCTAGTTTTGGCATTGAGGGTCCCCAGTTAAGTTCTACAAGTGATTACGCTAATAATAGAGGAGGGCTCAATAGAGCATCTAGTTGCAGGGATCTTCCGGGAGATCAGATATGCAACATTACTTACCCTGAGGTCCCCAAAGATAGGCAACGAGCAAGTGGGTATAATGTCTCTAAAATATCTAGCAGGGTGGGTGGCCTCCCTCACCCCCGATTAAGTCACTGGAACCATTGACCAACAGTAATATTCCCTTTTGTAAGGATACCAGTGGTTTAGCAATCAGGACCCAGGATCTGAGTCCGAAAAGTGGAGACAATATAATTTATATGGTTAATGTCCCAAAATTGACACCAGGATCTGTTGAGAATCATGATTCCTTGGTCAACAAGGTAATACACTGGATACGTATCCAACGGAACTGTCTCTCAGTTATTCGTTCGGATATTCTTGCAGCAGAAAGATGCAGTATCCCGGGTTTAAATCTTGATACAATTTCTGTTTATTTTTCTGATAAGGTTATGGTGAACCAATTTATGGCTTTTGATTTATGCACCTGCCAGTATAGGGAGTCGAGTGGGGGGTGGGGGATTAGACTCACATTGAAGTCAGCTGGTGTTTGCCCGACAGCTATTCAGGGTAGTCTACATTTTCCCCAGGGAAATGATCCACCTATGATGACAAAAATTCCCTGTTTGTTGTCAAACTCTGTATGACTAGCTACTGATTGGGTCGTACCTGTGGGGATCACCTCTGAGGTTATGCATACAGACGAGAGTAATAGGGTGGAGTGTCTCCTGGGATTTGTAATGAGGAAATGGACTTGAGGGAGCCTGAATGTTCAACCCTTGGAATTGACAGGAAATTGGCCGATCCAGAATGGATTATGTATATTAACAATCAGGACATTTGTTTGTTTCAGGAAACTTGGGCTGAGGGTGAAACCAGTATGGATGGGTTTCTTTCATTCAGTATCCCTGCCCAACCTCCAGAGAAGGGCTTAGGCTGTGCTAAAGGAGGCCTCTTAATACTAATACTTTTAAATAAGAAATTGCAATGTGATCACCTGATATTAGATATTGACTATATTGATCTAATGGGCATACAAATTTCGTTTCAGCAGAAGTTTAAAGTCATTGTCATTAATGTTTATGCTCGGTCTGTCTCACGTGGGTTTGAGTCACAGACCTTAGTTGCACTGTCCGAATTTTTAGACACTTTACAATCTTTGACTTTTTTAATTATAGCAGGTGATTTGAACTGTACTTTTGAGCCTTCTGCCTTGCTCAGCAGCTTAACAGATAAAGAGGACAAACTCTGGGGAATCCCACAGATAACCAATTTTCTGCATTGTTCTCGTTCTTGTGTGGCTTCCCAACTGGCCTCTTCTTGTTTAAAATATAGCCTTAGGGCTTGCAATGGTCGTACACCCTCTGACCTAAACCTTGCACCGACATTTAAACGAGGTATGTCCACAAGTGTTATTGATTATTTTTTGGTGGATGTTAGGTTGCGGCCTCTTCTGAGGGATATGAGGGTGGATTGGAGATGTGAGAGTGATCATTAGCCTCTGATTCTCACTCTCTCAGGGGAGGTGTCCAGGAAGACACTTAATAATCAATACACAGTGGTTCCATCCCCATTTTTGAATAATATTTCTACTAGGGTTGGTTGGCCAAAGGTGATGTCTAATCCCCACTTGACAGGAGGGATCTATCAATTATTTATAGATAACCTGGCTGCTTATGAAGAACTGGATGCTAATAACATCCCAATACTTAGTATATATCATAGCCTGGCCATGAAATTGCAGAGCTTCTTTTACAAAAAGGTTGGTTCTAGGCCTTGCGGTGGAAATAAGGCCAGTAATTGATGGTTTGATGAGACCTGCTCTATGGCGAAGTCTGAGTTAAAAACAGCTATTATGACTGGTTAATAGGGGAGATTCAACAAGCCACACGCATATAAAGGTCATGGAAAAGATTCTATATGGCAGGAATTATTAGATGCATCAAAAGCAAATAATAATATGCTGTTCTTGGAATTGTTGTCCAAAAGACAAAGAGGGAGTAGGAATATTATTAGAAATCATATAAAACCCAAAAGTTGGGTGGATCATTTTTCCCATCTTTATGCTACACCTCCTAATGTATTGGCACACGATCCACATGTTGGGGATTACGTCCTTTCATCGAGGTCCACTGTAAACTTCAGTTTTGATTCACCTGGGGAGGGTGCTAATGCCCCTGAGGATTGTCTTTTTTCTATGGAAGAAACCCTTGATGCAATTAATTCATTAAAACCTGGCAAAGCTCCCGGGCCGGACAAGCTACCGGGAGATCTTTATAGATCAGAGCCAATTATATGGTCCTGGTGTATAAATTTGATCTCAAATAGAATCGCTGCAGGGGGTCAAATTCCTGGTACGTGGAAAGGGGCTGAAATTATTCCCATTTATAAAAAGGGCAATGCAAACCTCCCACTTAATTATAGACCACAGCCTCATTGATACCGTACAAAAATGTTTTGCCAAACAACTTTTAAGGAGGCTAACTAGCTTGGTCCAAGATCATCAGATTCTCTCTTTATTTCAGGCAGGGTTCCGCCCAAAAACCAGTACGGTAGATCAGGTTTTCAGGCTGGCTATTTCATACTGGAAATATGTAGTCCTCGCCAAGCAACATTTATATGTTGTTTTTGTTGATCTATGATCTGCTTTCGATTTGGTCCCAAGAGAAAAACTGAGGGAAGTGTTGCATAGATTGCGAACCCCATCCAACATAATATAACTGTTAAAGCGATTGCATGAAAATACATATGTGCAAGTGCGTTGGGACAATCAAGGTGAGTTGACTGAAAAAATCCCCATCCAAAGGGGAGTTCATCAAGGCTGTGTGATGGCTCCATTATTATTTACTTTGTTTATTAATGAGGTGGTGCAGACCTTGATTTCCTGCCAGAATGATGCCCCTTCCTTGAATGCACAAAAAATCCCCATTCTTCTTTTTGCTGATGATTCGCTTCTTATTTCAAAGACACCGATGGGTCTACAAATTCTTGTTGATAGATTCAATTCATTTTGTAGGGATTATGGGTTGGAGGTGAATATCAGTAAAACCAAACTGATGGTAAGCACTCGGGTCCTTGTAAAAGATGCATTATTAAATTGGATGGAGTCCCCTTGAGCAAGGTTAGCTCAATAGATTATTTGGTTGTGAGGTTGACCAGCAAATTAAATTAGTAGGACCCGATTAGTAAAAGTGCGGGGCTATTACACCACAGAGCAGCATCTATCCTGCACTTTTACAAAAGTTCTATAACAAAATCGGTATCCCCAGCCATTAAGATTTATATGTAAAGAGGATGAGAACTGCATACTGTGAACAATTCTGGGTCCAGCATTTTTTCATTCTCGAGGTACAGAAAACCTAAAGATTGTTCCTCCTGGTCACGAAAAAACTTCAAGAAATGAGCATTGAATACTGTATGCTATACCCTGCTCGTCTCAGAACAAAAGTGAGTGATAAGTTTGGTACATTCACTGACCCGCAGGAGGTAATAAACATGCTTTAGAAAGTTCTTGGCCTTCGTCTTGCTGGAGCTGAAGCCTACCTACAGTAGAAAATAATGACGGATAGTTGCTTATTCTCACCTGACCACAATCTTTTTACATAGTTGCATTACGTGTGCTATTGTCCAGCAGGTAATATGATATAGTGATTTCAAAATAGAGCCATTTTTATCAAGAACATAGGTAATGTTGAAAATTCAGTAAGTAGTTATACTTTGGCCATGACTATTTGTGAAACCTAAGCAATACAGACACCTGTGCAAAGTTGGGTATATCAATCAAATATACATTTAAATAGCAACATATATAGGGAGCCACAAATGTAGATGAACGTGTTACTATATTTCTGGATGTGGCCACCACTGCCTCTCAGGTGGTGGGATTAGGGTCTTCTTAGCCTGTGTGAACCAATAAATATCTTACACATGGGGGGTTTTGTGTTCTTTGGGTTAGGAGAGGGAAGCACATGTTTCACTCTCTATTGGGCAGGTGGTCCATATGTACAGAACTTTTTTGAGAGTTTGTAAATCTGAACACAATAAGGTTAGCGTCTGTGAATGGGGCAGCCAAAGAGGCATTTCTATTGAGCAAAACTTAAGCCTATCAGCTTTGTACAGGAGACAAATAAAATGACACTCAGACTATTAACTTGGAATTTCAGAGGCCTTAATGACCACCATAAAAAACCTAGGGCTTAATTTACAAAGAAGTGGCACATCGGCAAATTTTGCAGTGCCACGCTGCATCATTTCAGAAACGCAGGGATGCGCCGTATTTACTACAATATAGTGCACCCCTGTGTTTTCCCTAGCGCTGGTACTAAAAATAGCTGCCTAGGGCCAACGCAGGCACCCTTGCACCATCGTGCAAGGGTGCCTGTGTTGCAGGGAATGATTGTTTAATGCAGGAAGGTGTCCAATAATGGTGATTTGCTAGTTCTATGTATGCTGCATTCTGCAGCACACATAGAAGTAAAATATTGTCATCATTTAATTATTGTTTATGTGCAGGAAGGGACACCTTCCTGCACATAATCATTAGTGGTGATTTGCTCCTATGTGTGCTGCAGAATGCAGCACACATAGAAAAAGCAAAAACAAGAAGAAATAAAAGTATTCCTCTTTGTTGTGCCACTCTAACGCCACCCATGGGGTGGCGTTAGTTTTTGGTCCTGCCTCAGGTTTACGATTTCTCGTAAATCTGGGCAGCGTCAAAATGGAATGGGTGTTACAGTGGAACGCCCACAGCAACACCCACTGCATGCCCCTTTCACACAAAGTGATGCATGTAAAGGGGCCATATTTACAAGGCGTAATGTCACTTGATAAATATGGAGCAGGACATTGCGCCACTGGGATTCGGAAAAGTGACATTCCGGTGCGCAATGCCCTTGTAAATGAGGCCTGTAATGCATTGGCCTATAGGAGACACATCTAACATCAAACAGAAGGTAGCCTTACTCGTATATTACAAGATACATCCTAGATGTCTCCATTTAGTTGCAACTCAAGTGGTGTGTTAATTTGGATTGGAAGGTGCTATGAGATCAGAATTCTAGGTCACTTACTACACCGAATCGAGATACGTAGTTGCCCTACGTGTGATTGACAGGAAAAAAACTGATGCTGGTATCCACTTACGGCCTTAACTATGACAACCCGCAGTTTATGGCAACCTGTCACAAGCTATTGCTAAATTCAAATGTCATGCAATTTTATGGGGGGCAGCTTATATTGTACATGGCACCAAGATCTCTATAGAAACCCCAACCTGCTCGGTAAGTTGTTAGCAGCAGCTTGTGAATATAATGATGTAATTGAACATGAGCAGTTGACAGATATATGGCGAGTTAGGAACCCCTCAGCCCAAGATGGTTCCCAATATGTATTTGCGCATAGATTACGTCTTACTATCCAAGGATGTTGCCTCCTGGATATGGTCTTGCAAGCACCTGGCCCACACTAGCTGATCTCCCTCCAGTCTTAGTGAAAATAAATATCCTAGCCCATTGTCTCCAAGTTTTTTGTGGCGATTCCCTTCAGAATCTCTAACACAGTGTTCTGATCAGAAATTTTGGATGCCTTTAGGGAATATTTTCAGCTCAATATTGGCACAGTTGAATGTATCAAAACAATATAGGAAGCATTTAAAGCAAATATATGTGGGCAGTTACTATAGCCAAGCATGCATGCCTTCTGCGTTCCATAAGACAGCTTGAAAATACTGGAGCAGGAAATAGGTTGTTAGAGTGTACACAGAAAGACTAGAAACATTATGTACAATACAAACCAAGCTCCAAGACACTTACTTTTATGACTTTTCAGACAGGGATGTACCTGGCTCCAAAGAGGCCTGTGATGGAACTGCACATACCTCAATAAGCTGCTTTGTACTCTGGCTATCGTGCCAAGCAGGGCCCAAGAGGAGTCAGGGCCTGTGAAGAACACTGCACTCACGCCTAAGCAGTCAGGGCATTGGTACAGTTATACAACAAAGGTGCAACTGGGCACCTGAGAGTACCAAGGGGGGCCATCAGGGCTGCTGATGGGAGCAGTGTGTCACAGCCCCCACATATACATATATTTAAACCCCGAGACGAGGTCAGAGCTTCTACTCACTTATGCTGCTAGGGGATAATCATGGACCCCGCATGTCTCCCCCTGATTGATTCACGGTGTCTGCCATGGATAAAAATAAGCTAACTGAGCCCATCTCCAACCACTTACCTGCAGCCACAATGGAGCTGGCGCCGCCAGGAGACAACATAATAAGCTTGTGGAGGCCACTCTGTACTCTTGCACTTCCACATTTGACACACTCTTACAAGCCATTCAACAGGCCAAATTGACACTTGAAACGAAGACAGACTCCGTAGCCCTAGATGTTAATCTGCTGTGAGCGGATTACAGAAAGCTAGTGGACAGGGTGGATTACACTGAATCCACACTCACCAAGCTCAGCCTACGTTGAGTGAACTGCAGGATGAGATAAAGGGGCTCTGAGTGGAGTTTACAAACCCATACCTCCGTTGTTGAGGATGTGGAAGGGCACAACAATGTGAGGATTGTGGGGCTGCCAGAGCATGAGGAAGGCCCCAGCGCTGACCTATTTGTTGAGAACTGGTTGTCCAC
Organism: Pleurodeles waltl; assembly: GCF_031143425.1. Classification (NCBI taxonomy): domain Eukaryota; kingdom Metazoa; phylum Chordata; class Amphibia; order Caudata; family Salamandridae; genus Pleurodeles; species Pleurodeles waltl. The sequence continues at coordinate 669,675,846 of NC_090447.1, forward strand.
TGTAGTACTACATTGCAAGACATCAAAATTTTTCTGGGTAGAGCAGGACCACAGGGTACCAGGTCCTCCACCCCCTTCAGGAGCCCCCATACCTGATAGTAGCCCATCTTCTTGATTTCAGAGACAGAAATATCTAGCTTCAAATAGGTTGCCCCAAAGGGCCCTGGAAGATCAATAAACAAGAAAGGAACATATACCTGGCCCACGCAGTGGCAGACCAGCTCCAATGCGATAATTACATTGAAATCAAAAATCACCCGAGGCACTGGACATATAGGCCCATATTTATACTTTTTTAGCGCCACGTTTGTGCCACTTTTTGACACAAAAACTGCTATAACTTACAAAATACAATTGTATTTTGTAAATTTGCGCCGTTTTTGTGTCAAAAAGCGGCACAAACGCGGTGCTAAAAAAGTATAAATAAGGGCCATAATACTATGGATGTGTGGGACTGGCTCCAGACAAAAAGCATCAACATACCACCCATCGGGAGGGAGGGGGGCGGGAGTGGCCAAGGCCGAATTCTAGTAGCAACAGCTTTCCCAGAAGTGCCATGTGAAACACTTGAAGGGACAACAGACGCAGAAGGAGCCAACTTAGGTTCACACTCAGACAATCAAGACTGTCTGGCTTCAAACCTTCAGCCCAGTCAAATCACAGACCTCAGGCAGCCATGAACCAAGGAGCTCTACTGAGGATCAAAACAAGCCAGATGATGATGTATTTCTATGACCGGTATTGACACTTCAGTTGGCATAGGACTGGACCTCCGGTGTGGCTGGAAAGCCCCCCACATGTAAGTAAACTGTTGGTGGCAGAGCTCACTTAGTGGAATGGGAACTAATCTAATAGGGTGCAGATTGGGGGAAAGAACCGGCGCTCAAGGATGATATGTATTGTAATATATATATATAAATGGTGCAATCACAAGGGAACACCCCGAATCGCCTAACTGGTTTACAAAGTAAACACAAAAAGAAACAGAAACAATTGTGCACTCATTAAAAATCACTTGCAAGTCAATCACCTATAACCTTCTTAATATAATCTAATAGGTAATAATATCACAGATCCAAAAATCATCACAAAAACAGTCCAATAATGGTATTCAGTCCTTTAGGGAACTTCCAATTCCACTGGGCAATACACCGTACTCTGTGATGTATAGAAGAACAACTCAATGCGTGTTTCAGTACTCCGTGAATTTTAGTTAGTAGATGTAAATTTGTCAACATATGCAGCCATAAGCAGCTAACACATGTTTCGTATTAGGGCATTAACCAAAACAACTTCTTCAGGGCTGAAATTTAATCAAAACAGAGCACTTAAAACAAATACGTGGACTTGTTATTTGCATAAAATATAATACCTTGTCTCCTTAATTGTGCCCAGAGAAAGAAAATAGTGTGGTAGAAAAAAATCTACACAGGGAAACAAAGGAAAAACAGCATGCCATCAGAAAAGTCAAACAATCTAGACAGCCTTATCAATGGAACTTCACTATAGCTTGAGCAATCACGATTATATCATACCACCACCAATAGGAAAAACCCTGTGAAAAAATAGTGCAAAAGCCAATCACCCTATCCCACCTATTCTAGTGTCATAACAAAAATCTGATAACCTGTCACTGTGTTGATGCCAAATCAAACCATGAGTGCAATTGATCAAAAAACAATAATAATAAAAATAAAGCCTTAAATCCAGTAACGAACTTTATGGAAAACGCAATGCCCAAAAATATCCGAATGCGAAAGAAATCCAAAACTGTAAGTAAAAACAAAATACATCGTCAAAAAAGGGGTATTCTAATCAGGTGTATGGCTATAAGACTGTGTAACCAATCATCCTGTAATCAACAAATACCGTGACACACTTACCCAGTTACATAGAATGTCTTAATTTCAAATCGGCCGCATGTACGCTGTTGACAACATCAAGTGGGAGTGCCCGAATGAGCTTTGCGCTTATATAATGTGAAAACAGAACTATTGAAAAGCTTCAATATAATAACTGAAGTCGATGACGGACTCCAGCAGAACAAGAAGAAAAATAAAAAACATACCATATTCAACATCCAACGTGCCCTTGCGCTATTGTTATGTGAATACGAAAGAAGCTACTTTTTTAACTAACAAAAATGACGGGCTACCAAGTGTGCAAAGTATGAAAACAAATAACAGACTACATTCCACTATTCTGAAAACTGATCAGTGCCCTAGTATCGAAAATGTCTATAATAAAAGCGGGGTATATTAATAATCAAATGCTCCATTAAGCTTTTCAACAAATGAATACCCCAAAAAAACAAATACACAAAAAAAAAAAAAAAATTAACTATCAAATAAAGGAGTAAAGAAAAAATAGAAAAAGTAAAGAGAATTAAAGGTAGGCACACCTCAATAGAAATGGTATAGAATATCTGCATACTACCCCAATTGTTAATCCTGCTTGTTTCAAATGCCACGTGATGAAAAATCATCCCATTATGGTTTACAACAGAAAAACAATTACAGTCACCAGCAACAAATAATTATTCAGATCAAATGGCATGATATAACACCTAAGTCAATACGAAACAATTGTGGCAAATATGATAATAAAAAAAGTTTTATTGAAAATGAATAACTTGATGCAATTTCACATTGATATTATATGGGTAAGAGCAATAGTAATGTCTCAACAAGTAAATATATATCTAGTAAATAATGTACATATTATACAACATCCAAAATTTCATTCTCCCCAAAAATATTCAAGTTCAGTATTAAGACATAATTCTACCGCTTTCAATCTCTTTATCCATGTTGCTTCTTTTTTACGTAATGTTAATTCCCTGTTTTCGACTCTGGGGTCTCTTGAAACATGTTCAAACCCCAAAAATTCAAAATTCTTATGATTATCCTGCGAATCACAAGCCATAATGTGGGCCACTAAAGGATATCTAGTATCACCATTTTTTAAAGCCCTAACATGCTCACTGATTCTGACTTTGAGAGGGTGAATTGCACTTCCAATGTATATACGAGTACATTTGCACCGTATTATATAAATGACAAAAAAAGTATCACAATTGATAGCTGTCTTAATTTTATATACATGGTTCATTGTGCCAGAGAACTCATTGATACCATGGGACACCCAACGGCACACCCTGCAACCCCCACATCTGAAAAAACCCGCCCTGCGTGTCGATAGCCAAGTATTGGGGTGGGTGGTCGTCGTACAACTAGGACTAAGAATACATTTTAGGGACCTACCTCTACGAAATGTAAATGCTGCTCTGTCAGATATCAAATTCCTCAAGACCTCAACTTGATATAAAATATCCCAATGTTTGTTGACGCTTTTTTTGAGAGCCAGGGATGTACTAGTGTAATCAGTGACAAATCTTAGATTTCAATGTCTCACTCCTCAGTATATGTTTAATTCTGTTTTGCCCTTTATTGATTAGATGTTTTGAATAGCCTCATGCCTCAAATCTCAAACTCATTTTATTTACACAATCAATTAAATCTTCCTCTTTACTGCAATTGCGTCTTGCTCTTACCAATTCTTCATATGGTATGGACCCAATCTGATGTTGCAGATGTGCGCTCGCAGCATGTAGAATAGAATTACATGGCGTAACTTTCTGAAATAGTCTACTGTGTATCCTATGATCATCAACAAAAAGTTATACATCCAGAAATTCAATGATCTTAGAACTGTAATGATAAGTAAATCTGATACTCCTGTGATTAGAATTTAAAAATTCACAGAATTCCACCAATTTCTCCATACTACCTGTCCAAATCATAACACAATCATCAATGTAACGCCCCCAATAAAGAATGAAAGATTGCCATTCAATTGACTCAGGACCCCAGACCAATTTTTCTTCAAACCACCCCATAAAAAGATTTGCATATGAGGGAGAAAATCTGGAGCCCATAGCTACTCCTCGTTTTTGTCGATACCATTCCCTATTGAAGAGGAAGTAGTTATTGTCAAGAATCTGGGGTCCTGAGTCTTTGACCCAAAACTTCAAAAACATGAATTTCTCCAATACTAACAGGAGTACCCCACACCTCTTAACATCATGCCACATGACAGATATCAAACTGTCAGTTACACTGATGGTTCAGCACAACCAGCTATAGGTACAAAACAACACTACTCAGCCGCTTACGCAGCCATGAGCGGAGTGATGACGGATGGTGTATTCCACAGTCAGAATACCTAACCACTGATGGCACAGCACAGTTGGCTGACCTTAAAGCTCCTATTCTGGCACTGGAACACACAGATCCAGAACAGCTCACATTGACTGTGTGTGATTTGTTCCACTGTGTCCCGTCCCACAATGATTAGCTTAGTCATTGGCGGTTAAACGGGTTTAGAGACTCAAAGGGGAACACCATTAAACACAGAACTCTGTGGGGGAGGGTAGCTGATCTTAAGGATAAGATACCTGAGGCTCATATAGTCCATAAATTGGGCCACCAACGTGTAGGTGTACAAGTTATTGGTAACACCCTGGCTGATGAAGCAGCCAAATCTGCAGAAGCTATGGCCTCTGTGGCTGCAGTGACTCGTTCCCACACAAGATTGGGTAATGAAATTTTGGCTGCTGTGAAAGCTTCAGCTGAAGGCATGCCTCTCCCAAAAGCATACCCTACTAAATATTCATATCATATCACTGCAGAGAATGTTGCTTTTCAGCAAGTCCTGGGGTTGGAGATTGAGTGATCCCCAACCAGGACCAGAGATTAGATCTTATCAAGGCAGCGCATGAGGTTGTCACATCTGCTTATGCTGTTGTCGCGGCCACAATAACACTCTTAAAGAAATGCTTCTGGTAGCCGGGTATATACAAACACACCAAGCAATATGTCCTTTGCTGTGACCTTTGCCAGCAGATAAAGGGCTCAAACATCAAACGCCCACTGCAGACATCCCTCTTAGTGTCTAATAGGGCACTACAATGTGTGTACCTGGAACATTGTGGTCCCTTATAACCTGATGGTGCATACAAATACATCTTAGTCACTGTTCTAGATTCCTGTGGATATGGCCACAGCAGTCGGCTAATGCTCTAACTGCTATAAAAAAACACTTGCTGGTCTTTATTGGTACAGATGCGGTAGCAGCATTCCACTCGAACCAGGGCCCTGCTTTTGCCTTTAGGGCATTCAGGGATACCATGAGGAAAATGGGTGTTGAACTCCATTCCTCTTCCCCATATGATCCAGAGGGAAATTCTGTTGTGGAGAGGAGGAATCATGACCTAGTGCAGTTCTTAACAGCTAGAGTGTTAGGTTCAGGCTGCAGTTGGCTTGATCACCAATATGGGGTCCAGAGATCACTGAATAATCTGCCAAGACGGTCCTTGGGAGGACGTATTCCTTACAAGGTCCTCCTTGGGATACCTATGTATGTCCCAGATCTAGATGGCCCTGGTATTACAGGAGCTTCAACAATTTCTTGATGATAATTCATTTGCAGTGCTGTCACCTCAAGAATAAGGGATTTGCCAACAACTTCTACAGGCTTGATTCCAAAAGTTGGGGATCTGGTTTGTGAGAAGATTGCTGTGAAGAAGGAATTCGGCCCATCTTACAAAGTACTGGTTCCAGTCCTTGGAATACAAGGCACCAGAACTGTCATTCTACCACCACTGCCAGGTTCTGAAGGAAACCGATTTGTCTCCATCGACAACATCAAATTGTATCATGTGGCTGATCCTGCACAGTATACCCAGAAGTCCCTTGCAAAGCCCCTGGTTCCCTCTCACTACTCAACAGGACATGCCTCCACAAAGAAGAAATAACACTTTTGAATACACCAGCATGTACAAAGATGCTACTAATGCCTCTTCGAGCATTGGGAGGGTGGAAAATAAGCTTTTGCCTATTCCCCCTTCACCAACAAAAACTGTCCAATATGTGGCTGTTTTCTACTCTAACGCAACGCAAACTGATGAGACTGTTCACTATGAACCTCCACACGAAGTGGATCCATCCACCAGTGCTGCACTGGCTCCTGTTTGTAGAGACTGTTTCTGGTTACTTCATCGACCAAGATGACTTCTCTACAGCTCCATCTACATCTAGAACTGAAAGTGTTTCAAAGACACGTAAGCTGTACATATGGCTTAAGAATAACAATTTGGTTTATCCATGGTATTATTTGTGGATATCTTTGACATTACTAGCCTTTCTGTTATGGAATGGTTTTGTGACTGTTTTCTTTCTCCTGATGAATGGTCATTATCTTCCTGAACGCACTTCTGTCAAGCCAGTCGATTAAGTTTTAACACCCTATCTTTCCTCACAAAAAGTCCAAAGAGACTTGTCCCTTGTGAACATTTCCGTGGTACCAATTCCAGATAGAATTGTTTGGGATAAAGTTCCCTTTGATACTTATGGGCCTACACAGTTTATTCAAATTCCATATGTGTTCAAAATTTCAATGACCGATGTAATTACACCTGGTGTTGTTTCTGATGACTGGGATATTCGAACAGTTGATTCTATGCTTGTTGAGCTGCAGGATTACACTGTATTTGAAAGTTATGATGTATATATGAAGACAGCGAACCATGGGAAAACGTTCTGTTATAATCATTGGGGACATTTACTATCTGCACTGAGCAACTAGACAAAGATCAGTATTAAATTACACGCAGTGGGAACACTGTTCAACTCTACCTGTGGGGAGCCCCAAAATATGTAGAGAAATTTGCAAACTTTTCTGGGCATGACACTATAAATGCAGAGTCATATTACTTCAAATTACCACTATCCAAAATGCGGAAAAGTTTGCTAACGGACACCAATTAATCTATTCACATTCCTTTGTTTCCCAACTTGCTGTAGAAGGTTATGAATACTGAAAGAGCACTATCCATGTGAAAAGTGTATGGGGAACACAAGGTTGGCAAATTCGGGGTAGTGAAGCTTTGTTTAGAGCATGCCTTATTCCTGTCCAGATTATGGGGGTCATTACAACATTGGCGGTATAAGGCGCTTACCGCTGTGCAGAAGACCGCCAACACCCCCCGCGGCCGCGGAATTCCGCCACAGCTATTATGACACACATCACGGAATCCGCTGAAATTCAGACACCCACACAAGTCCGCCACACCAAAGGTCAGCGATAAACATGCGGAAACAAAACCTCCACCTCCACGCCAACAGAAACACGCCCATGCTATTACGACACACGAATCCATGCGGCGGTCTTTCAAACGCGGTATTCCATTGGCGGTACACACCGCCGTGCTCAAAATACACACACATCTCCAAAACACCGCCACATTGGACAATTCCAAATGCACACACCTGATACACATACAAACAACACTCCCACACACCCAACTCAATATAAAACACACACCCACATCACACACAAACCCCTACGACCAGAATTTCTGAGAGAAGGCCAGAGAGAGACAGCACAGAATAGAGAACCCCATCACACGGAGGCACACTACACCATCACCCACACAACATCCACGCACAAAACACCACATACCACTACACTCACCACACTCATCAACACATACACCACCCAATACCTCACACACACCACCCCATGGCACGCCAAAGACACCCCCGCTTCTCCGAGGAGGAGCTAAGGGTCATGGTGGAGGAAATCATCCGGGTAGAGCCACAGCTATTTGGCTCACAGGTACAGCACACATAATAGCCAGGAAGATGGAGCTATGGCACAGAATAGTCGACAGGGTCAACGCCGTGGGACAGCACCCAAGAAATAGGGAGGACATCAGGAAGAGGTGGAACGACCTACGGGGGAAGGTGCGTTCCACGGTCTCCAGGCACAACATCGCAGTACAGCGGACTGGCGGCGGACCCCCACCTCCTCCCCCACAACTAACAACATGGGAGGAGCAAGTCTTGTCTATCTTGCATCCTGAGGGCCTCGCAGGAGTCGTTGGAGGAACGGACACTGGTAAGTCAAATCTTAAATATCACATCCCCCACCCTACCTGCATGCTATCACATACACCCACCCTCACACCCTCCCCTATCACCCCAAATCCTCACCTATCTACCCATGACACCAACCACCCATCCCAACCCCAAGACCTGCATGACATAACTAAGCATGGATACCCATCACTAAAGCATGCCCACTGCACAGACCCACAACACCCCCCAAACAACAGCACACAAGCCCCCACACAGGAATGCCTGCACTGGTGTACACGCACACTCAACCATTGCACACCATGAAACACACACATGCAATAATCATGTACTTATACCCCCGCAGGAACCCGAAGGAATGCCACCACACCAGAGGGTCCAGACAACACCACTCCACCCCCAGAGGAGGCCCACAGTGACAACAGCAGCTCTGCCCTACTGGATCTTGATGACCAGCCCGGACCATCGTGGGCCTCAGGACAGTCGGTTCCCCTTGTCCAGCCACAGCCCAACACCGAAATTCCACCCTCTGGAAACACCAGCAAAGCACCCAGCCAGCGGGCCCATACCTCCCTACCCAGGACAGGTCAATCAGCGGTGTGTCCACCACTACAGGGCACCCAGGCTAACCCAACACCCCAACAACAACAGGGACCTGGGGGCAGTGGTAGTGGGCACACGGTCCAGGGGACGGAGGCACAGGAACACAGGGGAACTGGGAGGGCTGCTGTGCGACAGGGGGAGGACAGGCCAAGGGAACCTACTCTCCACAAGGCCCTCTCCTCCATCATGGGAGCATACCACCACTCCCAGGAGACGATGGCAACGGTACTGGGCAAGTTGCAGGAGACCCTGCGTCTGCAGGAGGAGCAGTATTTGGGGTTCAGGGAGGAGCTCAGGACCATCGGCTCTGCCCTGGGCACCATTGTAGGGGTGCTGATGGACATTCAAAAGACCTTGAGGGACACCGTGGCACTCCAAGGGTCCCCTGACACTAGCCAGGACGATGAAATGCCCACCACCTCCGCAGGCGCTAGTGGACAGGACGCCCTGCCACAGGACCAACACACCAGCACCCCACCCCCTGCAGACGGACAACCACCACGAAAGCGGTCCCTGAGATCCAGGAACAGGACAGAGCAAGATGGCAAGACCCCTGCCAGGAAATGAGACCACCCTGATTGTCCCCCCACTGTACCACTTTGTTACCCTGTCCAAATCGGAACTGCCCCAGCTCCACTTCCAATGGCCAGATGTGCAATGTACCTGTGAGACTAATAGACTGGACTCTGCCATGGACATTTTTCCACCATAACCCATCCCCATTTCACAACCCCCATTCATTGTTATGCACTTAAATAAACACCCTTGAAACACTAATAAAACTGGAGTCAGTCAATGATTTTGAACTTTGTATTGTCAATTACAGTGTCAAAAATGGTTACCCATTGGAAGGCCAACATACCATTGTCACAAATCACAAGCCTTTCAAGGGTGCAAGGTGTTGACACGTAGGTTACCACATTTGTGAAACTGAAATGGAAGGGGACAACTCAGTTAACAAATAGTGAGTGAAATGTAGGTACAGGATAGAGGTAGACGTATGTAAGTTAATATTATGTTAAACATGAAAATGTACTGACCTGTGTCTCACTGCAAATATTGCTGTATGACTGACTCCCTGTTGTCGTTTTCTTCTTCATCAGCTTCATCCTCATCACTGTCCACAGGCTCCACAGCTGCTACAGCACCATCATCTGGATCATCCTCCTGCAGAAAAGGCACCTGGCATCGCAATGCCAAGTTATGGAGCATGGAGCAGGCGATGATGATGTCGCACACCTTCTTCGGTGAGTAGAATAGTGACCCACCTGTCATATGGAGGCACCTGAACCTGGACTTAAGAAGGTGCGTTCGATCACCCTCCTAGTCCGCCCATGGGCCTCATTGTAGCGTTCCTCTGCCCTGGTCCTGGGATTCCTCACTGGGGTCAATAGCCAGGACAGGTTGGGGTAACCAGAGTCCCCCAATGGCCATACACGGTGCCTCTGGAGTTGACCCATCATATCAGGGATGCTGCTATTCCGCAGGATGTAGGCGTCATGCACTGAGCCAGGGAACATAGCATTTACCTGCGAGATGTACTGGTCTGCCAAACAGACCATCTGGACATTCATGGAATGATAACTCTTCCTGTTCCTGTACACCTGTTCACTCCTGCGGGGGGGTCCAGAGCTACATGGGTCCCATCAATGGCACCTATGACGTTGGGGATATGTCCAAGGGCATAGAAGTCACCTTTCACTGTAGGCAAATCCTCCACCTGAGGGAAAATGATGTATCTCCTTACGTGTTTCAGCAGGGCAGACAACACTCTGGACAAGATGTTGGAAAACATAGGCTGGGACATCCCTGATGCCATGGCCACTGTTGTCTGAAAAGAGCCACTTGCAAGGAAATGGAGCACTGACAACACCTGCACGTCACGGGGGATTCCAGTCGGATGGCGGATTGGTGACATCAGGTCTGGCTCCAACTGGGTACATAGTTCCTGGATTGTGGCACGGTCGAACCGGTAGGTCACGATCAAATGTCTCCCTTCCATTGTCAACAGGTCCACCAGCGGTCGGTACACCGGCGGATTCCGCCATCTTCCAATATGTCCCAACTGTCGGTGCCTAAGAAGGACAACAGCGAAGAAACTGTCAGCATTCCTCCAGGTATGTACCCACGGTCACACACAAGACTACAACAGACAATTAACCCATCAGGGAAATGTTTTGAGTGTAGGCCTCGGTATGTGTGACGCAGTAGTAAATTAAGCCACGTGGGCCCCTGAAATGGCGGCTGCCTGACCTCTAAACTGGGACAATGGAATTGTGGGGTAACTGCGCTGGCGTTGCACACCATCGCGGTAGGCGGTCGTAGAGCGCAGCGCAATGCTGCATTGGTTAACATTGGACACTATGGGTCCCAGGAGCCAATGAACAGGTGCGCTGGCAGTGATGAAGCGCCCCGCCGCGGACGTCACCGCCGCGGACGTCACCACCATTTTCTATCTGTTGAATCACTAGATACCTGACCTTCGACAGGAGAGGACCTACACTGCTAGTGCTGCTGTGACCTCGGTCTGGAAGCGACGATGGCTGCTGCGTCTGGGGAAAGGGCCCCTGCCTTCACTGCACAGGAGTTGGAGAAACTTGTGGATGGGGTCCTCCCCCAGTACACGCTACTCTACGGTCCTCCAGACCAACAGGTTAGTACTGAGGGAGCACGTTGTATGGGCTAGGCCTGGGTGGTGAAGGCTGGGTGGAAGAGGGAAGGGGGCAGAGTACATAGAACAGTTATGCATGGGGATGAATGGGCCACATGCCAGAGTTGGGAGGGGGCCACTCACATTGACGGTGCAGTAGGTAATGACTGTTCCTCTTTCCTTGTGCATGTCATGTAGGTCAGCGCCCACCAGAAGAGGGACATTTGGCGTGCCATCGCCAAGGAAGTCCAGACCCTGGGGGCCCACCAGAGACGGGGCACCCACTGCCGTAAGAGATGGGAGGACTCGCCGCTGCAGCAAGAAGACGGCGGAGGCTCAGCTGGGGATGGCCTCCCAACGTGGGAGGGGTGCCCGTCGCACCATGACCCCCCTGATGTTCCAGATCCTGGCGGAGGCCTACCCGGAGTTGGAGGGGCGCTTGAGGGCATCACAGCAGACACAAGGGGGTGAGTACAACCTCATTCTGTGGACTTTGCGTGCCGTGGAGGTGTCTGGGTGGGGGAGGTGGGCTGTGGGTGTCCCTAGGCCAGGGCGAGTTAGGTAGGCAAGGCCCCTCCGTAATGTAGGCCATGTGGGACTCTACCCCAGATCAGAACAGAGGCAAGTTGATGTATAGTTGCCCCTTTGCCATTCATGTGCGCTGATTTCTACCATTGCCATGTAGGCCATATCCCAGAAATTGCATGTTCGGAGGGCAGGAGAACGGCATAATGCATGGGGCTGCTGTGTCTGTCTTGTCCGCCAACGGTAGCGGTATGCCATGCACTAAAACTCTCTTTCTTCTGTCTCCCCCCCCCTTTTCCTGCTCTCCCTGTCCTTTTGTTCATCAGCATCATCAGGCGGAGGTACAGTGGCACCGGAGCACGAGGGAGCTGCATCCCACATGGCCATGGAGGGCCACACCACAGACTCTGAATGCACCAGTGGGACGGAGGGCGAGGGGAGCTTCACGTCGGCCACAGGATCACCAACCAGCGACACAGACTCGTCCGCCGATGTGAGCTCCCCTGTGGTGGTGGCACCATCTGTGCGCCCCACTTCTACAGGTACAGCCGCCACCTCCCCTACCAGCACCGCCCTCCCAGCAGCCCCTCAGCGTGTGTCCGTGCCCGCTCACCCAGGAGGGTGGGCATCACCTTCGCCCCAGGCACCTCAGGCCCTGCCCCAGTCACCCCTGCTGCCCTCAGTGAGGAGGCCATTGACCTCCTCAGGTCACTCACTGTTGGGCATTCTACCATTGTGAATGCCATCCAGGGTGTAGAACGAGAGTTGAAACACGGTAATGCATTCCTGGAAGGCATTCATTCTGGTCAGGCTGTCCTTCAGTGAACCCTGCAATCTCTGGCTTCAGCACTGATGGCAGCCATTGTCCCTGTGTCCAGCCTCCCCCCCCCAACTTCCTCCACCCAGACCCAATCCCCTGTACCCCAGCCCATCCCAAGCACACCTACAGACCAGCATGCACACAAGTCAACACACAAAAGTACATCAAGCAAACATAGGCACCACACACACCACAGGCACTCACACTAGCATCACACCCATACAGACACAGCAACATCCACTGTCTCCACTGTTTCCCCATCCTCCTCTTCTCCCTCCTCCCTCCCAGTGTAGTCTACACACACACCTGCATGCACCACATCTACAGGCACTAGGACTCGCACCAGGACACCCAGCACCACAAGCCGCTCACCTGCACTCACCACCTCCACTCCCATTTACACGTCCCCTGTGTCCTCTCCCAGTGTGTCTGTGACGCCCCCTCCCAAAATACCCAAACACCGGCAATCACTCACCCAACATCCATCCACCTCACGACAGCCTCCAGTACCTGCACCTGCACCCAAAACACCTAAAGTGACACCTCCTACTACCACCTCCTCTACCTCCACTCCCAGACCCCCACCAACTACCCATCACAGTGTCCGTCAGAAACTGTCCCTCTGTCAAATTGACCTGTTTGCCCCCACCCCCCTCCAGTTCATCAGTCCTGTCGTAGCGCCTCAGCCAAAAAGCCTCCAGTGCCAGTGGTGCGTGTTCCAGGTTTTTGGAGTGCACCGTCCACCAGAGCAGGCAGTAGGACCCGGAGCCAAGGCACTGGCAGCCCACCCCCTGTAAATGCTCTGAAATTGGAGAGTGGACGACGGGACCGTGCCAAGACTCCTGGTGGGACAACAACTGAAATGAGATCGAAGGCGATTGGTGAGTCAGCTGTAACTCCAAAGAAGGTGGGGAAGGTCCCGAGGAAGTCTGCCCAGCCTGTTGTGAGTGTCACAGCGGAGAAGTGCGCCATCATTTCCGGCGGTCCAGACACAACCGCCAGCACCGTCGTGACTGGTCAGGAGACCACCGCCAGAGTCATTGCCCAGGAGGGCCCAAGTATCGTTACTGGTCAGGAGACCACCGCCGGAGTCATTGCCCAGGAGGGCCCAAGTATCGTTACTGGTCAGGAGACCACCGCCGGAGTCAGTGCCCTGGAGGGCCCAAGTATTGTTACTGGTCAGGAGACCACCGCCGGAGTCAGAGCCCAGGAGGGACCAGGATCCCACAGCCCCGCTGGGCGATGATGGAACGTCATGCCACACACCAATGTCCAGTGTGGAGTTCGTCATGCCACACACCAGTGTCCAGTGTGGAGATCGTCATGCCACACACCAATGTCCAGTGTGGAGATCGTCAAGCCACACACCAATGTCCAGTGTGGAGATCGTCATGCCACACACCAATGTCCAGTGTGGAGTTCGTCATGCCACACACCAATGTCAGTATCCGAACCGCCATGTCAGAGCACTGCTGAACAGTCCATAGACCGCCATGTCAAAGCACCGCTGAAGAAGGCCAAGACCGCCATGGTGAAGACCACTGAACAGGGCAAAGACTGCCATGGTGAAGACCGCTGAACAGGGCAAAGACTGCCATGGCTAAGCACTGCTAAACAGGGCAAAGACTGCCATGTCAAAGCACCGCTGAACAAGGCCAAGACCGCCATGGTGAAGACCGCTGAACAGGGTAAAGACTGCCATGGCTAAGCACCGCTGAACAGGGCAAAGACCGCCATGGCTAAGCACTGCTGAACAAGGCCAAGACCGCCATGGTGAAGACCGCTGAACAGGGCAAAGATCGCCATGGTGAAGACCGATGAACAGGGCAAAGACTGCCATGTCAAAGCACCGCTGAACAAGGCCAAGACCGCCATGGTGAAGACCGCTGAACAGGGCAAAGACCGCCATGGTGAAGACCGCTGAACAGGGCAAAGACTGCCATGGCTAAGCACCGCTGAACAGGGCAAAGACCGCCATGGCTAAGCACCGCTAAACAAGACCAAGACCGCCATGGTGAAGACCGCTGAACAGGGCAAAGACTGCCATGGCTAAGCACCGCTGAACAGGGCAAAGACCGCCATGGCTAAGCACTGCTGAACAAGGCCAAGACCGCCATGGTGAAGACCGCTGAACAGGGCAAAGACCGCCATGGTGAAGACTGCTGAACAGGGCAAAGACTGCCATGGCTAAGCACCGCTGAACAGGGCAAAGACTGCCATGTCAAAGCACCACTGAACAAGGCCAAGACCGCCATGGGGAAGACCGCTGAACAGGGCAAAGACCGGCGTGGCCAAGACCGCTGAACAGGGCAAAGACTGCCATGGCTAAGCACCCCTGAACAGGGCAAAGACCGCCATGGCTAAGCACCGCTGAACAAGGCCAAGACCGCCATGGTGAAGATCGCTGAACAGGGCAAAGACTGCCATGGTGAAGACAGCTGAACAGGGCAAAGACTGCCATGGTGAAGACAGCTGAACAGGGCAATGACCGCCATGGTGAAGACCACTGAACAGGGCAAAGACCGCCATGGTGAAGACCGCTGAACAGGGCAAAGACTGCCATGGCTAAGCACTGCTGAACAGGGCAAAGACCGCCATGGCTAAGCACCGCTGAACAAGGCCAAGACCGCCATGGTGAAGACCGCTGAACAGGGCAAAGACCGCCATGGTGAAGACCGCTGAACAGGGCAAAGACTGCCATGGCTAAGCACCCCTGAACAGGGCAAAGACCGCCATGGCTAAGCACCGCTGAACAAGGCCAAGACCGCCATGGTGAAGATCGCTGAACAGGGCAAAGACTGCCATGGTGAAGACAGCTGAACAGGGCAAAGACTGCCATGGTGAAGACAGCTGAACAGGGCAATGACCGCCATGGTGAAGACCACTGAACAGGGCAAAGACCGCCATGGTGAAGACCGCTGAACAGGGCAAAGACTGCCATGGCTAAGCACTGCTGAACAGGGCAAAGACCGCCATGGCTAAGCACCGCTGAACAAGGCCAAGACCGCCATGGTGAAGACCGCTGAACAGGGCAAAGACCGCCATGGTGAAGACCGCTGAACAGGGCAAAGACCGCCATGGTGAAGACCGCTGAAAAGGGCAAAGACTGCCATGGCTAAGCACCGCTGAACAGGGCAAAGACTGCCATGTCAAAGCACAGCTGAACAATGTCAAGACCGCCATGGTGAAGACCGCTGAACAGGGCAAAGACCGTGTGGGTATGAATAGGCCGCCACATCAGGCCTCCTTATCCCATGTGCAGCTGGGACAGTGACAGGACATGAACTTTCACGGGGAGACTCATCCAGTCTGGGCACCAGTCCCACCCAGTACCAGTTGAGAACTGCATCTACTTGCGATAATGTGGCTTTGCACTCCCTAGGATGGTCCAGTGGGCAAACCACCCACTGTAAAGACTTGAGAGACTGTGGCTTTGCACTCCCCAGGATGTAACAGTGGGCGAACCACCCACTGTAAAGACTTATGAGACTGTGGCTTTGCACTCCCCAGGATGTAACAGTGGGCAAACCACCCACTGCAAAGACTTGTGAGACTGTGGCTTTGCACTCCCCAGGATACATCAATGGGCATGGAGCCCCGTCGTGGATCTGGCTTTGCATTCATCCGGCTGAGGTGCCCCCCCTTCCCTTCCCCCTGAGGTGCCTGTAGTGTTTCAATCTGATGCCCCGGCAGTGTTCTCTCGGATTTTGGTCAGGTATCTATTGTGGGCCTCGCCCATGCATTTTTGGACTGTTGGTGCACGGACATTGTTGTGTACATATCTGCACTACTTCTTGTATTGTATATATAATCATGACAGATTTCGATATATTATTCTGTATATTTTTATATGACATGTATATGTGTCGTAGATGCAGTACTCACCGGTATGTTCTGCGCCTACGTCGCTGTTGTTCGTACAGGAGCAGAAAAACAAGGGCAGGCAGGATTTGGAGTTCCGGCTACATGGAGTCGTCGTTCCTCGTGGGATGTGTTGAGGTGAGCATTTTCCCATAGCAAAAGCTGTTTCCGCCGTGTTTTTATCCACGGAGAATCCGATAAGGTGGCGGATTGGTAGGTTATAATACTGTGGGCGGTACATTGTCTTCCGCCTGTCTGTTGGCGGTGACCGCCACGCTGTTTGTCTGTACCGCCCTGGCGGGCGGTGTGTTAAAGTGGCTGTCTTTGTTGGCGGTTACCGCCAGGGTCGTAATTCCCTTTTTTTGTCCGCCGGCCTGTTTGCGGTATTTCCGCAGCTTTAACACCGTCCACCAGGGTTGTAATGACCCCCTATATTTTTAAATGACACAGTTCAACAAACATCCTGCCTAGTGTTAGCAAACATAAAGGAAATTAATGTGCCCAGTATCCCCACACCAGCCAAACTAACCAATTGGCAATCATTCCTAAATATCACAGATAAAGAACTGAATGCTTGGGTTCAGGATGGTACCTATATTTCCACACTTTCAAATTCCGTCGGCTGGTTATTGTGGCCAATAGACACAAATTGGTGTCAGGTGCGTTTTGTGAATTCCTCAGGGAATTTCAAGATTAGCCGGCCGGACCCTCACTATGTCTTAGGTCAACACTTTGGTATAGTTACCACATACATAGTGGGTAAACTGTGCCAACAACGGTTATAGACTTACACCTTAGCAGCAGTTAAGGAACATCTTAATCTCCTATCAGAGAAAGAAGACTTGCAAGATGTCTTGCTTGGTCCAAGAAAGCCACACTTTAAACGATTCCTGTATGCCATATATAATAAAATATGGAAGCTTTCTCAAGTGGAAGGAGCTGCATGCTTAAGGTTGATAGATTAGGAAAATATCCAAAGGGTTTTAGCTGTTGTCAATAACGGCATGAATACTTTGTCCAACAGAATATACACACCTAATGACATTGTGTCTTCTGCGATTGCTATCATACAGAATGATATTTCCCAATTACATGGGAAAAGTCAACTTCATTCCATCATGCAGTTGGGTTGGACATTGCAGATTCTGAAAAATGGCCAGGTCCCATGGAACTACGTTAACAGTAGTGACTTGTTTGCTGCTTTTAACTTGTCCAGGGGGCAATAGACAACGGCTAAAAAGGAAGGAAGTTACACCATGTGCAATGAAAAGTTAGAAAAGCTGCTTTTCACAGTAGCAGAAAGTCCTTCAACAGTATGGCTTGTACATGGCGTTAAAAATCTGCCAATTTCCACCTTTCATTTCACAAAATGTTTGCAACATTTTGCTGTATGCAGGCACTAGCAGCTTGAAGATAGTTTTATTAACCCCTTCGCTGCCAGGCCTTTTCCCCCTCCTGTGCCGAGCCTTTTTTTGGCTATTTGGGGCAGTTCGCGCTTAGGCCCTCATAACTTTTTGTCCACATACGCTAGCCAAGCCAAATTTGCGTCCTTTTTTTCCAACATCCTAGGGATTCTAGAGGTACCCAGACTTTGTGGGTTCCCCTGAAGGAGGCCAAGAAATTAGCTAAAATACAGTGAAAAATTCATTTTTTTCAAAAAAAGGGGAAAAAGTGGCTGCAGAAGAAGGCTTGTGGTTTTTCCCCTGAAAATGGCATCAACAAAGGGTTTGCGGTGCTAAACTCAGCAGCTTCCCAGCTTTCAGGAACAGGCAGACTTGAATCAGAAAACCCAATTTTTCAACACAATTTTGGCATTTTACTGGGACATACCCCATTTTTGCAATTTTTTGTGCTTTCAGCCTCCTTCCAGTCAGTGACAGAAATGGGCATGAAACCAATGCTGGATCCCAGAAACCTAAACATTTCTGGAAAGTAGACACAATTCTGAATTCAGCAAGGGGTCATTTGTGTAGATCCTACAAGGGTTTCCTACAGAAAATAACAACTGAAAAAGAAACATATTGAAATTGAGGTGAAAAAAACATCAATTTTTCCCTACGTTTTACTCTGTAACTTTTCCCTGCAACGTCAGATTATCGAAAGCAATATAGCATTATGTCTGATGGACTCCTCTGGGTGCGGGGATATATAGGGCTTGTGGGTTCATCAAGAACCCTAGGTACCCAGAGCCAATACATGAGCTGCACCCTGCAGTGCGTTTTCATTCTATACTGGGTATACAGCAATTCATTTGCTGAAATATAAAGAGTAAGAAATAGCTATCAAGAAAACCTTTGTATTTCCAAAAAGGACACAAGATAAGGTGTTGAGGAGCAGTGGTTATTTGCACATCTCTGAATTCCGGGGTGACCATACTAGCATGTGAATTACAGGGCATTTCTCAAATAGATGTCTTTTTTACACACACTCCTATATTTGGAAGGAAAAAATATAGAGAAAGACAAGGGGCAATAACACTTGTTTTGCTAATCTATGTTCCCCCAAGTCTCCCGATAAAAATGATACCTCACTTGTGTGGGTAGGCCTAGCGCCTGCGACAGGAAACGCCCCAAAACGCAACGTGGACAAATCCCATTTTTTTTAAAGAAAACAGAGGTGTTTTTTGCAAAGTGCCTACCTGTAAATTTTGGCCTCTAGCTCAGCCGGCACCTAGGGAAACCTACCAAACCTGTTCATTTTTGAAAACTAGAGACCTAGGGGAATCCAAGATGGGGTGACTTGTGGGGCTCTGACCAGGGTCTGTAACCCAGAATCCTTTGCAAACCTCAAAATCTGAGTAAAAAAACAAATGTTCCCCACATTTCTGTGGCAGAAAGTTCTGGAATCTGAGAGGAGCCACAAATTTCCTTCCACCCAGCATTCCCCCAAGCCTCCTGATAAAAATGATACCTCACTTGTGTGGGTAGGCCTAGCGCCCGCGACAGGAAACGCCCCAAAGCGCAACGTGGACACATCCAATTTTTTGTAAGAAAACAGAGGTGTTTTTTGCAAAGTGCCTACCTGTAGATTTTGGCCTCTAGCTCAGCCGGCACCTAGGGAAACCTACCAAACCTGTGCATTTCTGAAAACTAGAGACCTAGGGGAATTCAAGATGGGGTGACTTGTGGGGCTCTGACCAGGTTCTGTTACCCAGAATCCTTTGCAAACCTCAAAATGTGGCTAAAAAAACACATGTTCCTCACATTTCTGTGGCAGAAAGTTCTGGAATCTGAGAGGAGCCACAAATGTCCTTCCACCCAGCGTTCCTCAAAGTCTCCCGATAAAAATGATACCTCACTTGTGTGGGTAGGACTGGCGCCCACGAAAGGAAATGGCCCAAAACACAACGTGGACACATCACATTTTTTCATAGAAAACAGTGCCTACCTGTGGATTTTGGCCTGTAGCTCAGCCGGCGCCTGGGGAAACCTAGCAAACCAGCACATTTTTTAAAACTAGAAACCCAGGGGAATCCAAGATGGGGTGACTTGCGGGGCTCTGACCAGGTTATGTTACCCAGAATCCTTTGCAAACATCAAAATTTGGCCAAAAAAACCCTTTTTCCTCTCATTTCAGTGACAGAAAGTTCTGGAATCTGAGAGGAGCCACAAATTTCCTTCCACCCAGCGTTTCCCTAAGTCTCTCGATAAAAATTGTACCTCACTTCTGTGGGTAGACCTAGCGCCCACGAAAGGAAATGGCCCAAAACACAACGTGGACACAACATATTTTTTCACAGAAAACAGAGGTGTTTTTTGCAAAGTGCCTACCTGTGGATTTTGGCCTCTAGCTCAGCCGGCCCCGGGGGGGGGGGGAGAAATGCCCTAAAATAAATTTTACCCCCCCCAAACCCCCCTGCCCGGGAGCGACCCTTGCCTACGGGGTCCCTCCCCCTGCGTGACATTGGCGCCAAAAAATAAATCCCCGGTGCCTAGTGGTTTCTGCCCCCTTGGGGGCAGATTGACCTAAAATCGCCCAATCTGCCCCCCTTGGTCCAAATACAATTTGCCCCCAGGGCAGCGACCCTTGCCTGATGGATCGCTACCCATCTCTAAAAAACAAACAAAAAACAAACAAACAAAAAAAATTGCTTTAGCGCCTAGAGGTTTCTGCCCCCTCTGGGGGCAGATCGGCCTGATATTAGGCTGATCTGCCCCCAGGGGGGGCAGAAATGGCCTAAAATAAATTTGCCCCCCCAAACCCCACCCCCCGGGAGCGACCCTTGCCTACGGGGTCGCTCCCCCTGCGTGACATTGGCGCCAAAAAACAAATCCCCGGTGCCTAGTGGTTACTGCCCCCTTGGGGGCAGATTGACCTAAAATCGGCCAATCTTCCCACAAGGGAGGCAGAAATGGTCTAAATACAATTTGCCCCCCAGGGCAGCGACCCTTGCCTGATGGGTTGCTACCCACCTCTAAAAAAAATAAAAATAAAAATAAAAACACAAAAAAAACATTTGCCCTGGCGCCTAGAGGTTTCTGCCCCCCCTGGGGGCAGATCGGACTAATAATAGGGGGGGCAGAAATGGTCTAAATACAATTTGCCCCCCAGGGCAGCGACACTTGCCTGATGGGTCGCTACCCATCTTTAAAAAAAAAAAAACCACAAAAAAAACTATTTGCCCTGGCGCCTAGAGGATTCTGCCCCCCCTTGGGGCAGATCAGCCTAATACCAATAGGCTGATCTTCCCCAGGGGGGGGCAGAAATGGCCTAAAATAAATTTGCCTCCCACCCCCCCGGGGAGCGACCCTTGCCTACAAGGTCGCTCCCCTTGCGTGACGGTGCAAAAAAAAGATCCCTGGTGCCTAGTGGTTTCTGCCCCCCCCTTGGGGGCAGATTGACCTAAACTCGGCCTATCTGCCCCAAAGCGGGCAGAAATGGCCTAAATACAATTTGCCCCTTCAGGGGAGTGACCATTGTTCAAGGGGTCGCTCCCCATCTGTAAAACAAAAAAAACAAAAAATCCCTGGTGCCTAGTGGTTTCTGCCCCCCTTGGGGGCAGATCGGCCTAATCAAAATAGGCTGATCTACCCCCCAGGGGGGCAGAAATGGCCTAAAATAATTCCCCCCCCCAGGAAGCGACCCTTGCCTAAGGGGTCGCTCCCCTTGCGTGAAATTCACGCAAAAAAAAAAAAACTCCCTGGTGTCTAATGGTTTCTGCCCCCCTTGGGGGCAGATTGGCCTCATCAAAATAGGCCAATCTGTCCCCAAGGGGGGCAGAAATGGCCTAAAT
Source organism: Pleurodeles waltl (assembly GCF_031143425.1). Lineage (NCBI taxonomy): Eukaryota > Metazoa > Chordata > Amphibia > Caudata > Salamandridae > Pleurodeles > Pleurodeles waltl. The sequence goes on from NC_090447.1 coordinate 669,697,475, forward strand.
ATAATTTGCCCCCTAGGGGAGCGGCCCTTGCCTAAGGGGTCGCTCCCCACCTAAAAAAAAAAGAAAACCTAACAAAAAGAAAAAAAAAAAAGATCCCTGGTGCCTAGAGGTTTCTGCCCCCACATGGTAAGGTTCTTTGGTGCTCCGTTGCTGGAGTAATTGGAGCATGATTGGCCATTGTCCATTGTCATTCCAACCAGTCCTATGGTGCATGCCACCTGTCTTTCACTGCACCTGATGGCTCTTTGAGTGTCTACCATCAGTGTGTCTTGCTGGCTGTTCTGCTAGTGCCTCCTGTGGACAGAGAACTGTTGATGAGGGTTCATTCACGGTCATGCCCCAGGAGACTGATTCACTAGGCCACCTATGAGCCACCTCTTGTGAACTATTTTGCTCCACCCGGCATTATGGATGATACTGCCTTCGCGGGTGATCCTGCGTTTAAGGCTTCTCCACACTTCTGCTCCGTTAATCCGTCTGCCAATCCTGTCATCGATCTGACATCTGACGATGTGGAGTCATTCCTGGATGTGCTCCCATTCAATTACTTCGAAGACATTCTCCAAGATCATGATCATTGTTACCTAATTTGACCATTGGCTTTATTCAAAAGTTAAAAGTTCTTGCCAAATTGCCTTTTTAGCTGCATTTGCATTTGGCCTGCCGTGCTGGTCATGGTCGACATTTTATCTCTTTGTATGTTTTCAGCTAGTTTTTAATTAGATTTTAGCATGTTTTTAGCTCAGAGCATTTTTAGCTGCGACTCATGCATCTTCTATGGCATCATCCTTGTTCCGGCAATGGGGAGGGTGTAGTGGACCTGCTAGTTTTATTGAGACGCAGGAGGTTAGCTTAGCCTTTTGGCTTGCAGGCCTGTGCCCCGTTACCTAGTGACTTTTAAACTACTTAGCTTGCTCTGTTTTAGCCCATTTATTTATTTATTTTAAAATGTGTGCCATGTTTATAGTTAGAGAAATGTTTTGATTTTGCATTATCAGTGCCACTCTGTGAAGGCATCACTATCAGAGTCATAATCAAGTAGGTAAGCACATCATGTCCCTTTCTCACATATGGGTGACAGGAACATTATGTGCACTTGTCGGGGATTGTTTACATAATTCAGTGGTAAAGTGCCCAGAGTAACAAAAACAGCAAAATCAGAGTCCAGCACACATCAACAACCTGTGAAACAGGGGCAAAAAGTTAAGGGAGACCACACCCAGGTTGAACAATCTAACACGTGTCTCCCCCTAGCTGAAAGTGGGGAGAAACTACCCAACCTCATGGGAGTTCTCATCTCTAAGGCGGAAGAACCTGGACAGGCCATCAGCATTGGCGTGTTCTGTACCAGGACGGTGTTCCAACTCAACAGTTTGTATTCTCACCCCTCATCTGCATTAACCGTCTGAGGGGCCTGTGGTCGGTCTGAACTCGGAAGTGAGTCCCAAACAAGTAGGGTCTTAGCTACTTCAGTGCCCAGACCACAGCAAACGCTTCAGGTTCTATGGCACTACACCTACGTTCCCTGGGAAGTAACCTCCTGCTAGTGAGGGCTACGGGTTGATATAGGCCCTCTTCAGTAAGCTGTGAGAATACTGCTCCGATACCATGCTCTGAGGCGTCTGTTTGCACAACAACCTCCTTGGAGTAGTCATGTGCCTTCAGCACCGGTGCTGTGCACATTGCAGCCTTCAGAGCATCAAAAGCATTCTGGAGAGATTCTGTCCAGATCAGTTTCCTGGGTTGCTTCTTTGAAGTCAACTCGGTTAAGGGGGTAAAAATGGTACCATATCCCTTAACAAACCTCCTATAGTATCCTGTGAGACCTAAGAAGGCTCTCACCTCAGTCTGGGTCTTGGGAGGCTCCCAAGCCAGAATTGTGTCAATCTAAAGCTATAGGGGTGCCACCAGGCCACTCCCCACCTGGTGTCCTAAGTACACCACAGAATCATGCCCAATTTGGTACTTGCTCGCCCTAATAGTGAGGCCTGCCTTCTGCAGGGCCTCTAACAATCTCCAGAGGTGTTGTAGGTGTCCCTCCCATGTGGAACTAAACACAGCAATGCCATCCAGGTAGGCGGCACTGAACTCATCCAGCCCAGCCAACACCTGGTTGACCTACCTCGAAAAGGTGGCAGGGGCGTTCTTCATCCCAAATTCCATCACTTTAAATTGAAAGTGTCCATCTGGGGTAGAGAATGCTGACCTCTCCTTGGCCCCCTCAGTTAAGGCAATCTGCCAGTACCCAGATGTTCAATCAAACATATTGAGGTACTTGGTAGCTCCCAACCGGTCAATGAGCTAATCAGCACGGGGGATGGGGTGTGTGTGTCAGTCTTGCTGACCGCACTGAGTCCCCGGCAGTCCACACAGAACCTGAGTTCTGGAGTGGCACCAGGTGCAGCAGGCTTTGGGACCAATACCACTGGGCTGGCCCAAGGACCGCTGGAGTGCTCAATAACTCCAAGGTAAGCATTTTGGATACTTCATCCTTAATGCATGCCCTCACCCTGTCAGTCACCCTGTAAAGTTTTTGTTTCATAGTTGTACTGTCCCCAGTGTCCACATCATGTGTGCACAAGTGTGTGACCCCTGGGATCAGGGAAAACAGTGAGGCAAACTGTCCCAACACGTGGAAACAGTCACCCTGCTGTTCCTCAGTCAGGGAGGGGGAGAGGATCACTTCCTCCACTGACCCATCTTTTTCTCCTGCAGACAGGAGGTCAGGAAGAGGCTCACTCTCCTCCTCTGCCCCATCATCTGTCGCAAGGAGCATGGGCAGTTCAGTCCGCTCAAAGTGAGGTTTGAGGCGGTTCACATGCAGGACACTTAAAGGGTTCCTTGGAGACTGCAAGTCCACCAGGTAGGTGACTTCACTCTTGCGCTCCACCACCTCAAATGGCCCAGTCCACTTATCCTGGAACGCCCTAGGCTCCAGTGGTGGCATCACCCACACTTTTTGTCCAGGTTGAGACTCGACCAGAGTGGCATTCTGTTCATACCAGTGTTTTATGTCTTCCTGGCTTGCTTCCAGGTTCTCCTGTGCGAGACTCCTGAAGTGGGCACTCTGGTTTCTCAAAGCCAGCATGTAACTGAATACATCCTGGGGGGGTTTACTAGGAGCTTTTTCCAAAGCCTCCTTCACCAGACTCAAAGGTCCTCTCACAGGATGCCCATAAATCAGCTCAACAGGACTAAACCCAAGACCCTTTTAAGGCACCTCCCTGTAGGTGAACAGAAGGCATGGCAAGAGGAGGTCCCACTTCCGCCTCAAGGGCTCTGACAGGCCCATGAACATGCCTTTCTAGGTGTAGTTGAATCTCTAAACCAGACCATTACTTTGGGGGTGGTGAACTTGTAGGTTACCCCACACTCCTTCCACAGAGACTTCATATACGTAGATATGAAGTTGGTACCCCTATCAGATACCACTTCCTTGGGGAACCCCATTTTATTTTATTTTTTTAAAACTTTGTTGATTGGTTTTTCATATAATTTAGTAATCGTTATGTGTATGCTCTTCTTTACATGCCATGTGTTCAAACTTATTTTATACATTCAGACCGCAATTAATGAGTGGTTCATTGCGATAATCCGCTCGTCGCTGTTCAGACCATCCACATGTGCATAACATTGACACGTCTTTCTTAATCTCGTTTTCGGCTTCTATCCGCGTACTCTATATCCCCATATAAACTGTAAACTGAGTCAACAATATAATGATAATAAGGAAACTACTTAAAACAAACTATGCACAGGTTAATGAATTTCCTTGGGGAACCCCATGTGGGTAAAAACCCCCATCAAAGCACAACCCACCACGGGGGAAGTGATTGATCTCAAACAAATGGCTTCTGGGTACTGGGTAGCATGGTCCACCAAGACCAGGATGAACCTGTTGCCCATGGCTGTCTTTGGATCCAGAGGCCCCACAGTGTCAATACCTACCCTCTCAAAGGGGGTACTGACAACAGGCAAAGGTTGGAGGGGAGCTTTACATTTACCCCCACTCTTGCCACTTGCCTGGCAAGTCTGACAAGACCTGCAACGTGCATCTGAGTGCCTGCGCATTAGGGGCCAGTAAAAGTGAGTGGCAAGCCTCTTAAAGGTCTTGTCCTGCCCCAAATGTCCTGCTAAAGTCACATCATGAGCCAACCCCAGTAAGAAGGCCCTGAAGCACTGGGATACCACCAGCACACGGGCTGACCCCGACTCAGGAACCTTAGGCTCACTATACAGGAGATCATCCTCCCAATAAATCAGGTGTGATCCTGGCTCCTTGCCAGCCGCCTGGTCTGCAGCCTGCTGCCACAAACCCTCTAGAGTAGGGCATGTCTTCTGTGCTGCACAGAATGCTTCCCTGGTGGGCCCCCCTTCCTGCTGCCACTGTGACAGCTCAGGGACCTCACCCAGTTCAGCCACCTGTTTGCCTGTAGGCTCCAGGGCGTCACCCTCAGGCTCTGCCTCCTCCCGGACCGTGGGAACTTCTGGGGCCGGTTTCCCGTGCCCCCTGCCCTTCCTCTTCTTGGTGGTCCCCTCGGCCACTGTTTCAGGCTCCAGGGGCTCTTGACTACACTGATGGGCTGCCATTGACCAGGTGGATACACCCAACATATCCTTAAGTGAGACCAGTGTTCCACCTCCTTCCAAGGGGAATCCTTCATGTCATTGCCCAGCAAACAATCAACAGGCATGGTTGGATTCACAGCTACCTTCAAGGAACCTGAGACCCCCCCCATTCAAAGGGAACCTGCACCACTCTGCACAGGTGCTCTGAGTAGTCCACTGCAACTATTTGGTGAAGTACCCGGGGATCAATCTGCTCTTCAGACACCAGCTGAATCCTCACTGTAGTCACGCTGGCTCCTGTGTCTCTCAGAGCCTCCAACCTCTGTCCATTAATGGTCACCCACTGCCTGTACTTCTCAGTGTTCTCAGGCACTAGGGTTCTCTGGACCATCTCACTGCCCCATAGTGAGACAAGGGTCATCTCAGCTGGCTCCCACCCACCATAAACCAATTCCTTCCCAAGCGCTACATGTCCAAACCCTGGGACGGCGCACCAGTGGGCACAGGTGTACTTTTGGGGCATTTGAGGTCCCCCCTCACATGCATAGCACTTACGTGGGGGACCACCTGCCACTGGCTTCTCTTTGGAGAACCATGGCTTCTTCTCACTGGGGGGGTTGGGAATCCTTACCCTGGGAATCAGTTTGGTGCCCTTTAGAGAACTCCCTTTGTTTACCCTTACCCCCCCCTTTCTTCTGAGAGAGACCCTGTCCACCCTTGTTGCGGTCTCTCCCATACCTCTTCTGGACCATGGTGCTCTCCCAGCGGTCCACTTCCTGGGATCAGTCAGCTTGCTGTCAATCAGGTGCTGGCGCAGCTCTGAAAAACAAACTGTACAAGTGCTCCCAAGCAATCAGAATGTAAAGCCCCTCATGCGTAGTTACCTTACTGCCCTTCAACCAACCATTCAGTTACCTGCAATAAGAATCAACACATTCCAACCATGTTTGGGATTCCTTCTTCTTGTAGGATCTAAACTTATCCTTGTACTGCTCAGGGGTGAGACCATACCTCCATACCTTGTGAGTAGGGCATCCTTCATGGTAGAGTAGGTGAGATTCTGAGCATCCCCTAGGGCTGTCAGTGTATCCCTCCCATCTACCTCAAAGTGCTTTCACAGACCCGCCCCCCAATGAGCTTCAGGGACCAGATTCATATGAAGAGCAGACTCATACCCCTTAAACCACAACTATATGTCGTCCTCCCTTTTATAATCTTTCACAAGATCTTTAGGAATGTGCACTCTCCTTTCAGGCTGCACTGTGATGTGGCTGCCACCATCCCTACTAGACTGGCTTCTCTGATTCAGCTCCCACAAGCTGAGCTCATGAGCCAACAAAAACTTTTTCTCTTCAAGGGCCATCCTCATTTTCTCCAACTCCCTCTGGTGCTCCCTCTCTGCCTGTCTGTCCTGCAATTCTTCAGGGGCCAGACCCTTAGATGAAACACTTCTACCTGCCCTGGACACCATCTCCCTGGATATAACAGGCCCACCCACAATACTATTGTGTATAAACTGCCCTTTCTCCTCATCTTCCTCATCCTCTGTGTGCCCTCCAGTGCTCTTGGCTGTCACCCTGGCCCTCAGCGCCTTTTGCAGCTCCTCCTTCTTGGATGAGCTCTTAATGGGACAGTCAAAGCTTTTACAGAACTCCTTTAACTGAGCCTTGGTATAGCTATCCAATTTCTCTAGGTCAAAAGCAGCTCCAACTGATGCATCTCCAGACTGGGACATGATGAATAGTCAACAAAAGTGCAAAGTTCCAAAAAGCAGAAAATAAGTTGGCAAATGAGGTTCAGAAGTCAATCAAAGATTATCACAAAAAAGGATGGTGGAAAAAATCCACGCAAAAGAGAAAAATCAAAGATCACCAAACAAGTAGTATGTGGTCACGTAGTGGTCTGCACTCAGAACAGTAGTGTACACTTAATTACTGTATGTCAAGTACAAATACAAGTCCAAATCCCAACCGCTGATCACCAATGTTAGAAATGGCATCTTTGATTGGCAGTCAGGTTACCCCATGTCCAAGCAAGGACCCTCACTCTAGTCAGGGTAAAAGAGAATCACCCTCAGCTAACCCCTGCTTACCCCCTTGGTAGCTTGGCACGAGCAGTAGGCTTAACTTCAGAGTGCTCGGTGTAAAGTATTTGTACCAACAGACACAGTAACTTAATGAAAACACTACAAAATGACACAACACATGTTTAGAAAAATAGAAAATATTTATCTAAACAAAACAAGACCAAAATGACAAAAATCCACAATACAGAATCAAGTTAGCAATTAAAAATCAAAAAGAGTCTTCATGTACTATTAAACACACACTTACACTGTTAGCGTGAAAATGTACCTTGGGTGCTTCAAAAATAACCCCGCACGGGCGAGTGTGCGTCAAAAAGGTTTTGCATTGTGTCGATTTCACTCACGAGCAAGACCTTGCGTAGTTTCTCCTTTTGTCGGGTCGGGTGCATTGTTTCTTCTCTCCGCAGGAGAGCGATGCGTCGATCTGGTCAGCACTCTCAGGTCCGGGCAGGCCTTGCGTTGTGTTTACACACCCAGCAGTACTTGTGTCGGAAATTGAGCCGCACAATGATCTGAAAACCATGCAGCGCGGGTTGCGACCTCACCAGCCTCTGTCAGCGATGCTGCGCATCAGTTCTCCAGCTCCGTGCGCTGATTTTTCAGTCGCGTTGCAGGCAAGCGTTGATTTTCATTAGCGAAGCCGGCGGCGCGTTGATTTTTCTGGCGCTGATCGGTGTTGCATCGATCTTTTCCCCGCACGGCGTTCTGCGCGTGGATTTCTTCCTCTTAGGCTGCCAGGTTCTCCTTTCAGGGTCCCAGGAACTGGATGGTCACCACAGGGCAGAGAAGGAGGCTCTGCAGAGACTCCAGGTGCTGGCAGAGAGAAGTCTTTGCTGTCCTTGAGACTTCAAACAACAGGAGGCAAACTCTAAATCAGGCCCTTGGAGATCTTCACAAGATGGAAGGCACACAGGGGGTTATTCTAACTTTGGAGGAGTGTTAATCCGTCCCAAAAGTGACGGTAAAGTGACGGATATACCACCAGCCGTATTACGAGTTCCATAGGATATAATGGACTCGTAATACGGCTGGTGGTAAATCCGTCACTTTTCCGTCACTTTTGGGACGGATTAACACCTCCTCCAAAGTTAGAATAACCCCCACAATGTCCAGTCTTTGCCCTCTCACTCTGGCAGAAACAGCAACTGCAGGATAGCTCCACAAAGCATAGTCACAGGCAGGGCAGCTCTTCTTCCTCAGCTCTTCTCCAGGCACAGGTTCTTCTTGGTTTCCAGAAGTGTTCTAAAGTCTGTGGTTTTGGGTACCCTTCTTATACCCATTTTCTCCTGGCAAGTAGGCCTACTTCAAAGCCAAGTCTCTTTTGAATGTGAAATCCTGCCTTGCCCAGGCCCCAGACACTCACCAGGGAGTTGTAGACTGCACTATGTGAGGACAGGCACAGCCCTTTCAGGTGTAAGTGACCACTCCTCCCTTCTCTCCTAGCACAGATGGCGCATCAGGAAATGCAGACTACACCCCAGCTCCCTTTGTGTCACTGTCTAGTGTGAGGTGCAACCAGCCCAACTGTCAAACTGACCTAGACAGGGAATCCACAAACAGGCAGAGTCACAGAAATGGTATAGGCAAGAAAATGCTCACTTTCTAAAAGTGGCATTTTCAACCACAAAATCTGAAAATCAACTTTACTTAAAGATGTATTTTTAAATGGTGAGCTCAGAGACCCCAAACTCCACATGTCCACCCGCTCCCAAAGGAAATCTACACTTTAATCATATTTAAATGTAGCCCCGATGTTAACCTATGAGAGGGACAGGCCTTGCAACAGTGAAAAACTAATTTAGCAATATTTCACTGTTAGGACATATAAAACACATTACTATATGTCCTACCTTAACCATACATAGCACCCTACCCTTGGGGCTACCTAAGGCCTACCCTAGGGGTGTCTTACATGTAAGGAAAGGGAAGGTTTAGGCCTGGCAAGTGGGTACACTTGCCAAGTCGAATTTACAGTTAAAACTGTGCACACAGACACTGCAGTGGCAGGTCTGAGACATGATTACAGAGCTACGTATGTGGGTGGCACAACCAGTGCTGCAGGCCCACTAGTAGCATTTGATTTACAGGCCCTAGGCACCTCTAGTGCACTGTACTAGGAACTTACCAATAAATCAAATACGACAATCATGGATAAGCCAATTACATACACATTTTGTAAAGGAGCACGTGCACTTTATCACTGTTTAGCAGTGGCAAAGTGCCCAGAGTAACAAAAACAGCAAAATCAGAGTCCAGCACAGATCGACAACCTGGGAAAAAGAGGCAAAAAGTTAAGGGAGACCATGCCAAGGATGAAAAGTCTAACAGGCACTACAAGCGAAACGCTGATTATACTGTATCTACAGGCCAGAGTCTTCAGGTATTGTAGAACAGAGCAATGGGACACTGAAGTCTCATTTAACTATATTGTGTTCATCAACTTCTTTACAATGGCCAGATGCCTTGCCTTTGTTTTTGATGAGTTTCTGAAATACACCTAATAGAACAGGATTGTCACCACACAAAGTACTCATGGGATTGCCTGATGTAGTACGTTCTGTTTCTCACCAGGGTGAAGCTGCTACTGGTCTTCCACATCAAGAGCAATACTACAACCTTAGTCCTAGTGACTGGGTTTCAGTGCAGACAGACATTTAAAAGTTGGGTTTAAAGCTGAAGTGGAAAAGACCCTACTAGGTGATCCTGATCACCAACTCAGCCATGAAATGTGGTGGTCTACCTTAGTACATGCCTCCCCCTCCCAAAGAGTGAGATGCCTGCACGAGGAGGTTGTGACATATGAATCAAGTCTGCAACCTCTTGTGCCTGCCTGCCCGGAAGGAACTGAGTGGGGTCTCATGCTCCAGAGATCCCAGCTATCCAAGTCCTCGAAGTCTACTAGAATGACATAGAAGCATCTGGAAGAAGAGGAGGAAATTAGGCCAGAGATGGGAAGCGCCATATAGCACTGCAGGTGCAGACAAGCAGCACTGGTGAAGTAATGAGTGAGAGAAGCAGGAGAGCTGAAGAGGGGGGAATAATGGCCAAGGAGCAGAGCGAGACTAAGATCGAGTGTGTCAACTGAACGCATACCACAAACCACCATCGAAGAAAGAGTCAAATGGTGTGAGCGTTGCTGAAGTGGGATCAACAAACAGCAAGAAAATCAAAGAGAGAAAGCGTACTTTGTCACAGATGTTCATTGACTTAGTGGACTTATTACACAGACAGTGTGCCTAATTTGACAATCTATGACTCGGATAAAACTGTGAGCAGGACCACTTGAACTCCCATAATACATGATATATGCTACATTATCGCAGCATACAATTTAAATCTCTGAAACAGATTTATTTTGAACCAGATTTATTTGAAATCTGATTAGTTCAATTCAAAATACATTTGTTTCTTCAAATAATGAACTGCCTGAACAAAAGTATGGCATAAAATAAGAGATACAGTACCAGGCGAAATTAATTTAGCATTGTCTTACATGCTTTCACTGCTGTTTTTTTTTTTTAAAAACACATGTAATACAGAATCATAATTGGAAAGTTGCAATAAAAACTGATAAGCGATTTCCACCTTTATAATATTACGCCATCTTTTCCTTAAAAACGGGATTAAAAACCTTTGTATATCTAATATAAAATTTACAAAAAACAAAATGCATCATAGACTGACGTGAGATGCCATCACACAGTGCATCTCCTAAGTGCTGTGAGAACCTTAAGGGGAAGCTCAACAAAAACTTTACAGTGTCTGTCCGGAATCAGAACAGGGATCGCTCCCAACGCCCTTGTGCGTACTGTAAGCAGTTAAAGATACCATGAAAAGAAAATTAGCGCAGGTGCCTAGCCACACTGACCTTCTTAGCTTCCCCAGAGGTATGTTGCTAACGGCTGTTATAATAAAGTGCACAACTAACCTGCTTCTTACAGAGAGTGGCACAAAAATTGAACTCCTGAAAAGCCTTCACCATACCAGACCAGTCTTAGCAAGACAGATTTAACGTAGGCCAGCCGTGGAATTGACGTGCCTTTCTCACAGGATAGATAGTCAACAATGATATCTCTGGACAAACTTATTTGTTCATTCTTCCATATAGCCACAACAAACCAGGTCGCACACTAATAAAATCTTCCACGAAATTCAAACTTAGTTCTGAGTGGCAGATGAAACTAGAGGAAGAAATCAGACTGCCACCTACAAAACCGATTTTCCTCTTGCTCATGGCCTCATAATCAGATATGCCCCATATACTGCAATCGAAGTGCACTGAGATTTGTAGATTTGAAGCAGAGGTCCCAACACGCTACTTCCCCACAACTGAGGTAGACTACTCAGCAAGCCTATTGTGTCTGAGAGTTTTACTCTACGCTGCAAGAGAAGGTGCTAGTACATGTCAGCTTAGTGGTTTCTATAGAGAGGCTGGTAAACTGAGTATGTTTGGGGCCACACGCCATAATATAAGATTTGGAGAAATTGGTGCGAAAATCTAGGGTAGCTGTAAAGTCCACGAACCCATTCACCAACAGTCGCAAGGCCCGCAGCATCCGTGCCATAAGCACTGCATCATCTGTGTCCAGGAGGAAAGGTAATAATGCACCTTTAATTATGGGTACATCCTGTGTGACTTTAGTCAAATGTGGATGAAGCCCATTGATATACCATACAAAAATTAAGGGTGCTAATACACATCCCTGACAGACACCATGGGCGACACAAACATCCCCTGAAACCTCCCCTTGATTACTAATCCGTATTCTTGCCTTCATATCGATGTGCAGATAAGCAAGAAAATGCACAAGAACAGGATCCATCCCTAGTACAATGAGCATTTTCCATAGCTTCGACCTATTAACACAGTTGAATGTTGAGGAAAGATCCATGAAAGCTAAATATAACTGCATTTTCTTGATGATGATGTATTTCCCCAGCACAAGTCAGATTCAGGCATTGTTCTATGGTACCCAGTTTACTACCCATATTGACACGGGCATTATAGCGCCTCCTTTTGGATCCAACCCCTAACTCTGTCATAAATAGCTATTCCCAAAAATGTTACAGTTAAGTCAGTCAGGGAGATGGGTCTATATGATCCCGATGGAGGAGCAGTCTCCTTTCTTAAATATTTGTACTATGACTGATGTAGACCAAGAGGGGGCAGGAGGCACATGAGACAGGTTGTTAAAAACATTAATTAGCAAAGGCGCCCCAAATTCTGTGTTATACCTAAAAAAGGTGAATAGGGATGCCATCTGGACCAGGAGTCCTGCCACTAACACTGATTGATAGCGCTGGTCACCTCATCCAAACTAACCATAAAATCCTTAACTAAAACGGGGTCAAAGACAAACAACCTCACTCACAGGGGCTTTAAAGGGGTTGGAAAAATTATCCTCCCAGGTGCTGGTAATGTGGCAGCAAACAGAACTCGAGTCCTTAGACTTACGCCTCAGCTCTGTAGCTGTACACCAGAAAGACTTACTGGCACTCATTACAACCATGGTAAAAAAAAATGGGATCACGACCACTGTTGAAACCGCCAACACAGACAGCCACTTTAACACTCCGACCGCCACGGAGGTAGCAACAGACACCGCAGCGGTCACCACCAACAGACAGGCGGAAGACAATGTACCGCCCACCCCATTACAACCAGCCAATCCGCCAGCTTTTCCGGGGCGGTACTAATGCCATCAAAAGCACGGTGGAAACAGTGTTTGTAAGGGAAACCACTCACCTCTCGACACTCAACGAAGAACCAGGACGCCATGGAGCCTGAGTTACAGGTCCTGCCCATGCTGGTCTACCTCCTCATCTACCAGGAATATCAAAGGCGGCGGCGACAACAATGGTGAGTACTGCACCTAGTACACAGGGGAGGGGAGAGGAAAAAAGAGAGTGACACACACATGCAACACCCCAACCCTCACTCACAACACCATACACACAAACACATACAACAACATTACATGTACACCCCATAACCCCCTGGAAGAACGCGAGGACAAGAGTCCAATCAGTGATATATTAGAAATAGGCAGATATACGTAACAAATATAAAAACAGTATTTACAAATATTTACAATATGTACATAAGGCCGTACATTGTCCTTTCCAAATGTCCGTGGGCTACTGGGACAAAAATCATGGGCCAAGCCCACACTTGACTCCTGCCTCAATACGGAGAAAACACTGCAGGGGCATCAAGTCGTAAACACACAGGCACCTCAGCCGGAAGATGGAATACCGTCACTTCTCCTGGAGGGGGCTATATGCCCACAGCGTTGTCCTGGGGACTGCAAAGCCACAGTCTCTCAAGTGGGTGATTTGCCCACTGCTTGGTCCTGGGGAGTGCAAAGCCACCGTCTATCAAGTCTCACAAGTGGGTGGTTTGCCCACTGCTTGGTCCTGGGGAGTGCAAAGCCACAGTCTCTGGAGTGGAAGGCTTCTCCACTGGTTCTGGAGGGGGCCTTGTGCCCAGTGTGCTTCATCCTGCCAAGGAAAGGGTGAGTGGATGCATATCTCCACTGGTTCTGGAGGGGTCTTGTGCCCAGTGTGCTTCATCCTGCCAAGGAAAGGGTGAGTGGATGCATATCTCCATTTGTTCTGGAGAGTGCCTGGTGCCCAGTGATGCAGCACTTGGGGTGTGGCAGTTCACATTCCCTCACCTGGGTGTCTGAGGCCGGAGATTTTCAGGGACCAGGTAGCATGATAGTCCATGGAGGCAGGGCTAGACTCCATCTTGCGGCGCCTAAGGCTGCAAACTGGTGGTAGTGCTGCCAGTAGTGGTGGGAGGCTCCAGCCTGTCTCCTGAAGCCTCGGACAGATGAACACTGGGGCTGCTGCTGCTGGTAGTGGTCCTACTGTCAGCGGTGCAGGTGGCGGTGCTTGCAGCAGGGATGCTGGGTGTGTTGGCCGTGGTGCAGGTGCCGGTGCTGCCAGTGGTGGAGGAAGGCACCAGCCCTTCTCCTGCAACCTCAGATGGCTGGCCACTGGGGATGCTGCTGCTGACAGTAGTGGTGGCAGCAGCGGTGAAGGTGGCGGTGCTTGCGGCAGGGATGCTGGCAGTGCTGCCCGCGGTGCAGGTGGCAGGGCTGGCGGTTCTGATGGTGGCCACCAGGCCCTCACCTGCAGCCTCCGACGCCTTAATTGCCTTGCCTTGGGTTTTCTGCCTCTTCCTCACCTTGGCAGATGCTGTTGTGACCTTGGCTCTGGGAGCTGGAGTTTTGGAGGAGGCCTTGCAGGGTGGGTCGTGCTCCTTGCCCTTGCTGTATGCTGTCCCCTTCTTCACCTTGGTAGGTGGCGGAATGGTTAGGTCCTTTGCAGGGGTCTGTGGCACACTGGCTGGCCTGATGGGTACCCCCTTTCAGCCTCTGGGAGCTGCAGGTACCACAGCAGACGCCAACTTGATGGCTGAGGTGCTGGCCTGGGTTCTGGACACCCTGGCCCGAGGGGAAGGACAGGGGTTAGGGAACAGGTCAATATTTGCCAGGAAAAGTTTTGTGGTTGTAGGAGGTGTCTGTCTGCTGAGTTTGGGTGAAGGTACATGGGCTGGATGCTGTTGTGAGGTGGATGGCTGTTGGGTGGGTGGGTGCTTGCGTTTGTGTACTTTGGGATGAGGGGTCACAGACACACTGGGAGAGGACACAGGACGTGTGCATGGTTGTGGGGGTGGTGACTGCTCGTGAGGGGTGTGTTGTGATGGGCGTGCTGGTGATGAAGATAGTGGATGAAGATGTAGTGCATGCAGGTGTGAGTGGAGACGCTACTGGGAGGAAGGTGAACGAAGAGGAGGAGTTGGGACACAGTGGAGGCAGTGGATGTTGGTGTGTCTGCATGGGTATGGTGCTTGTGTGAGTGCAGTGTGGTGATTATGTTTGCCTGAGCCACTTTTGTGTGGTGATTTGGGTGAATGCTGGTCTGAAGTTGTGCTTGGGATAGGTTGGGGTTAAAGGGATTGGGTCTGGGTAGAGGAAGTTGGAGGGCGGAGGCTAGATACAGGGACAAGGGCTGCCGTCAGTGCAGAGGCCAGAGCCTGAAATGCTCTCTGTTGGGCCGCCACGCTAGAGTGAATGCCCTCCAGGTATGCATTTGTTTGTTGCAAATGCCTCTCGACACCCTGGATGGCATTAAGTATGGTTGACTGCCCAACAGAGAGGGATCTCAGGAGGTCAATAGCCTCCTCACTGAGGGCAGCTGGGCTGACTGGGGCAGGGCCTGAGGTGCCTGGGGCGAAGTAGATGCCCACCCTCCTGGGTGAGCGGGCAGGGGAAACACGCTGAGGGGCTGCTGGGAGGGCGGTGCTGGTAGAGGGGGTGGCTGCTGTACCTGTTGTTGGGGTGGGCACAGAGGTGTCCGCCACTGCCAGGGAGCCTCCTTTGGAGGAGGAGGAGTCGCTGTCCGTGGTGTCCCCTCCTGTCCCCATCGTGGTGCTCCCCTCGCCCTCCATCCCACTGGTGCCCTCACCGTCGGTGGATTCGGCCTCCAGGCCCATGTGGGATGCACCTCCCTCCGTCACCGGTGCCTCTGCTTCTCCGCCAGATGATGTTAATGCACATAAGGACAAGGTGACAAAACAAAAAAGGGGGGGGAAGAGACAGGATACACTTGGTCAATGCCAGCAACACCACTACAGTTGGCGTACACAACACAAAGGAAGCATCCCTATGCACTAGGCCATGTCCAACCATTTACTAAGACAGTCACCAGCCCATGGGGTACAATGCCTAACGCCATCATCTGCACACCAGAAACCCACAGGACCCTGCCCAGTAGTAGATGCCCACTAACACTATTGGGGTAGGAGTGCTCCAGAGCCTGCCCAACAAGGGACCTACCCTGCAATGTTCGCCCTGGCCTAGGTGCACCCACAGCCCACATCCCCCACCCAAGTACCTCCTAACACGCGCAAAGTCAGGTTTCCGATTCAGTACTCCCCCCTTGTGGCTGCTGTGATGCCTTCAACCGCCCATCCAGCTCCGGATAGGCCACCACCAGGATGCAGAACATCAGGGGAGTCATGGTGCGATGGGCACCCCTTCCTCGTTGGGAGGCCAGCCCTAGCTGGGCCTCCACCGTCTTCTTTGCCCAGCGACGCAGGTCCTCCCACCTCTGTTGGCAGTGGGTGCTCCGCCTGTCAAAGACCCCCAGGGTCCGCACCTCGGCGATGGCAGGCCAAATACCCTTTTTCTGGTGGGTGCTGACCTGAAGGGAAAAGACAGCAGAAAAAGGTATTAGTCACCCGTCCGGACCGTCAAACTCATTGCCCACCAGATCCCACACATCCCCTGATGCAGATACATTGACCACCTTACATGCTGCACTCTGGCCAGGACGCCTCTGCCCCCCTCCCCCTCCACATGTGGCTTACACACAGCAATCCCTACATTCATGTCCCACGCATCATGCTCACAGTGTACTCACCTGTTTGTCTGGAGGACCATAGAGTAACAAGTACTGGGTAGGACCCCATCCACCAGTTTCTCCAACTCCTCCGCAGTGAAGGCAGGGGCCCTTTCCACAAATACATGAGCCATGGTCGGTTCCAGACACAGGTCACAGCAGCACTTGCAATGTAGGTTCTCTCCTGTTGAAGGTCAGATAGCAAGTGAGTGAATAGATAGACAACTGATAAACAAACTTTACAATTATTGCTTAAGAAAAATAAATAAAAGAATTAAGATTCCCTAGGGCCAAGGTTGCAGTAGAAGAGTATGGCTGCACTTTGATGAAGAAGATGGAGTTGTGTTAGGGATGTCTCACAAAGACTGCTGTATATAAGTTAAATGAATTAACTGCAATTAAAACAACATATTTTGCTCAATTTGAAGGAGTAGAGTCATTTGCAGAATGTGACAAGTCTGCTCGCTGCTCTATTCTACTCAAGGTCTGATTGTAAACAAAAATATTCTACTCAAGGTCTGACTGTAAACAAAATGTGTTTCCTTACCAAAAAATAAGTGAAGAGCAGCGAGTGACTGCTCTGACATTAACAGTTGTTAGTATTATTAACAGGTTTAGTTGGTATGAGTATTTCTCCTGACAGAGGAACCCTTAGAGCTACCCTTACACCTACATTACCTGCATATTCAGTGGCTCATTTAAAAATCAAGGCTTTGTATGCAGACACATCAGAGAGAGGTTTCACATCAAACATTTATGCTAAATTAGCGCAAGAATGTACACATGCTTTAGACACTAACGATTGTTGTTTGCACAGTTTTTATTTCTTCCCAGGAGTGAGCCACTTAAATCTGACAGTTAATAAAAAAATACACAAAATACAGTCATTAAAGAGACAAGAGTAGGGTGGAAAATCTGTGGTGGTACTAATTAGAGGATGCATAGAAGCGCTGATTGGGGCCAGGGAAGCCCCGGGAGTGACGCGAGCCGTCCAGCCAGGGCAGGAGCCCTTTAAAACTTGAGTCGCGCTCCCGCCGTCGCGGGAAGCGCTGATTGGGGCCAGGGAAGCCCCGGGAGTGACGCGAGCCGTCCAGCCAGGGCAGGAGCCCTTTAAAACTTGAGTCGCGCTCCCGCCGTCGCGGGAAGCGCTGATTGGGGCCAGGGAAGCCCCGGGAGTGACGCGAGCCGTCCAGCCAGGGCAGGAGCCCTTTAAAACTTGAGTCGCGCTCCCGCCGTCGCGGGACGCGCGCGGGTGGCGCCCGGGCGAAGCCCGGGCCAAGGGCGGGCCCGTCCTTGCCCGTCATCGCCCGAAAGAGGCTGGGCTGGTCCACCCCTCTTTCACATACAGGAAGCACGCTGCTGCCAAGACCACCCGGGAGGTCTCGAAGGTCAGAAACCCTACTAAACCAAACGCATGATTTGAGGAGCCCGGGCCGGGCCACACTATTCTCACCCGGACTCCCCAAGGCAGCTGACCAGCGGACGACCTTCTTTTACCCACCCGGTCACTCTTGTAATATAGGTGAGCAGTTCTCTAGGCCCTTCAGGCTTCTCAGTCTCTCCTAATAAAAACTCCAGTAGAGCAAGATAGAGCAAGATAGGGTGAGAAAGGGCGAGGAAGAGCATCTCTGGAAATAGATTGTTAAACTTTGGGGTTGGTCCTGAGTACCTTACCAAATCAAGATGGGTAGACGGAAGGGGGGGAAGCCTTTGGAAGAAGTAGCCAACAACAAGACTTTAGACGGCTTCCTCCAAAAAGCGGTAGGGGCATTAGAAAAAGAAATTGAACTGGTTGAGCGCCGTCTAACCGCTCCACCATCAACTGACGCTCCACTGAAAACCTCATTACAATCTTTTTATCCACCAGCTCCCCAGCCTACCCCGGCAGCATCACCACCATTAACCATCCTAACTGCCCGAACACCCAATACAGAACCCCCGGGCAGAGCTATGCACCCTTCAGAAACTACCCAGCCTATGTCAAACAGGCCCGTATCCTCCCCAAAACATAGCTCAAAGGGTAAAAGGAAGCGAGGGGAGGTGAACCTAAAGAACAAACGGCCCCGAGTTTTGGACTCCCCCAATCATCCTGTGTCTACTCGATCTAAGGATTGCACACCTGACGAAACTACTTGCTACGGCAAACTGGACACAGCTTTCATTACAGACTTTATAAAGGATGAGCTCTCAAAAAAATTACAGCCTATAATAACCCGTTTATCAGCCATTGAGGAGAAACTCAACGCTCTCATCAAATTTAACCAGCCAATCTCCTCCTCCTCATCGGACCTGCATTATTTGAAATATCACTCTCTCCCATGTCCCCCTGTTAACAGTGCCAGTATTCCTCTTTTACCCCCAAGTACGGCTCATAAGCCTCAACCACCTTGCTCTGACTCTCTCCACCTACCAGCGAAGCTTTCCACACCTAACCTGGCCAATCCCCCTAAAACTTGGCACCCAAAAAGTGACCCCCTTTACCCAAGGCGGCCAGGTGAAATTGCCTCTTCCATAAACATGGGCACTAAACTGCACAGGAACCATTCCAATATTCCAGCAGACCAGACGTGTAGGGATCCAGGAACTAACCTGAGAACTTTACATCTACCACCGGAAGCTTGCCCCTATGTACTAGTTATTACGAATGTTCCTAAGCTCAAGTCCAACATTTCCGAATCATTCACAGAACTGAAAAACAAGGTCATCCATTGGTTACACAGACACGCTAGATTCGCCTTTCATATGATACCCTCAATACTGATGGTGAGGAGGGTGGGTTGGGTGGGCCCACTCAAAAACCCTGGTACAGGGGATTGTATCGTTATTAATTTTGATACGCCTTCCCTTGTCCAACAGCTTTCTCTAAATGCGTGTCATTCTAACCCCCTAGGGGGGGTAATCTCACTCTGTAGGCTCCAGGCTTTCTACCCTCATTTAGCTGTACCAAGCACTAAGGGGGTGACAATCTCACCCAGAGGTCCTTCTAGGGCACAGACATCACCTGATTTTCGGCCAAGTTGCAATGCTTCTTCGCCCACACTTTCTGAAAACGACTGACTAAAAGTAAGCACTATGTACAGTTTACCCTACTCCCAAGGCCCAAACAACCGGGATAAAAAGTCTCCTATAGCTGGGAAAATTGAAACTTATGAAGTTGGGCAAAACAATCATGCGGCTGAACATACTTTTACCATCGACACTAGTGACCCTATCCCAATTCCCGCACTTGCTCAGTTAGATCCATCCAAGAGTTCTGAAATCCTTATCGGGGGTGCAGACAAGGAGCGTATGGTGACTGAGATTAACTTAGTCACAGACTTACCAGATTGTAGCAAACACAGAGACCCGCCCCCACTCCAGGCATCCGAACAGCTCAGGTTACTCTCCGATTCAGATGGGGCAAGAAACACCCCGGGCATTAACGTAGTAGGAATTCCAAATTCGATTGAAAAGGGTATAAAATTTCCCCACGGTACCCGATCTCCAAGAGAGAACTCTGTGGCTGAAGCTCCCCATGACAAAATAGACGGCCTAGTTACCATCCTTAGTTGGAATATTGCAGGCTTGGAGAACAAAATGAATAACCCTGAATGGGGCAAATTTATAGACGAACACAATCTATGTCTTTTCCAAGAAACATGGGCACTGGAACCCAAATATAGAATTGGCTATAAAAGCTACTGGGTCCCAGCAATTAAGACGAATTCAGGGAGGCCCTCAGGCGGCCTGCTAATATGGCTCAGTTGCTCTTTTAAATGTCGGATTTAAATAATTGACTTGGGCTGCCCTGATTTAATGGGTTTATTAATACCATCCCTTAGAGAGAAACCATTTTTAATAATTAATATTTACAATAGAAGTCTGGGCAGTAAGTATGAGTCCGACGCACTGACTATTTTGGATAGTTTTCTCACTTATAAATCACCTTCTCATTTTATTCTCATTGCTGGAGATTTTAATGCCACTTTTGAACCCTACTCGCTGGCCCAGGAATTATATAAAGATGAAGACGCTTATTGGGGTATTCCCCAGCTGGTGTCAAGGAAAAGACCAAAAATTAATAGATTATCTCACCAGGTCATGGACATTACACTGGCACATGGCTTGCGGGCCTGTAATGGTCGCTCCCGTTCGGACCCTAATCTCCACCCTACATTTAGGCGCGGGTCACAGAAGAGCCAAATAGATTATATCTTGCTCGATATCCGCTTGTGGGGCCATATGGTCGACATGAACATTGTAGAACATGAGGAAAGTGACCACGAACCACTGATTTTATCTCTTAGGAATTTATTACCCCTTCCTGAAGTCTCTTGTCCCAAGACCTACGGACAACAGCTCGCACTGTCCAATAATAGACGTAATGTTAGATGGGAATCCCTGAACACTGACACAACCATTTTGACAACGGCGTATAGGCAGCTGGCAGATCATATGGACCATATATCTCAATTTCCAGAAGATAGTGGTGGGCTTATAGCAGCCCACACACAATTTTTTAACTCCTTAAAAAATCTATTTACCAAAGAGTCGGTGAGAGAACCTAAAAAGAAATGTAATGCAAGATGGTTCAACGCCGCATGTAGAGAAGCACAGCACAAATTCCTGAGAGCTCTAAAAGGAGGTCAGATAGACTTTATAAGGGAAACTAGGAAAGCCTATAAACAGGAACAAGCTAGAGCCCGTAGGAAATGGGACGAATCAAGATGGGTCTCCCTTCTGGAATCTGCTAAAATAAACGACACCTCTAAATTTTGGAAATTGGTGGCTGATGCCAGCGATGAACCTAACTGTTTGCCTGGCGCCTCAATACTCCCTGTAGAGTGGACCGATCATTTTTCCCGATTATATCTTGGGACCATTGGTGCCACCGCCAGGGAACTGACCCACATCATGACCACTGAGACCCCCAAAATTGAATTTTCCCTGGCAGAAACCAAGGCTGCGATTGTCTCACTTAAATGGGGAAAGGCCCCCGGCCTTGACAAAATACCAGGTGATCTCTACAAGACTGACCCAGATGTTTGGGCTCCATATTTAAACCTCATCTCTAATGTGATAGCTGCAGGAGCACCTGTTCCGAGCTCCTGGTTAGGAGCAGAGATAGTTCCCATTTTTAAGAAAGGCAACCCCTCTAACCCTGCTAACTACCGCCCAATCTCCTTACTCGACAACTTCCCAAAAATTTTTGCAAAGCAAACTTTGTCTTGTCTAGAGGAATGGATTTTGGAAAACAATGCCATTTCTGATCTACAAGCAGGGTTTAGACCAGCAATCAGTACCATAGATCAAGTACTAAGATTTCTAACAATAAAATGGAATACTGTAGAAGTAGGAGGGGGCAACCTTTATGTAGTTTTTATCGATCTTAGAGCCGCGTTTGATCTGGTCCCTAGAAATCAGTTATGGCTGACACTAGCCAACATGGGTGTCCCGCATGGCCTTTTGAAACTTATCGCCCGACTACATGAGAATACCTATGCCCAAATTAGGAATGGCAAGAATGGTGATCTTACTGAACCAGTGGCTATCGAGAGAGGAGTCAGACAGGGGTGTGTGTTGGCCCCAACTCTTTTTCTTTTATATATTAATAACTGTATCAAGTACTTAGTAAATTGCACAAATGACTCCCCCATGCAGGCTGGAACCAAAGTCCCTTGCTTACTCTATGCAGACGACACTATTCTTCTGTCTAAATCATCTATGGGAATACAAAATCTGGTCAACCAGTTCGGTGCATACTGCAGAGACTTTGGGTTAGACATTAATCTTAAGAAAACCAAACTCATGATATACAGCGCCAGGAAAAAGAAGCTCAGCGCAAACACAAAGATGGATTCAATCCTTGTGGAGAGAGTAACGGAATATGATTATCTGGGCATCAGACTATCTGACAAGGGCGGTTGGGATCCAGCTATAAGGAAAGGGGCATTAACAATCAGCCAAAGATGTGGAGTAATAGGACGTAAAGCTAGCACCGCAACAAGCCCCCCTCTGATCCTCATCTCTGAAATATACAAAGTACAAATCCGTGCTGCGGCCCTGTATGGAGCAGAACTTTGGGGATCCCACAGACAAATGGATACTCTTCAAACCAAAGAAAATAACTTCTTCAGACACATAGCCAGACTGGGGAGGGGCACACCAATGCTCCCCCTCAGACTGGACCTGGGTCTACACAGTATCAAAGACATAGCATATCTAAGACCACTCCTGTACTGGGTCAGACTATGGAAAACGGATGAACTCGAACCCTACAGGGCAGCAGTTAAAGAACTACTGCCACCTCGTCATGGATGGGAAAAAGTACGGTGGCTTAGGGAGATGAAAGCAGCATGGACCAAACTGAGTCTATCCCATTATTGTGAGAATCCCGAGATGATTCCTGGCAATGCTAAACGCCTGATCAAAGACCACTATTGGGAAAAGATCTATGAGGAATCCCTCGGCTCAAATAGTTCAGGTCGGCTGACAGCAGAGTTCCTGCTGGTAAAGCATGTTCCTCTGTCTGAAAGCTTCCTGGACCTCCCTATACCAGCCCACGCTCGCTCCTTATTACTCCAACTTAGGTACGGAACATTGGCAGTCAACAGTTTCACGGCCGGCTGGTCGACCAACAGTTCTCCATCGGACAAATGTATAAACTGTCACCTTTGTAAGGAAACTTATGAACACGTTCTATTTTTTTGCCCTCTGTATAAATGTCCTCGAGGGAAGTGGATTACCCCTCTGTGCAGAACACTGCCCTCGCCATCTCGCAATAGTGTACTCAGAATATGTAAATATGATACTTCCATACTGACAGTGTGCTCTGTTTCCAAATATTTGGCAGCAGCATGGAAAATTCGCAGCAGGATTATTTCAGATCCCAATCCATCAGTTGAAGAGCGGTCTAGCAGCCAGTAAACCAGCATTCAATCATATTAGTCTGGGACTCTAACGAAAACCGAGACCTATCATGGATATTAGATTGTATCCCCGAGTATGCTGTTTAGTGGGTTACCACAACTATATAATTTTATAAATGCTAAGTTATATCCTATTCTGACCAATCTATTTAATAGAACTGACCAATCATGGGTACCATTCCTTATGGCCCGACCTCTTAACTTTCTTTTTTTTTTAATCTGTGCTATTTTCTGGAGTTTTAATGTCTGATTTTATATAGTGATTGGTCTTAGAACAGTTTTTATCTTTTTAATAATCGATTAGATTGGTTCTAGAACAGTTTTTATCTTTTTAATAATTGATTAGTATTATTTTAGTGTCCAGCATTATGTACAGGGCAAGATCCGGAGACCACCCTGAGTATTCTTCTTTTTACAACTATTTATGGAAATATTTTAGCTATACGACCCCTTTTTATCCTTTCTTTTACTATACATTGGTTTATGGTTTTTATTTCTATGTATGTATGTTTACTTTTAAAAATGGCCTAAATTTGGACCGAATAAACTATTGATTGATTGAGGATGCATAGATCATGTTAGCAACAACACTTTTCCCATCTCTGTAAACCGGAACGGATCCTATGCAGTTCAAGATAGTAGGTCTTCTCAATGATAAGAAATTGAAGTTTTTCAGCCCTGGCAAAAAACAGAAAGGTCGGAGGAGGGGATTTCTTCTGTCACAATGTTTTGCTAACTTCGGGGAAGTGGAGATTCATCAATGACCTTTCTTAATTACATGAATCAGAGTGTATAGATTTCAACTGTTACTGCTTCCTCTCTATGAGGCTATTTCAATAGAAAGAGTACAAGAGCAGCATCGAAAACAAACGAGTCCTAAGGAAAGCACACCCTGGTTGAAATTAGTGGACATAGATTTACAGTACTGCTGACCATGGCACATACAAATACTGGAAAAATAGTACACACAGAAGCAGCTAATTAAAGAGACGTGGTTAGTCCATTTCTGTTAATCTTCCACAGCAGCAATGATTAAAATTTTGTATATAAACCGTTCACCCTCAGGCTACAAACTTTCTCCTGTCCTTACCACATATCCTTAGTTATCAATAGGTCAGCTGGCTCATCCCCAGCTACCAAAGTCTACACTTGAGCTTCTTGGGTGTCCTGCAAAGGAGCGGTGCAGATCACGGTCAGACAGTAGGAGGATAGGAACAATCACATCTTTTACACTGGAATAAACCGAGAGAAAGATCTCGTCATAGCCTAATTAGATCAGGCTAATAATGCAAGACGATACAACAGTCCAGCACAGACACCCTCCCCAACCCTCTGCTACTTCCGATCACAAAGCACAGTTATTTAAAGCACAAAAAACGTTAGAAATGTCCTATTCAGCAGCTCAGACAACACCACGCTCCCCCATGCAAAGCAATAAGACACAAAGTAAGGCTAACAGAAGAACAGCAGTTTCCCTTTTAAAAAATAGTGAAACTGAAGTATTTTTCCTATTTAAAATCTTTCCTTTCACTCACTGCAGAAAAGAACCATCATATAAAAGCTTTAATCAGGCTAAATAAACTGTGTCAAACAGCGTCTCCCAATGGTTTACTTCCTTCGATATTTCTAGAGCATAATTAAGTGAATATGGCCTCTGTACCTCTTAACGCCCCTCTCCTCACCCCACACAAAAGGTGCTTGGGTTTGTAGAGCTGGTGTTGCTGGTTAAGGTGCTCAGCAGTCCTGGTTATGCATGTTCACTGTTGCCTGTCATCATCTTTTGAGGCAGATGGCTAGGGGCTGTTCTCCTGTTGGGATGTCCCCTCAAATTGTTGTGAGGCAATTGCAGTCAAGTGAGACATGCGTTACCGCTCAATGTCTCCTTTCCGCCACAGGACTATCTCCTGCTGTTTGAAATAGCACCTTTCTTCTTCATCAATCAGCACCAAGTTGATGTAATAGTGCAGGCTGAATTTCAAGTTGATGTCTCTCATGATGGGGGTCAGCTCGTACCCCGCCAGTAAAAGTCTAATTGGAATGAATTCACTTGGCAATTATCTAATTCTCGTTTCAAGCGTTAGGTCTTGTCTCAGTTGTCTCCCTCTCGATAATGTCAATTTACATGCACTGAATTTTGAACTGAACTAACACAACAGGAAGTAGATTTTTTACCAAAAATTACATCTTTCAGGTTGTATTTAGATTTGTTATACTCAAACTCGACGTGCAGGAAGTCCTAAATTCCCACTTCCATCTTGATGAATGAGTTGAGCTCTGGATACGTGCTGAGTGTGTGCACCATAATATCCATCTCTTTGACAACAGCATTTAGCCTGTGGCTGTTTGTGGCTCTAAAGAAATATCTTAACAGTCTGCCCAGTATATAACTCATAAGGTTTTTCTACATGTGTGAATTCAAAGTCAGAAAGTCTGAGACTGGTTGAACTCACCAGTCTGTGCAAGTCCTTCACCAGCAAGGAGAACAGATGATGGACAGAATGCTGAACAATGCAAACATTCACCCCAGTCACAAAGATCTGGGTTTACTCCATCGTTTTTTTGCTCACCATGCCACCTCAGTTTGGACCCAGCCATATGCAAATCAGTCTTGACCCTGTTCTCCTTGGGAACAGTCCTCCCCAAACTGCCAAGCCATGAGTTCCCTCTAGACCATTTGGTTGGAAAATAAGATAAGGTGTCAGTTTCAGAAAACCAATAAAAGTGCCTGATGAGAGAATAGGAGTGCTTAGGCATAAAGCCTTTGCACTCTGGAAATGGAGATCTGCAGAGGTGAGAGGGGTCTTCTCATTCTAATTTAGCAAGCCTCTCTCTAGTGCATGAGAGCGTGCGATAGCCAGGGGATGACACTAGTCTACATAACAAAGATTATTATATTTCAACAAAATCACTACTTTTAAAATTCCGGCTTGCTCCCACTCTCTGGAACCATTCAGTTTTCTTCAGACTAGGAGCAGTATACTCCCCATTTCAAGGCTATGTCCTTGAAATGTTACATGGGGCAAACTGTTGGCTACAGTCCGCTGTTCCCACAAGCTTCCATCTTGACATCCTCTCTTCTCACTGTCAGCCGTCTAATACATAACAAAACATCTATTTACTAACCAATAGAAGGATTCTGGAAAAACACAGCATCTTCAGTGAAAAGTGAAAAAAATAATGTGCAAAGCAATTGCAAAGAATGTGTGCAGGCCTCTTCACCTAAACTATTTAAAGGTTAGCATTCAAAATAGCATTAATATTAGGATTCCTTAAATTACAAATATGTTCAATTAGGCACTGCTTATAGCTGCTGAATGCGGTCACATACTACAAATTATATGATTAATATGCACTTGTAATATAGCAATGTAATCACATATTACTTATAAATGTGTTAAATATGCAGATGAAAAGTTTTTCCTCTCTCAAACCCCCCTCTGATGGCTGGAATAGCCATCTCATCACAGCATGTCTCCAATGAACATTTTTCTGCTCTGCTGAATCCTGCATCTTACCCTTAGAGTTTGAAACTCCTTCATTTCTGTGTAAGCTTTACACCTTTTCCCCTCTATTTCCATTTCTTCCTCCTACCTTTGCCTTCCTTTCTTCTGTGCTTGCAAACAACGTAATCCCTTATATAAAACAAATAAGCAAATTAAACAAATAGCACTAATCAAAATAGGCCTCAGTCCAGCACCTAAAACCCCACTGCCAATGCTTCAAACCTGCTACTTATAGCAGAAACTCCCTTTCCTAAGGCTCCAAAAACACTAGTTGCTTCTAAATCTTCTAAGTCAGGTTTCAAATCAGACATGATCCTTGCAAAACCCTTTAGCTCTTTGCTTGTGTCTGATATGTATGCACAGCAATGGTGCATTTTAAACATCTCACAGACTCTGCCTTTTTCTGCTAACAAAAGATCTAAAGCTAATTGATCTTGCAACACTATAGACTTATCTGTTGCTAACAAATCACCACATGTACTAGTTGCTGGTTTATCCACCACTGTAGAAAGTGTTCTAATCTTTTCATCATTCACAACTACTCCTACTGCAGGAATAATGGCACCAAAAATATCTCACTCTATATGTAACTCATTATTACTACAATGCCTTGATCACTGAAATGATTTTTTCTAAAGAGCTTCTAAACTATTCACATGATGCATGTTCAGGAACACTGAAGTAACGTAGCATGCCCTTTCTCAGTCAGTGGGCAGTTGAAAATATGTGTTCTGTCCTCAAACAAAATATATTCCAGGAATAACGGAGTCTTCTCCAATGAGAATTTGAACAGGCGCTCCAACAATCTCAAATGTGTTAATCCCTCGTGTTGAATGCTAGTGTGCATTCTTCTTTTGCAAATGCACAACCTTCCCTTTAATTCCCTATCTAATTTCAATCTAGGGTACACCCTCTTTTCTATGAACTCCTATTCTTTTTTCCATACATTCTTTACTTCATCTTCCCTTTCTGTTGCTTTTTGAAATACGTGAACTCTTATTTCTTCTAAATTTTGAATTAATTTATTTTCTTATTGGCTCATGGGACATGTCAAATCCTTTTTATATTCCTTAACTGTGTCTATGCCAGTAGGAGATCTAAAGAAATACATAAAAGGAACTCAATTATGGAACACGTTTGTTGAATGTTCTGTATTCTATTTTACCTTATTTTGAAATATCAACTTCTAGACCATTTAAATCTGTAATAATAATGGCTAAAACTGAAATAATGAATCAACTAATTATTTGGATGGAACTAATTTTTTAATAAATCCCTTTTAAAATCACTTTAATTATCTTTGTTGTTTTCCTGTGGAACCTTATGATTTCATAGTTTGTGGTAAGGCATATAAATGCTAGCTCCAACTTACCTCTTTATGTCGACGTATGAAGATTACATCCATACACTGAAATTCAAGAACCCTCCTTCCATCAACCTATATGGGATCAAAAATTTATCTAAGGGTAAGAAGAAATAAGGCGAGAAGTAACCCATCCCCTTCCTTTATGGTCAATGATCTAAAATGGTAGCTGTGACCGTCAGCTTATTTGGAACCATGGCCCATCTGGAGTAGCAAGCCAAAGAGCATGAAGAATGAAGGTGTCAAGCAGAGGCAAACCCTCAGAATAGCTTATGGCCACTGCAGAAGATACTGGTCAACTGGGATGTGGCAGATCTGAGTTTCCAGGACTCTAGGGCTCTTTCTTGCCTCCTTAGATTTCCTTGCAATGTGAAGATGATTTTGGATCACTGTGTGGCCCCCAATCCCATCTGCCACATACACTACTCCTAAATGTCCATGATGCATCAGGGCAGAGGCAAAACAGTGAGGCATGGAATGGAGGCCGAACCCCACTCTGGTGTGGCAAAACAATGCCACACCAGAAACAGTAAGAGAACAACAAGGTGGGCCAGATTAGGTATATTGTTGGAAGTGGAACAAGGGGCACATTCATCTCCCCACCCAGAGGACTTCGGAGCATAGACAAGTGAGAACAAACTTCATTTGCTGGAAGAGATCCTGGATAGTGAAACTCAAAGTGGGGAGACAGAAATATAAATCTTAAAGATCTTTTTTTCCTGCTGTAGTGAAAGTGAGGTTCTGGTGACTCTTGTCCTGTTGCTAAACACACTATAGAGCATACCATGTAGGAGTTAATATCAAAATTAAGGCTATGTGGCCTTATGCCAAAGGAAGCAAGGAAGACATTTCAGCAAGGATTATTTTTTTGTTTTTTATATAGGCACCCCTCTCAAGCTGAGAGACTAGTGAAAGATGATAAAGATATGTACAATGGTACATTCTAATGGCATTTTCAGTATGGTGAACTCTAAATAGGTCTCCATGGACCAGAGCACCTGGCCGTTGAGTCAAAACAAAGGCAATTCGAGGTGAGGCTGTCTCAAGTGAAGGAGAAGACCACTAGCATAGACAATAGGTTCAGGAAAACAGATGGCAGTGCAACAAATGGAAGAAGGGATCTCAAAGGCTTCAATATTCCTAAGTTATGTATTGATCACAATTGTTAGTCTAGAAGATTAAATGGGGCTACTATAAATTGTAGCAAAATTAAAAGCATCAGGATTTGGGGTGCCATCTGTAGTCTTACACACTGATGTGGCCTTTCTGCCACCACATGCTCAATAAGACTAAGAAATCATTATTGTATCAGTCTTTGCTCAACATCAAGGTTAACACAACTTCTCAATGTGACCTTCAATCTACATTGACATAAATATTCAGCACGTTCTGAATAGCACATTTTTGAAAAGCAGTGATTGTCATACTTTGTGATGCGATTTCCTAAGGTGAGTTAAAGGATGTTTCTATTTCTGTTGAAGACTCAGAAAACTAGAAGCATCAACACAGGAAGTCTCTAGAGGGCAACAGAGCAGACAGAAGTTATGGGGCCCCAAACATGATAGCTGAGATAGTATAGCACGGTACCCTAAGGGCTGTACTACTACTGCTCTGCAACCTAAGACAAGCACAAAAACTTCTAATCTTGGCTCTGAAGGAGGAAAAGGTGAGCAGTCCAAGAGTTCTTAGGAAGGTGGTATGTGGGACAAGATCTTAGAACTCAGTAGTCAACCAACAAACACAATATAGGGTTTTCAAGACCAGTGCTCATCTTTTAGTGAAAAAACTTTAATCTTGCAGGCAAACAAAAATCTGCTTGAATGAATAGTAACTGTACTTACAGGGCTGTAATTTCAGTTACAATTTTCAGTAAGGAATAACATCTCCCTTTACCTTATTCTCGTCGCACCCTAGGAGAATCACATGGTGCTATAATCCTCAGGCGACCCTACTGAGTAGATGCACAACTCATCAGTTCAATGTCTTTCAAACCTTTACATTCATCTGGATAAAACGTCTAAAGTCCACAAAGCACACACTTCTATGTGTTGTGGTCACTCACTGCAGTCACAGGCTAAGCCCTGCTTTTTTCTGCTAGATGGCACTGCAGTTCTAACTGTTGGGCAGGTGCAATTGGCACAGTTCTTCTTACAGTTGCATGTTCACTTCAGTTGGGGCAGCAAAGACGTCCTTGCATTAGAACAGGCCTACACAGCAGCACTTCTCTTTGGCAGTAGCAGCCTCACTGATGGGTGCAGACAAGTGCTGAGATACAGCAGTTGCAGCTTCCAGGCCGAATGATTGGTGATGTGCCTTCAGCAGTTGTAGTCTCTGGGCCAATCAAGGCATCTGTTTTGGTGGTGCACATCTCCTCTTACTGTCATTAGCAGTGGCACCATCAGCTTCTCAGGCCTACATCGGATTGCTGGGTAATACAGAGAGGGTTGTTCTTCCAAAGTCTTGGGCAAGTTAACATAGGAACCACTCAAGGACTGTGTGGGAACCCTCAGAGCAATGACCTCTATCTGTTGCAGTGCACATTTTCTGGGCAATCCTCACATGAGGAACACCTGGGCTCCTCCTCAAGGATAGTCTCCTGTCCTGGAGGGCCAGGCACTCTCCTTCATCTGTCATAGTAGGTGGGCATCTATGCGCTAGCCAGACCCTCAGTTATTCAAGCAGAAGATGCAAACTTCAGGTGATGCCGCTACACTTCCAGGAGGCTGGCTGTCAGAAAAACACCAACCCTAGTTACACAGTAATCAGCGGAACATTCCTTGCTCGGTGAAGAAAAACTTGGAACTGGAACAAAGTGGATTAGTGTCACTTCTATACACATTTCTGAAACAGGGGATGTGGATCAATCCACTCTCTTAAGTTTCAGAACCTGTTCAGGTTGGTTCTTCTTGAAATGCCATTTTCGGCTGTTCATCAGACTCAGCCTTTGTGCAATGTGTTGGTTCTTAAAGCAGGATGCAATAGAGTTGTATCAAAGCAGGAAAATTCAAAATAATCACAATGAGGTGTGAGACCTCTGCACCAGTTTTCCTGAAGCAAGAACCAGAGAGAGGCAAAGGGAAGGGCTTCACCTTGAACAACAGAAAATGCACCCCTACCCCACACTTCTACCATCTACCTAATTATGGTGCTCAGGAAGAACTACGCAGCTCGTTGTTGACAAAGGTAGTTGATGAATTCCTAAAGACAGCCCTGCCTCCACCCTCTCTCACTTCAGTTTCTGGAGTTTCTGTTTTTCCAGCCTCAGGAGTGCAGTCAACACACTTCCACCATCTAGGGGAAACAGTCATTTCCGCCATCTTGTGCCATGTTGAACAAGGGCCCATGTAAAAGGGCTTCTCTGCAGACATCCTGATCGTGATAGAACTTAGAGGACATCTGAACTGGATCTGAGTTGGGTGTGAAAAGTTTGTCCGTTGTATTATAGCATTCATGACAGGGCAGGGTCCTGCATGCTGCCTCTTGCAATAACTGTTGTGCCATTCACCTAGATCTGATAAGGACTTATTTTTTACAGAATCTGTCAAACCATGATACAGATCTCAAAATCAGCAATAGTGGTATCAAAGGCTGAACCAACACTGGCACTCAAAGTGGAAGAGCATACAAGGCCTCTAGTGACAAATGATGAGTGGGCAATGTTGAAGAGGGGTCCTAAAGCACCAGTATGGCATAAATAAAGCCAGGCCCTCATGATTGGCTGAAGCTCACCAAAGGTGTTGTGGATTTCTTGAGATTTAAACGTGCAACAGATTCACCCAGAGTGAGAATGTTTGCAAATGAAATACAGCATTGCCTGGGTGAAACCCGTGAAGTGTGGCATCATTGCAAAGGACCGGTAGCCCTGGAGGACATCTGGCTGTGGCATTGGATCATGTGCCAGTGCAATTCCTACCAGTTCAGACTCTTGCGTCAAATAGCAGAAGAGTGAGCTGGACATTCTATCTGTGGACCTCGAACAATATTAAGAGACTGAGGGTTGCATCTGCTTGTCTACATGATATCCTACAGGACTTCTTCAACGAAGCTCCTTTGATATTTACTGTTGAAGGTGAGCTAGAGTGGAACCTCCTATGGCACCTGGAAGAAGCGTGGCACCACTATCTCCGATACCTATCTCAGGTGCCAGATCAGATGCTGGTATAATTATTACCAACTCTGGCTCCTAAGTCAAAGCTGAAGTAGTGTCAGATGCCAGAGCAACCAGTTGAATCTACCACTGGACCTTGAATAATGTTGAAAGATGGATGGATCCCTCCTGCTCACCTATGTGATTTCCTTGTAAGAAGCTACCTTGGAGTTTTACTACTTGTAGGCAAAATGGTTTTGGACTTGGTTCTGACATCTGGGAGCAGAGTGGTCCAAAAATTGCTTGGCCTTACTCACCTTTGTGGTTTGGCAAGCAGTGCACACAATTCTCACAGGACTTGGACTCATGGCATGGCCCAAGAAGGGGATCCAAAATCAGCATGGTTTTCCGGAAGAGTGGAAACATTTGAAAGCCTAAAAGCTTTGAAGATGACATTGATTCTTAAACACTGCACTTGTCAAAAGCTTTAAAAGCAAAGTTACTAGGAGAACAATTCTTGGTCCAGGTATCAGGACACAGAAAAAAGAGAACTGACTTCAGTGCCCCGGTAAGTCACCCATGATGCATGCCCACGAGGAAGATTGCCCTCATATCCAGCGCAGTGCTACTGTTGTGAAACTGTAGTTTGATCAGACTTTTTTCTCTGTCAGAATGGGCGTAGTCTACTGACCCCTCTTTGGTAGAGTTCCGCTTTTATGGGAACCCACAGAACCTTGTGCTGTCACTCAGTATTCAATCAATCAATCATTGAATTTATAAAGCGCGCTACGCACCCGTGAGGGTTTCAAGGCGCTGGGTGGGGGGGGGAGCTGGTGTTACTGGTCGAAGAGCCAGGTCTTGAGGAGTCTTCTAAAGGTGAGTAGATCTTGAGTCTGTTGCAGGTTGGTGGGGAGAGTGTTCCAGGTTTTGGCGG
Organism: Pleurodeles waltl; assembly: GCF_031143425.1. Taxonomy (NCBI): domain Eukaryota; kingdom Metazoa; phylum Chordata; class Amphibia; order Caudata; family Salamandridae; genus Pleurodeles; species Pleurodeles waltl. The sequence continues at coordinate 669,730,336 of NC_090447.1, forward strand.
CAAGGTATGAGAAGGATCTGCCGCCGGAGGTCTTTCTTCGGATGCGGGGGACGACGGCGAGGGCGAGGTTAGTGGAGCAGAGCTGACGGGTGGGGGTGTAGAAGCTGAGTCTGTTGTTTAGGTAGGCTGGTCCGGTGTCGTGGAGCGCTTTGTGAGCGTGGGTAAGAAGCTTGAAAGTGATCCTTTTGTCCACGGGGAGCCAGTGAAGGTTTCTCAGGTGGTGGGAGATGTGGCTGTGGTGGGGTATGTTGAGGATCAGCCGGGCGGAGGCGTTTTGGATACGTTGGAGGCGTAGTAGGTCTTTTGCTGGGATGCCTGTAGAGTGCATTGCTGTAGTCCAGCCTGCTGCTGACGAGGGCCTGTGTCACTGTTCTTCTTGTTTCTGTCGGGATCCACTTGTAGATTCTGCGGAGTATGCAGAGTGTGTTGTAGCAGGAGGAGGAAACTGCATTGACCTGTTTAGACAAGGTGAGGGAGGAGTCGAGGATGAAGCCCAGGTTCCGAGCGTGGTCGGACGGTGTCGGCGGCGTTCCTAGTGTGGTGGGCCACCAGGAGTCATCCTAGGCGGAGGGGGTAGGTCCGAGGATGAGGACCTCCGTCTTGTCTGAGTTCAGTTTCAGACGGTTGTTTCTCATCCAATCGGCGATGGATTTCATTCCGTCGTGGAGGTTGGTTTTGGCGGTGTGGGGGTCTTTGGTGAGTGAGAGGATGAGCTGGGTGTCGTCGGCGTAGGAGTATTGAGTCTGTGTATATCCAGTAAAAGTGTAGCATATTTATGGTAGTAAGACAGAGTGTGTGTTTTGGTGGTGTGGGGGGAGGGAGTGCTGAAACTTTTCAAACAAATCTTTCTTAACTCTGTTACCCATGGGAACAGTCCAGCCTCAACTGCCAGAACACAATTCTAGACAAAGACATTTTGAATTCTAGTAAAGAACCTAGGAATATTACTGTAAGGAGGAATCTGCAGGAAGAATAATCCATCAGAAATACAGAGGAAGATTGGTCTATGCTTCCAGAGACACATGACACAGGAATCTTGGAAGCGAGACAAAGATTTAGCTACTTTAAAACACTCCAAAATTGGTTCTGGAGTAAGTAAAAACTTATGAAAGCTAATCCCAGCAGGGACTCTACTGGAGTTGCTTGCAAACAGCAAGTCTGTCCATATGCCATGAGGCTGTCTCAATACTCTCCCTCAAAGGACAGGAGCGTGGAGTGCAATGTTAAACCTTAGTGGGTTTGCATCCGATCCGTCAGCCAGGCTTGCATGACAATTCAGACATTCCTGACATTTACTCCCACTGTAAGAGATGGATTGCCTCCTCCCTTATTACTGCTGTATGTATACTTTGACAGTCGAGATCAACCGTTGTACCTAAATTTATAACACTAGCCACCAAGGAAAGTCACATACAAGGTGAATGACCAACTAGACTTAGTTAAACAGTCCAACTCCGCATTTTTTAAGGATAGGGAGTCCCTGGCATGCTGATTAGCCCAGGGAAATCATCATTCCTAATGACAAGATATAGCTGAGAGGGTCTGATAGTCACCATTTCCCCACGCTCCCCTTCCTCTTACTCAATTTTCCTCCTACCCTTAAAAAGAGATCCAATGTGCCACATAGTTTATAACAGTTCATTTTTTTGTTTTGAATACACTATTCCTGGACCGAGGTTGGAGAAGGGGGGGGAAGTGCCTCAGGACACTGAATGGGTGAATTCGTCATACTATCTGTGTATGTCCTTAATGGTAGTGATTGCCAAAATGTTGTTTGTCTCTATGCTGTCCCCTAAAGGCACAATCCTAAGCTATCATATTAAATTTTACTGTTGTCTCCTTTACAAAGAAAACTCCAAAATGAAGGGTTATACAAGTAAAAATTAACATCATTAATCCTGGGGTGCCCCTGGAGACACCAACCTACTAAAGACATTTTTTTTCCCATGAAGAGGTGCTCTCTGTAGCACATGAGTTTTTGTGTTTTTTGCCACACTACAGAAAGCAACATCAAGATTCAACAGTGATGATAACACCCATTTGTATCTCAAATTCTACTCAACCAACTACATACTGAGACTCCATGTGTTTGGCACTACAGGCACCGCAACACACAGCATCATGTGGCACAGCAATGAGCATCTGAGAGGGGGGTGGACACCATCTGATAAGTGCCTAAAGCATATCCCGGGCACATGCAGCTTGGGACTCCGTGTTTGACACTACAGGCAACACACCTCACAGCACCAGGAAGTGCTACAATGAGCACCTGAGAGGGGCGGGTCCACCATCTGACAAGCACCTAGAGTGCACCCAGTTTCCCACAGCATGGGATGCGCCCATGAGGATTCCAGATTTCTTATGGCCCCCAGGGGACGCAACTCTGTTATTAGTGGTGGTCATTTCATGGACGGCATTGAGGGTAGGCCAGATTGGGTGGGTAAAGATACTGGAACACTTTTGGAGGCCAAGCAAGAAGATCTGCCTGACTGCCTAGTGTCTATTGAGGAAAAAATAAACGTATCATAATGGTAGTTCCAGGGTGCCCTACCACGGTCTGTATAAGTGCAAACATTGCTCCATCAAGGGAAAAGCAATATATTTGCCAAACAAAGGTCAGGAATTCAATGAGGCCTAGGCCCAGCTGAAGGCGTTTGCGATGAAGTGCCTGCTACATCCCATGCTATTGCTCACGTTATCTCAGTTTGTCAAACAGAGAGTCTTTGAGTGGCCCCTTCTCCATAAAAACACCCCCCAACACCACTTGCCCTTTGGGTCTTATTATGGGTTCTTCCTCTAGATGTGATCTTCCACCAGCGACCTGCCCTTATGTCATAATTTTTGCTGCTGTGCCAACCCTTCAACCTGGGGCTACAGAATTGACTTACGATGTAATTTTTAAATCTATTTATTGGATCCATGATAACTTGTGGTGTCGAGGCCTGCTATTTAATGAAGTGTTATTGGTCCGGAGGCTGAGATGAGTGTGGAAATCAGAAAAGGTACTACAGGGAGACTCTGTCATCATTTCTTTCTGTGAAAAGAGAATAGCATAGAACCTGGTTACGGCTTTTTCACAAGGTCGCCAGAAGCTCAGCAAAATAAAAGTTCTACCTCTGGGCTACTATTATAGGTCCCTAATTGCCCGCCACATTACACCAGTCAATTTAGAACATTTCCGGGGTTCTGTACAAGCACTTCCCCCAGCTCTATAACATCCATATGTGGAATTGTTTTGATCTCTTGGGGAGCTTAACATTTGTGGATGGACTCAAAAACTCACCAGAGCCTGACCTACATCTTGACAGGCAGACCCTTGGACATGACTCAAGGAAAGTTTCTATCATCTTACCAACTACCTTCATGCCTTCCGTGGTTACTGGTTGACCACTTGTGGCAGTCAGCCACACTAGCCCCACGTGAGCCACTCTCCCATGGTGGACAAAGTCACGGGTGTCCTGATTTGCCCGGCTGAAACTACTGCGGGAAAGATGGGTCACAGACCTTATAAGTGTGGATGGGTTTGTTGCCTACACGGTCCCAACTACCCGACACCTGCCTGGCAAGGCAAAGGAGGACTCACTGCTTACTTACGAGTCACCCTGGGGTATAAAATGTGTCCGTTATGTTGTGAATGTCCTGCTTTCCAAGCACTGTTGCTGTTCTGGGTGAATGGCACTCACCTTATTATTAATTTTATAATTTTATAATAGTGTTTTGGTGCAGAGGCATGTTTTAATATTTGTAACTTGTCAAACTTCATCCTCTGGCTTGATTCTGAATTAGCACATTTGACCTGTGGGTTTCATCTTATGGTTGGGGGTGACTAATATCCTCCAGGTCAAAGAGCCAGCCACATTGGAGAAGGTTTGTGTGAGTTCACCAGCAGGGGGATACGAAAACCAGGGCTCTTTTGAACATTGTCAACATGTTTGATCTCGATAATGCCTGTGATGCTATTGACCCAGCCTACCATATGACTGCTACCTAAGTTAGGGGGGATTAGGGGTCAATCATTAATTACATCTTTGTATCTAGGTTTTCAATGAGATAGGTCATTAGTGGGGGTACCACTGCCACAGCTGCGAGTGACCATAACCCCCAATGGCTGGGCCTTAATATCACTAAGGGGGCAAGCAGGGCAAGTGGTATTTCCTCCTCATCGATTAAAGGTAAGTACCAGGAGCTTCAGCCAGTATGGAGGAATGCTAACTTTGGGTCCATGTTGAAGAATATGTGTACTAACCATCTTGACATGTTGCTTACCTGCCTAACTTATCTGGTTGACCCATGGTCCATTGCCAATAGGCTTGTCCAAATTGAGTTAGTCATTAGTACCTTTCTTACAAAACCAGCTAGGGCGACCACAGGGGCAAGGTGGTTTGACTCCTACTGCAGGCAGGCCTCTGCAAATATGCATAGGGCCCTAAGAGAGAATCCCAGGGACAGCCAGAACATTAAAGTGTATACAGCTGTGTGTAAAGGGGCAGTGTGTAGTAGGCGCAAGGAGGCTAAAATGGAGTATTGGGGGAGGCTGGTCTAATCTTATAGGCAGAGAGACTCCACCACTTTTTGGAGAATGGTTAAGGATATTGATGCCCTGGGACCCGGTGCAATCTCAGTTATTACAACCATTTGCACAGAGCCCTGGGTGCGCCATTTCAGTGCACTCTACTGCTCTGATACGTCTAAGGAGCTCCGAGAGCGTGAGTTGGATTACCCAATTGCCATGAAATTCACCCTGGAAGAGGTTCGGGATGCCATTATTAAGTCCCCCCTCAAACAAGGCTCCTGGACCAGATGGCGTCTCTATGGACTTATATAAATCTGCCCCGGATTTGTGGGCCCCATTATTTTGTAATTGCTTTAATGCCTTTACCTGTTGTAGCATTCCAGATTCATGGCATACTGCATCTATCGTACCCATCTTTAAAAAAGGCGACCCACAGTCCCCAATTTGCTACTGTCCCATGTCTCTGTTGGATTCTGCAGTCTAAATCGCAGGGAGGGTCATATTGGAGCGCATGTTGTCCTGGGCTACAGTGACAAACACACTGTCGGAGATGCAATATGGTTTTCATGAAGGGCTAGGCACGTTGGAGCAATGTCTTAACTTACACCTGCTTATTAGCAAGTACACCATTGTGAAGAAGGCGCTCCGGCTGCCAGGCCTTCATGGGCATGTCCAGCGCCTTCGACAGCAGTTAGGTCTAATCTGTGGGCCATGTTGTGCAATTTGTGGTTGGAGCCCGGGCTCGTCCAATTTTTGCAAGCCCTACACTTTGAACTATCAGCGTCAGTTAAGTGTGGGCCTGCAGGCGAACGCACCTCCAGCTTTTCCCTGGGGAGGGGCATTCACCAGGGGTGTGTGATGGTCCCAACTCTCTTCTTGTTGTACAGGTCAACGATCTTGAGGTCTTGAGGAGGCCTTGCCCGACTTTGCTGTGGATGTCTTGATGGTGGGCAGGAAAAAAAGTCCCTGTGTTACTTTATGCGGATGACTCCTAATGGAGCCAACACACAAGAGCCTAAATATCCTCTTTCAGAAATTAATTTGTTTCATGGGGTCTCTGGGCCTAACTACCAACTGCTCAAAACCTACACCATGCTTTGTGGGTCTAAATCCATAAAACGAAAGAGCATTTATCTCCAAGCGTGCCAGGTTGCCTCCACTCAGGATCTTTTCATACTTGGGGGCGGTATTTGATGCCAAGGGTAACTGGGGTTCATGCAGGTATAAAGTCACCCAAAGGTTTGCCACTGCTGCTGGCTATATTTACAGCGTAGCATCTTTCATTGGCAGAAAACCCATTGCCCCTTTGCTGGAGGCATATAGGAGTAAATGCATCCCCATTCTTACCTATTGGGCTGGTATCGGGGGCTATTCTAACATTTCTGCCCTCCAGACCGAAGAAAACAAGAGTCGTATGCCGTCTCCTGGGCACACCTCAGACCTGTGCTGCTTACAGTGTGCCTCAAGAGGTTGGAGTAGGGTTTGTTGAATATGCCATCTAATCGGCCTGGTTGGTGCTTTAGTGTGCAGTGCTATCTGAGCAAGTGCTCATGCAGGATAAAGGAAGGTGATCTTAGATAGCCTTGCTTGTGACAAAGGCCCAGCTATCCCCTGGCTGCTATGTGTTAAGCAGGAAATGTTTTTGTTGGGGAGACCTGAACTGTTCTCTCTCCCCTCTGGCATATCTAAGGTTGACCTAACTTAGGTCAAGACAGCATTTCTAACTAGAAATAGACAGCGTAGGGAGGAAAATAAATTACCTAAAATCTCTGTTAGGGAGCATGTCAATCTGCAAACCACCCCTAACATGGAACCTTACTTGCACTGGACGGATAATGGGATAGAGTTTTAACTCAATTCAGGTTTGGCACTGTGAGGTGGCATCTACGCTTTCCTCTGGCTCAATTTGACACTACTAATGTGTAATCTGCCCCTTTGACCAGTCCTCACCTCAGAGTCTGCTTTATTTTATATTATTCTTTATGTATTATAGGCTGTATTCTAGAAGGTTTTTAGTCCCTTTAATCAGATCCTGTGGTATTAGAAGAGTTGAGGCTCCAGTGGATCTGCAATACCACACCTTCCCTCCATTCTGTTATAGTGGCTACTCATGGCTAAGAGAAAATTAATGGCTTTTTAATAGCCTGATGCTGCGTGTTGCTGGTATTTCCTGTATGATTTTATCTTGATTGTTTTATCATGCACCTATTTCTCTGCTGATTGTTGGTGGCTTTAGATTGTTTTTTATTGTGTTTCTTTTTTTAACATTTGTACTGTGCTTTGATGGCTGTGTTTTTACCGCCAAAATAAAGTTAATGAATTGAGACTTAAAGTCTCTCTCTTCCAAATGTGGATGTCAACAAACTACAGGATACTAAATCCCATAATTATCAAATTCCACCTGTTTGCCAATAATGCCAAACATTCTCTGATTCAGTCTCCAAATCCAACCTAATGGCAGGGCGGCCTGTGCTCTACACTGGGGCGTAGCTTGAGGGGGTGTGCTTGGGGTGTTACACCCGCCTAATAAATACATTACTGTTGGATTTCAACATGGATTTTTACACACACAGAAAAATAACACACACATGCAGTCTCCCTATCTCTGTTTGGAAAGACTTAAAAAATGTTGTTTATTTAATAAAATAATGAGCTTTTGCTCACTTAGTACCCCTACTAATATACATTCCTCTCTGTTTCTGCTGCTCTCTAAGCCCCTCTTGTGCACCCTTCTTGTCCTTTAATGTATTTTTACATTATATTCTCGCATGATTGTTGGGAAATCTGCAGCTTGGGTGGGTGGACTGCAATGGGGTGGATTGCATTGAGGTGAGGTGGATTGGATTACACAGGGTAAATTAGATTGGAGTGGGGTGGAGTGGGGTGGATGGGGCTGAGGTGGATTGGATTGGGATGATTAGATTGGAGTGAGGTGGACTGGAGTGAGGTGGACTGGATTGGATTGAGTGGGGTCGATTGGATTGGGATGAATTGGAATCGGGGTGGGTTTGATTGGATTGGTGTGGATTGTGATGGATTAGACTGGAGTTGGGTGGATTGGAATGGATTGGAGTGGGTGGGTTGGATTGGATTGGGTGGACTGGAGTGGTGTGGAGTGGATTGGATTGGGCAGACTGAACTGGACCAGTGTGGGGCAGAATGGATTGGAGTGGGCTAGATTAAGGTGGTTTGGAGTGGGGTGGACTCAACTGGAGTAGGGTGAATTAATGTGGACTGGAATGGGCTGGTTTAAAGTGGATTGTATTGGAGTGGTGTGGGTGGACTGGAGTGAGGTGGACTGGGTAGCAGTGGACTTGACTGGAGTAGGGTGGACAGGGTTGGAGTGGGGTGGGTTGGATTGGAGAGGGGTTGGATGGATTGCAGTGCGGTGGACCGGAGTGGGGTGGGTTGAGGTGGGGCTGATTGCGATGGGGTGGATTGGAGTGGACTGGATTGATGTGATGAGAACTAAATTTTAGTGGGGTAAACAGGACAGGGCTGGATTGTGGTGGACTGGATTGGTGTGGGGTGGATTAGACTGGTGTAGGGTACGGTAGGGTAGATTGTAGTGGATTGGAGTGGGGTGAATTGAGATGAAGTAGGGCAGATTGGATTGGAGTGGGGCAGATTGGAGTGGGGCAGATTGTTTTGGATTGCAGTATGGCAAATGGTTTTGGATTGCAGTATGGCAAATGGTTTTGGATTGGAGAGGGAGAAATTGTTTTGGATTGAGCTGGGCAGATTAGAATGGGGCAGCTTGTTTTGGATTGGAGTGGGGCAGATTGGAGTAGGGCAGATTGTTATGGATTGGAGTGGGGCAGATGTATTAGAGTGGATTGGAGTGAGGTGTACTGGATTGGTGTTGGGTGGATTGGGTTGTGTGGAGTGGGATGGTTGGGAGAGGGGTGAATTGGGATAGAGTGGGTTGGACTAGATTGGGGTGAGGTGGATTGGATTGGGGTGAGTTGGATTGGAATGGGGCGAGGGGAGGTGGATTGGAGTGGGGCATACTGTTTTAGATTGGAGTGGGGCAGATTAGATTGGGGTGAGTTGGGATGACTGGAGTGAGGTGGGGTGGGATGGAGTGGACTGGACTGGGGTGAGTGGCTTGGATTGGAGTGGGGTGGATAGGGGTGAGGTGGTGTGGATTGGAGTGAGGCGAGCTTGGGTGTAATGCATGATTATTTGTTGAAGCATTTCCGAAATTACACATAAGAAAGAAACAATGTTGCTTTGCAATATTTAGAACAAAATAATCATTGTCATAAACAACAATCAACAGCTCCCATGCGCAAAAACAAAAGAAAACATGAGTGGGAAAAGACGACTTGACAAAATAAAAGAAAGTTAGATATAGTAAATAAAACAACTACGCACAAGTCAGGTGGGGCAACAAGGGCCAACTTACCGATAGAATCCACGTCTCTAGGGGTGTGCGGCAAGGTTGCGTACTTGCCCCGACCCTCTTTTCCCTGTACATCAACGAAATTGTCCCCTCCCTCCTCAGACTGCAGGCTGACGCACCTTCACTTGGCACACAAAAAATCCCAGTCTTACTCTTTGCCGATGACACTCTTTTGATATCTAAGACCCCTAGTGGTCTAAGGAAACTCCTTGCGTGCTTCGAGCATTTCTGTTCATCCCAGGGACTCGAAATCAACGCAACGAAAACCAAACTAATGACCCTTAATCCCCACAGATCTTTCAAAGGGAAATTTACTTTAGAGGGCTCCTCACTCGAGAAGGTGGGCATTTTCCGCTACCTGGGCATAACACTCACTGACAACATGTCCTGGAAGCCACACATAGGAAAACAAGCCCTTAAATTAAGACAAACAACTGGGGCTCTACTAAAAAATTTCCACCTCTCACACACAAAACCAATTCGCCCAGTATTACAGTTATACGAAGCCCAGGCAGTTTCCTCAGCGCTCTATGGGGCTGAACTTTGGGGTTATAGCAAAACCCAAGACCTAACCACCGCTGAAAACAACTTCTTAAGAAACCTTGTGTCCCTTCCGCTAAGCACCCCACTGTTCCCTCTTTTCAAGGACCTCGGCATCAAACGCATTGGTCACAAAGCCCGCCTGCGACCTCTGCTGTACTGGCGACGTCTCTGGACCACTCCGGAACTTGTCATCTTCACCGAAGCTCTACAGGTCATCCTAAAAGCCGACCACCTGCACAGAATCCCCTGGCTACGATCCATCAAGGATTTACTTCACTCTATCGGGCTCGATGATCTCTGGAACTCACCAGCCACGTCAGTCTTTCCCTCGAAAAGCGAAATAAAGAAACTTTACTGGCAAAGGGCCAACAACGAAGACACTCGGGCTGCACTCCACACTACATTATCTTGTGACTTTGCCAACCTAAAAGAGTCATGCAAGTACGAAACTTTTTGGGACCTAATCACGGCCCCAAGGGAAAGGAAACTGTACTTCCAGCTCCGCATTGGAACACTCCCATTAAGACTTTTCACCAGCAGCTGGTCACACAACGAATCCACCGCATGCCCTGCTTGCAAAGCCCCCGTCGAGAATCTCCCTCATCTCCTTTTTGCATGCCCCGCGTATACTGCCCCCCGTAGGAAATGGCTGGCCCCGGCATGCAGACTACTGGGAGCACGCTGCTCTGCGCTAGCTCTGCGAATCCTTAGATCAGACACCAGGCCAACGCTAGTGATCGCTATCGCCAAATTCCTCGGAGCTAGTTGGCTTATTAGAGGGAAAACTCTCCTGGACAAAGACTCCAAATAAGACTGTCCCAACATCCTGCACAGTGCATTTCACATCATTTCATTTTATCTAATTTCATTCCATTTTATTCTATCTCATTTTTATTCCATTTTTAATTTTTATTTATATTTTACTCCCTTTGATCACCATAATTACCTGCAATTTTATTTTATCATGTGCATTTATTTGTATTTATTACTGCTCGCGCTTTTTTGGCTCTTGTAGCCGCAATAAAGCTTCTTTGAATTGAATTGAAATAAAACACTGCAATTTTGTTTGTCCTGCTAGGCACATTTTTGCAAGTCACAAGCCTTTTGTTTGCAGGTCACTAAAAGTTAAAACCAAAAAAGAAGAAAAAAAAATAGTACCTCAATCAGTGCGTGGTCCCTGCTCCACAGAGGGGAACGGAAATGATGCCAAGCATACACTGACGAATTACGAGGCTGTAAAAAATAGTGCCATGCAAGACAACAAATGGTAAGAGACAGGCGGGCTTCCAAGCCCTTTACTGTACACAAGAGTCTTACAAGGGAGACACATGTGCTAGTGCATCCACTTACAGGCTCGACCCTAAAAAGCCTAATTTCAACTACCTTGTCTGAAAAAAATGAAACCTTTTCTTCACAGAGAAGTCTTCAGAGCAACAGGTCAAGCCTCTGTCCTCTTCTACCTAGATGGAGAAAACATCCTTCTCAATGGCATCCCAGAGACCACTCTCAGCCCCCTTAACGCACCCTTTTAAACAGCAGGGCGGCTGATGAAATCCACCTACACCACTTTGACCCTTAATGATCTAGACAGGCTACCACTGCAAGCCTGGATCATTTTCAAGGTCGTCTGCATCACTTGGAAGGTCCTCAACACCAGAACCTTCGCTGCCTAGCTTACAGTTTCTGGCGATCAACTGCTGATAAGGAGCTACCACATTGCCAGAGTAGGGACTAAACACTGCAAAAGGAGAAAACAAGAATATTCACCCTACTCCCTAAGGATCTAGAAAAACATCCCCAGTGATACTAGAACAGGATCAAACCACATATGCTAGAGTTGGGAAAAAAGGCTGAGGAATGAGGAGCACAGGCTTCTGTAATATACACAGCTCAGTTAACCTGTTGGGTGCCTTGGACGCAACGGTTACGTCCTGGGCAGCACTGCTCGGGTGCCCAGGACATAACCGTTACGTCCAAGTAGGGGCCCGCGGGGAATGCTAGCACTCCCCCGGGGGCCTTGCACCCCTCTCCCATGGGCAGGGATGTAAGGGGAATCGCTTCCCCATCCACCACCACACCCCTGACCCCCCCGTGGCGAATGATGATGTTAGCGTGCAATCGCGCGCTGACCTCATCAGAGGCCTGCCCCTCCGCACTGGAAGCTCAGCTATCGGCCTATTTCTATTATTAGGGGGTAAGGGGCAGAAACCACATTGGCACCAGGGATTGGTATGTGTGTTTTGTTTTGGGGGGCAGCCCCTTGGGCAAGGGTCGCTCCCCATGGGGGCACATTACTGTTGGCCATATCTGCACCCCTTGGGGGTAGATTGGCCTAATTTTGGAAAGCCCATCGGGGGGCAGAAAGCCCACCAGGGAAGATTTCTTTTTTCAAAATAAGAGGGTGGGGGGTATGGCAGAGCGGTAGGAATGGGATGTGGCAGAAATTATACTAAATGCCAGAGAATTTAAAATAGTGTGGTGATGATTACCAACCAGTATGGGCATGGTTATGCCCCCACCCCAACTGAAGGTGGTAACAGTCTTTCAGCTCTCCCACCGCACACTAAAACATCTTATCCCAGGGCAAGCAAGAGGACATTTGATTATTTCGGGTTTTGGTTTTACATTTGGGCCATGAGAGCTTGGCTAACTCTCCGAATCGTCCCACTTGGAATGGTGAGGGTTGCACTTTTTTGGACTTTGGGACGCTGACATGTAGAAAAATCCACAAGACCTAGACACATCTGAAAAGTAAACATCTGGGTGAGTCCAGGTGGAGTGTTTCACATGCACCCGCACCATTTTCTTACCCACAATGCCCTGCAAACCTTCAACTTTGCTTGAAATCACACATTTTCCCCACATTTTTGTGATATAACCTTCCGTAATCTGCAGGAATCCAAAAGAATTTCAACCACCCAGCATTCTCTCATCTCCACCGATAAAAATTTTGACCCACTTGTCAGACTAAAAATGTTTTTTTAAACTGCCCTTTTGGACCCGCTTTGGTTCACCCTCAATTTTGACATGTTTTTGGCTCTTCCCTGTTATAGGCACTTGGCCCACCGACGCAAGTGAGGTATTATTTTTACTGGGAGACTGCGGGGAACGTTGGGTGGTAGGAAATTCGTCCCGGTGCAGTGATCCCACACAGAAAAGTGAGAAAAATTTGATTTTTTAGCTAAATTTGAGGTTTGCTGAGGATTCTGGGTGAGACAACATTGGGGGATCCACGCAAGTCACACCTCCCTGGATTCCCTTGGGTGTCTAGTTTTCAGAAATGTTTGGGTTTCATAGGTTTCCCTATATGGCTGCTGAGCCCAGGACCAACCCCACGCAAAAACAGGTAGTTTAGTATTTGATCATTTTGATGTGTCCACATAGTGTTTTGGGGCATTTCCTTTTGCAGGCACTAGGCCTACCCACACAAGTGAGGTACCATTTTTATTTGGAGACTTGGGGGAACGCTGGGGGGAAATTTGTGGCTCCTCACAGATACCAGAACTTTCTGTCACTGAAATGTGAGGAAAAACTGTTTTTTTAGCCAAATGTTGAGGTTTGCTAAGGATTCTGGTTAACAGAACCGCGTCAGAGCCCCACAAGCCACCCCATCCTGGATTCCCTAGGTGTCTAGTTTTAAAAAATGCACAGGTTTGGTAGGTTTTCCTAGGTGCCGGCTGAGCTAGAGATCAAAATCCATAGCTAGGCACTTTCCGAAAAACACATCAGTTTTCAGTGTAAAAATGTCATGTGTCCATGTTGCATTTCCTGTTGCAGGCATTAGGCTTACCCACGCAAGTGAGGTACCATTTTTATTGGAAGACTTGGGGGAACACAGAATAGTAAAACAAGTGTTATTGTCCCTTGTGTTTCTCTACATTTTTTCCTTCCAAATGTAAGACAGTGTGTAAAAAAGACATCTATTTTAGAAATGCCCTGTAATTCACGTGCTAGTATGGGTGCCTCGGAATTCAGAGATGTGCAAATAACCAAGGCTTCTGAACACCTTATCTTGTGCCCATTTTGGAAATACAAAGGTTTTCTTGGTACCTATTTTCCTCTCTTTATATTTCAGCAAATTCATTGCTGAATACCCGGTATAGAATGAAAACCCATTGCAAGGTGCAGCTCATTTATTGGCTCTGGGTACCTAGGGTTCTTGGTGAACCTACAAGCCCTATATATCCTAGCAACCAGAAGAGTCCAGCAGATGTAACTGTATATTGGTTTAAAAAATCTGACATCGTAGAAAAAAGTTACAAAGTAAAACGTGGAGAAAAATTGCAGTTTTTTTCACCTCAATTTCAATATATTTTTATTTCAGCTGTTATTTTTTGTAGGAAAACCTTGTAGGATCTACACAAATTACCCCTTGCTGAATTCAGAATTTTGTCTACTTTTCAGAATTGTTTAGCTTTCTGGTATCCAGCATTGGTTTCACACCCATTTCTGTCACTAACTAGAAGGAGGCTGAAAGCACAAAAAGTAGTAAAAATGGGGTATGTCCCAGTAAAATGCCAAAATTCTGTTGAAAAATTTGGTTTTCTGATTCAAGTCTGCCTGTTCCTGGAAGCTGGAAAGATGGTGATTTTAGCACCGCAAACCCATTTGTTATGCCATTTTCAGGGGGGAAAAACACAAGCCTTCTTCAGCAGCCCATTTTTCCCATTTTTTTTTAAAACAAAATTTTCGCTGTATTTTGGGTAATTTCTTGGTATCCTTCGGGGGAACCGACAAACCCTGGGTACCTCTAGAATCCCTAGGATGTTAGAAAAAAAGGATGCAAATTTGACGTGAGTAGCTTATGTGGACAAAAAAGTATGAGGGCCTAAGTGCGAACTGCCCCAAATAGCCACAAAAAGGCCTGGCACCTGAGGGGAACAGTCCTGGCAGCAAAGGGGTTAAGAGTGCCTATTAAGGCACAAAATCTCAATGTTTGCAGGCAGAGCCTGAAGTGGCAATGGCAATGGCATATGTTAGAAGTCTTGGTAAGGTGGGCAGCAAAGGATGAGAAATAAGTAATTGTGCCTAGAAATAAGTACTCTGTTGCTACCTTCTTATTGACTATGCTGCTTTGCTTGATGACTGCTTTAGCTCCGACTTAAAAGTGGAGCCATGTACTTTGAGCTCACCCTAAGATATTTAGATATGACAGCCTAGAGGAAACTCACTCCACAAGGTGCATTTGAGCTCCTCCACTCCCCCTCCCCATCAGCTTACCCATACAGCAATGGTTCTCCTTGGTGGTTTATTGTGCATAGTATTACATGCAACCCTCCATTTGCCTCACCCTACTGATTTTGCGGCCCCACTCCCTCACACTCTTATTTCACTATCACCCTGTGAGATATCGTCCCATTAGAAACTATCCTCCTGAATGTCCACTTTCCAGACAAAAGGTGACGCTCACAGCAGGTTAAATAAGCATCAACCCTTCTTTGAGTTAGGAAATTATCTATATAGGTCCTAGGAGCATGTACCCTTAAACCTACTTAGTGAATGTGGACTTTTTATTCTAGATGTGTATGAGGTGCAGGCTTGATTTAAAGAATAGAAGCTTTTACCTATGTTAGAAAGTGCTTTGGCTTTTTACTCACTCTGTCTGGAATGTCATTTCGAGAGACTACCAGTTGTATTTGTTATTAACCAGAATGCACATCTTTTGCATAGTAGTGCTTTTCTGAAATAAGAAATGAAGCTACTAAAAAAGTAATCATGCCCATTACCAAACTGATCTCTCTCCCGTGCACCAGAAGAAGAGAAAATATATCATTACACATGAATCGCCAGTATGTGGAGGGAACAAAATATATGTAGTCCATAAATTCTTAGTATGCAAGCATGGTAAGAATCCCTGCAGCTGTGTTCTTATTACAAATGAAAACCTTCTGTCACAAATCTTGGAAATTACTTTTTGAGGATTATTATGCTTTCTCACCACTAAAGAAGCAACACCCAATATGGGCTCAAAATAAATCTTTAGAAAGGGGGATTTCACTTGCCAATCTGCGGATAACGTCTGATAGTGTAGCGCCAAAGAAAACAATGTCATAGCAATTGCGGAGAATGGCCTTTATGTATGGTATTATCTAAACCTAATTTGAATCCCAGCTTCTGCCATAACCCTTCTCACCCTTTGGGCCAAAGGGACAGGGCAAACAGTTTTCTGGATGATTTCCCTTAGGGTTGAATGCCCTTATTTAATCCTCATTACCAACAAACATTTAACCACACATAAGTTGTATCTCCAAGGAAACAAGGAACATTTTCTAGACTGAATATGGGTGTATTCATTTATTGTTTATGCTTTACAACCATATGTCCTATTATTACCCCCTACATCAGAGATTTCATGCTTAAGATCCACAACATCCCATTTATGAACACTCTTAACATCACATCCCTTTACAACCTAAGTTGACATCAAATAGGAATTAGAGCATGTCAACTTTATCTGAACAGGAGACCAATATATTTCCTACAACATAATAGTATTCCCTTTTCATGTGCATTTAACATCAAGTCAGAATTGGAGTACGTCAATATTATCTGAACAGGTAACCAAAACATTTTCGACAATCCATTAGGATGAATATAGAGATGCTTTTATGCTGTTTAGAACCCAACACCTTTCTGTTTCAAGAAGGAATCTACAGAGAAATATGTGGCACTGCCATGGGCACAAAGCTATTCCTCAGCAATGCAAATCTATTGGTGGGTGGTGAGAAGAAAATATTATATGCACTGAAAATGATGAACAAACTCAACATATAATGAATTGGCAATGTTCTATTAATGACCTCTTCATTTCATGGTCTGGAAGCTGAAATTATGTCTAAAGGTTAATTAAACCACTGAATCTAAATGGCATAAATCAGAAACTGATAGGTACTATTGATAAAAAATAAAAGATTAAATGCTTGGCTATAGAAATCAAGATCATCAATGACGGTCTACAAATAAGAATGATTCAGAAACTTACTGCTGTAAATAGCATCCTAAATAAGGACAGTTTTCACCCACAGCATCTTAAATGGTGCGTCCCATTTTAGGACTGAAAATAATCAAGAGAGCCTAATTAGGACACAGCCAACTACAAGTAACAATTCAAAAGAATGGTTCACAAAACCAAAAGGTTTTTTTTTTGCTTGCAAGAATTGCAAAGCCAATAAAAACAACAGGAAAACACTGGGTGTGTGCTGGTGTTTCTTGGCCATATATTTAGAAGGAAAGTGATTGTGGCTAATTTTTAACAGTCACTTGCCCATGACTTTTGCAGAGCACCAGCTCACAGGAGACTGTGGACTAGCTTAGCAATTTGAAGAAGAAAAAAAAATGATATACATATATATATATATATATATATATATATATATATATATATAAATATATATGTATATATATATATATATATATACATATACTGGAAAAAAAAACATATGTTACAGGGACTTTATAGTGAGGTTCTTAATTTACTTGTACAAAATCAATGAAATTCAACAGTTATAGTTAGAGCGATTTCAAGCAACTATACCTCGCCTAAGGTAACTATAACTCGCGCCTTCGTCATGCAGTTTTCTTAACAATAAATTTGTTGCAAATGTTGCAGTATTATCAAAGATGGCATAGAAGATGTCATCAACAATGTAATATGTGGAGTAATTAGCTGTGCATGGCGAAGGCACGAGATATAGTTGGTTTAGGGTACGAGTTATAGTAAGCAGTGGTAAGTAAGTACTAATTTATTGATGCATAGTTAATTAAAACCATTACATATAACATACACACAAAAATAAACAATTAAAATATTACCATACTATAGTTATACTTACAGTTAATAAAAATTTAGCTAGACAATAGAAGTGCATTTAAAATTAAACTCTTTCATAAAAGAGGCAAATCTAAAATTAGACAATGACCCAATGTATTAACGGCCTACACCTAAACATTTAGGAGACCATAGCCGTGCATGTTCAGACTAAAGGGTTAGCAGCTTATCATAGCATGCACATATAGGGCACTCCGGTTTGCTGTACTTAAATTAATAAGATTAAGCCAGAAACCACCGCCCCAAACTGAGCTTTCAAACTAGTATGCCTAGTAAGGAGATTACTAGTTTGAAATCGGCAGCTAACACACAGGTAATAAGGTGATCGGAACTAGCCAGTCTCTAAAGTGCAGAGGAAAGCAAAATCTGTCCTAAATATTCAGTGCAAAGTCAGAATGCTCTCTGTTTATGTGTAAGAGACCCGAGAGGAAATGTAGTTTGTAGAAAACCCAATGTTAGCCCATTAATGAGGAGTGACATAATGCATACTAGAGTTTCCCCATCATCGATTCAAGGAATAAAGGAACAAAGAAAAAAAATATGAAAGGCTCTCCTAATTCTCTACTGATCGAGTGAGCAACTCTTTAACGTGCAATACAAAGTTTGTGACTCTAGGCACTAACTGTATGTTATTCCCATTTAAGAGCGCCATCACAGCTATGCGACTAGATCGGATTCTTAAAGCTTTCAATGAAGGACATAACAATTTCGTTCTAATAGGTCTAACAGCCAGGCAAATACACAAAAAATGTAAGACCCTTTCAGTCGACAAACCACAAAGGCGGTAGGAAGGATCTGGCCACGTTTGCTTCCATGATGGGACCAGGTCCTTAGACGGAAAAACTCACATAGAGATTTGAAGAAAGAAGTGTTGGATAGTAGCTGCAAGGTGGGTCGTAAGATATGGCGGGGATGCCAGGAGGTGTATGTATGAAGGACAAACCCACCGTGGTGTTGTCTTGCCATGTCTGCTTTGTCTGATGTCCAAGAATAAAGTTTAGAAGCCTTGGTGATTATTTTTTTAGTTTTTAACAAAGGAAATGCAATATTGGTGTCCCATACTTCATGTAGATTTAGGTTGCTCAAAGCTTGCCTAAGTACAGATAGACAACAAGCAGGATCTTAATTTCCAGCATGCTTTTACTATTGCCCCCCCAATGAATCCAAGCTTGATGAAACAACCCAAACTCAAATCTCACCTGAGCTTGTGATATATGCTTCGATAGGTGGAAAATAGTCTTAAACAGAACTGACTGGAGCCGTTTGAGCAGAGGGGCATCATGCCCTTTAAGCAACTCTGAGCCATAGGTAAGCGATGGAAGGAATTTTGCTCTAATAACCTGCCGAAGATGACTCTGCAATGTGCTGCCTAACTTTTTTTTTAACTGTAAGAAGGCAAAGCATAACTTGTGAGCCACCCTTCATGTATGCGGTAGATGCTCTTTATATGATAGACTCGCATCCAGCATTACTCCCAGATATTTATAATGCTTTGCCAGAGCTATCAATTTGCCGGCTGCCTCCTAATTAAACTTGATGCGGCTGGTGTTTTGCTTGCCCGAAAAACAAATCACTTTGGTTTTGTTGCGATTCAACTTGAGACCCCAAGTAGTTGTATATTCCACCAATTTGGAAATCAGGCCTGGCTGAGAAAGCACAATGTCATATGTGTATTGAAAAACATGCACCGGTTCATTTGTTAGTTTTTGGGGGAGTGGTCACATACCACTTCAGCTAATCGAGAGTCAAGGTCTGCCACATAGTTATTAAATAAAATAGGGGCAAGCACACACATCCCTGTTTTAATCCTGTGTGCATAGGGATCTTCCTGGTGATTCTGTCGCCATTTCCAATATTTGCTTGGACCCAAGTGTCTGTATTGAAGTTTATCACCACATCTAGCAATTCTGGAGGTACTCCCCAATGAGCCATTTTTGCCCATAATTTCTGATGTGGCACCTTATCAGAGGCAGATTTTAAGTTGACAAAACAAGCATAAAGTGTCATGTATTTTCTCTTAGCTTATTCAACAAGAAGTGAGATCGCAAGAAGATTGATCACAGTGTTCGTTCCTGCCCTGAAACCTGTCTGTGTTTTTGCAATGATGTTAGTTGCAGAAATCCAAGCTTCCAGGTCCAACAGTAAATTGGAGGCAAAAATCTTAGCTACCACATCTATCAAAGCAATTAGGCGGTAATTTGTTGGATCTGTTCTTGAACCAGCTTTGTAAACGGGATGTGTAATACTGTCTCTCCATGATGGTGGTATAACATTGGTGGTGAAGGTCTGACTAAACAACAGAGTAATAATCGAGGCCCAGGGAGGTTGGACTTGTTTAAATAAACGGTTAGAGAGAGATTTCGGGCCAGGAGTCATGTCAGGTCTCAGTTTGAGTGTGGGGTTGCGCTTTCTGCAAGGAAGGACTGCTGTTCCGGATCCTGGGGGCGGGGCCAAGTCCCCTTTAAATCCATACCGCGCGCCCGCTTTGCGGGACGAGCCCGGGCCAAGGGCGGGCCCATCATTTGCCCGTCAGTGCCCGGAAGAGGCTGGGCTGGGCCACATCCCTTAGTTTTGACTTTTTTGCTGTGTTTTTCAGGGGTACGGAGCGAGCTTTCCCTTTTTCTCTTTTTTTCTCTTTTTAGCATGGGGAAGCGTAAGGCGCGTACCAGTCCTGATCCTGCTGTAGTTAAGTCCAAAACCTCAAAACTTAATAGAGTAACGCAAATCCACTCAAATTATGTCTCTAGAGAAATCGATAACTTAATTGAGGAAGTGGAATCCATTCTTAAGGAAAAGGAAGGTAATGCTTGCAAGAGACTGAAACCTGGAACTCTACTTCCGTTTTTAACAACAGGTCCTAATATCTCTATCGATGCTCAGCCTCCGAAAATTTCTGCCCTAGTTCCTGCCTCTCCTAGGCAGTCGTGTTTGCTTAATTCTTCATCTCCACCTGGTTTAGTCGACAATCCGGATGCTACTTTTCCTGATCCCATCCTTAGTGGGATTCCTTGTGCAAATCGGTTTTCCATCCTGGACCACTCGGATTTGGCGGGTGATAAACAATCTTCGATCCCTCCGCCTCCCAACACTTTTTGTGATCCTCCAGGAGAAGATGTTTTAACAATAGTCTCCAGTTTAAAACGAGAAGTTGGGGAGCTGAAGGGTCTACTGTTTGAGGTCCTCAAAAAATCAGATTCATCCTCTCAGTGTACTTTGATTCCAGCGCCAGCCCGATCTTCCTGTCCACTGGTTCCGGCTGTATTGCCAGTTATTTCTCCATCGCTTGGAGATCTTAACAAGGGCCCCTCCAACAAACCATTTCATGGGAAACATTTGGCCCCATTGTCAGCACATTTGACATCTTCTTTTCCTAATTCCGACCAATTTGTGGCCCATTCTACTCACGTGTCTAATCCAGATTGTATTTACCTGTGTAATGTCCCTCCTCTCACATCTCATATCAGGGAAGATACTTCCTCTCTTATTAACAAGGTGTCATATTGGATTCGTCACACTAGGGGCTGTGCCTCTATTATCCATTCCGATATTGTTTCTGCCTCCCGTGTGCATGGCTGTCCCGGCGGGCGGGACACTATCAAAATTAACTTTGTTAATCCTGAGTTAGTCACTGGGCTTTTGCAGATGGAAGCCTGCAACATGCTAAGAACGGACTTTGACATATATTTCAGAGAATGTTTGCCTGTTACGGGCTATAAGATCCTGCCAGTTCATCCTCCTAGGGCCAAGAAAAATCCTTGTAATGTTCCAGTTTCTGCTGCTTTTCCTGGCCTGTTGCCTTTCCCTGTTGATGGGGCTGCTTTGGTCTGCAATCCTAAAGGTGCTGATACCCGAGACCCCGTTTTCTTAGGGGACACATCTGATGTGGATTGACTACGCCCCCCCAATTCCTGCAAACTTAGTGTTCCATACTTGTCACCTCAAAGACCTTTAATCAGCTTGGGCGGTCCCACTTTAAGTGCTTCACCCTGCATTCCTAAAGCAATCCTTAATCTAGCTCTGGATGTTGATTCTGGCACGCCCATTTGTAGTATTCCACCTGCTTCAGGGAACTTATTGTCCTGGAACGTGGCAGGCATCAAGAGCAAATTGTTTGACTCTGAGTGGGGGGCTTACGTTGAATCCTATTCCATCTGCATGTTCCAGGAAACTTGGGCAACGGATTGTGTGTATAGACAAGGCTATTGTTTGTTTACTAAAAAGGCAATTCAGTCTCCTAGGGGAAGGGCGATCGGGGGCCTATGTACTTGGGTCAAGCTGTCTGAGATGGGTAGGGTAAAGGAAATTGCTGTTGACTCCTGTGACATTTTAGCCATAGCAATAAGGCCAAACTCTGGTACTCCTGTGTTATGCATTAATATCTATAACAGACCAGGCCCTTCTAACCAACAGTCTGACACTATCCATCTGCTGCATAATTTTTTATCTGAATTTCATTCTAAATATCGTGTCATCATCGCAGGCGACCCTAATGTCCAAATTGAACTTGACTCAGCCTTTGTTGAGTCCACTCAGGCTGAAGATGTAGTGTGGAATGTTCCCCCGCTTCCAATTCAATCTATGCCACTCATTTCCTCCCCCAGGGCGTCACAGATAATAGACCTTGCACTTACATTCGGCCTTCGTTTTGGAAATGGCCGATTTCCAAATGACAACCCTGCTAGGCCCACCTTTTTCAGAGGATGCAATAGCAGCTTTCTGGATTACGTTATTTTAGATCTACGAGTTTGGCATCTTATAACTAATGTAGAGGTGGGTCTTCCCTATACTAGTGACCATGCCCCTTTACAAACTGCATACAACACAGCTCTAGTTTCTGAGCACGATATGTCTACTGTTTCGGTTGATTCCAATGATTTGTTGGAACTGTCCACTAATAGGTGTGTGGTAAAGTGGCCCTCGTTTTTTAAATCTAATCTGCTTAACAATAAGCTTTGCGCCATGGTGTCTTGTCACCAGCTCTTTGAGGTTTCCACTGCATTATCTTCCTCAGAAATTATGCCTTCCCATGTAGCTTTTTTTGCGGAACTCAAGGAGCTTTTTACTAAATCTTCTAAAACCCAATTGAAATCCTCTGCACCTAAGTGCAAATGGTTCGACAAAAAGTGCCGGGTGGCCAAGAATCTTCTGTCCAAAGCTTTAAAGGTAAAGAACCGGGATGCCATTATACGTGCAAGAAGAAACTATGTGTCCACCTGCAAGTTATCGAAACTCAAATATGAGGAAAATTTATGGGAGTGTCTGGCAGAGGCGGCCAGTGCTTGCGACGCCAAACTCTTTTGGATCTTGGTTTCGCGTAGTGATCCTGCCCTGTCATCTACTCCTGAATGTCATATTTATTCAGAAACTTGGTTCTCCTATTTTGGGGAATTGGTCGGCTCTTGGTTGGATTCTGATGATATTTTTACAGATTTTGCACTGTGCCAGCCTGATGTGCCGCCCTTTACTCTAAAAGAAACAGAGATGGCAATTTGTGGTCAAAGATCTGGTAGGGCCCCTGGCCCAGATGGTATTCCCTCGGACCTGTACAAATCAGATCTATCTGTATGGACCCGGTACATCAATAGGGTATCGAATACTGCCATGGCAACTCGATCCTATCCGGTTTCGTGGAAGATGGCAATCATTGTCCCCATTCACAAAAAAGGAGACAAGAGCTCACCAGGGAACTACAGACCTATTAGTTTATTAGATAACTTGCAGAAAATATTTTCGTTCCAGTTGTTATCTAGATTAAAACACTGGATAACGAAAAATCAGGTCTTAAGTCATCTTCAGGCGGGATTTAGGGACAAGGTCAGTACCATCGATCATATCTTCCGATTTACCACCATCAAGTGGAAGATCGTAGACGCAGATCAAGGCCACTTATTTGTGGCCTTTGTTGACTTGAAATCTGCGTTTGACCTTGTCCCACGCGCCAATCTCTGGGAGGTCCTCAGCACTACTGGTGTTCCGGGTTCTATGATTAATATTATCAAGGATCTTTATTCTGACAATTGTGCCAAAGTCCGCTGGGGTGTGACTGGCGATCTGACTCCAGCTTTTCCAACAGCATGTGGTGTGAGGCAGGGGTGCGTCCTGGCACCCACCCTGTTCCTATTGTTTATTAATGCTTGTTTGCCATACCTTTCAGATTGCCAAAGTGATGCCCCTAGTTTGGGTGGGCAGAAGTTCCCTTGTCTTTTGTTTGCGGACGATACTCTGCTACTGTTGTGTACCACCATGGGCCTTTCTAGACTGCTCTCCAGATTTATGGAGTTTTGTATCGACCATGGGCTGTCAATTAATTCAGCAAAAACAAAATATATGGTCTTTGGGGACACTAGGCACAAAATGAAGAGGCCTGTATATTTAGAAGGTGTTCCCTTGGAAAGAGTGGGCACCTTTGATTATTTAGGCATTAAAGTGGAAGACTCACATCTCTGGCATGCTCATCGCCAAAAATCTCTATTGTGCCTGAAGCAAAGGGCGGGCGGCATTGCAAGATTTGCCTCTAGATCTCCCAAATTTGCAATGTCCCCTGCCCTCGAAATATACAAATCTCAAGCTAGGGGGGGGCGCCCTATATGGCACCGAACTTTGGGGCCATTGCAACTTGGTGAACTTGGCAAGGGCAGAAAACCAGTTTCTAAAAATGCTGCTAAAGGTCCCCTCTAGCAAACCATCTCTGCCCATCCGAATGGACCTAAACCTTTTTTCAATTTCGCAGATTGATGCTTTAAGGCCTCTGCTGTTTTGGATTCGGCTATGGACAACAGATACCCTAATTCCTTTTCGCTGTGGGCTTCTTAATTTGCTGGGCTGTGATTCTACTATCAAAATTAAATGGTGTGTTTCTGTTGAACGATCTTTCACCCAGCTCGGCTTAGGGTCCTATTGCCAGGATCCTATCTCCATTCCTAAAAATGCTGCACAGCTGTTAAAGGATGCTTTCTGGCATAATGTCCAGATTGGCCAATTTGCCAGTTCTGTTCCGTTGTCTATGTCTGACAATTTCTTATCTGTCAAATGCCATTACGAATTTGAGCCTTTCATGGATGCAGTGTTATCTCTATTTGCTCATGCCCTTTTTATTAGGTTCAGAATTGGGTCTCTCCCTTTGTGCTCCTTAACGTATAAATGGTCCAGTTCCATTAATAGATCTAAATTCTGCCCGATGGGTTGCAAAAGTGAAGAGTCTGTTTCACATGTTTTTTTTTCATTGTCATGCATATTACAAACAAAGAGCTCTTTGGCTCATCCCGCTTTGTAAACAAATAGGGGTCAGATCTTGTTCTCATGCTGAGAGAATTTAAAAATGTGATTCATCCGTCCAGATAGTTTTATCAGTGGCAAAATTTCTCGAATCAATCTGGCGGTTGAGACTAGCAATCTTAAGGAACAAGACTGGGTAGTTAATTCTTAGCCTTATTTTTGTATATTTATTGAATTTGGATGCATGATTTTAGTTTTTACCTTGTAGGATATAGATATTGGTTCACTATATTATTGATTATTTATTGATCTATGGAACCTGTCTTTTGTTTTTTTGCTGAGAGGTTTTTAAAATGTGATTCATCCGTCCAGACAGTTTTATCAGTGGCAAACTTTTTCGAATTAATCTGGCGGTTGAGATTAGCAATTCTAAGGAACAAGACTGGGTAGCCAATTCTTAGATTTATTTATGTATATTTATTGAATTGGATGCATGACTTTAGCTTCTATCTTGTAGGATATAGATACTGGTTCACTATATTATTAATTATTTACTGATCTATGGAATCGGTCTTTTGTTGAGTGGACTTTTTCATTATTAAGAGGTGTTCATCCTGTTGTTCATTTTGCTTGACTTTTAAAACTTTTCTTATTCTTTCTTAAATTCCTTATTGTGTTTTTATTTATAGTGTTCTCTTGCTTAAAAAAAAAAAATGTTTTTGATGTGTATTGTACTTTTATGGTTTGTTTTTACTTACTGAAATAAAGTTAAATGAGTGAGTGAGTGTTAACCGTAGTTGTGCATCAGACAACCAAAGGGTTTCTGCAGAGGTTTGCAAATTGGACTCAGAAGAGTGCATTCACTTTAGGCAGAGAGGGCGGCATGTTCCTTGCTTTCTGATCCGCTTAAAATGCTACCATGATAAAAGCTGACCATTCCGCTTCCCAAATACCTGTGTTGTAGTGACTGGTTCTCCCATTTACAAGGGAGTTAATTTCAGCCCAGTTATATGATTATTTTTTGTTTTGCTTGCATGTAGGAGCTTCAACCATACATGGGTCTGGTATAATTGTTTTTATATTGTTGCATTAGGGATACTATTTGTTGCCTAGAATCATGCCCGGCTAATGGGTCCTGTAGCCGAAGCTTTCTAACAGCCCTATTTATTTTACTTTTTTCCAACCGGAGTGACCTGGATAACCAAGCAGCCCCTTCCTTGATTGTTTTACAATTTTTAGGGCCTATTGCTGCGTAACGACCCAAGAGCGTCATAGTCAGGGACTCCCAGAAGTGCATCAGATGTATACATTGTAAAGGGGTGTGCTCTGACATACAAAGATAGATATAAAAAGGATTATGGGTTCAATTTCCACGCCCATCCATGTTAAGTGCCTGAGATTGTAAGGCCTTGATTTTGATGTTATCAACAAATCATTTGCGTAAGGCACTCTGAGAGGGAGAGGGGAGGTGCAACAGAAATTCAACGTTCTGACCAAAGTGGTCACTCTCCACTCTGCTGAAAATACTGTACTGTGTGACCACTGAGAATACCGCCAAGTCAACAAATGTGTAGCACAAAATGGAAGAAGACTTATTCGTGACTCTGGTAAAAGCTGTGGTTGACCTTGAGATAAACGAACATTTAATAAATAGAGACCCCTGCGTTCCAGAGCCGTAACACATTCCTTCCCAAGTCGGTCATTTTTAAAATAAGATGTTTTTATCGGGGGAATTTTAGCATCCACACTCATCGATGGAGATTGTTTTTGGTCAGCATAGCTTCCTAATAGATGCCTATTAAAGTAGAGGCAAAGAGGATTTAGCTGGTTCTGGACTTAACTTAAGTTTCAAGGTTGATCAAAGACCATGGCAGAGGGCTGAACTGTTACTTGAACCTAAGCAAGTGAAGCCTGCCTTGGGCTAAGTCCAGTTTACTGTTTGCCCTGAAATTCCTATGAGATATTATAAGGAGGCGCCATGCTCTGGTTCTCTAAGTTTGAATCGCTGGGTGCTGAAGGAGCTATGTCTGCTGGCCAAGCTACGCTACCTGTGGCTGCTTCAACATTATCTCTCTTTTCCAGCTGAGTAAGCTCTGGTGATTTTAACTATTTAAATGGTAAGAGATTATGTTGTTGTTCTTTTTGATGGAAAAGCGGACACAACTGCCATGACTTCTGCTGGTCTTTGTCCTCCTTTGAGAGTTGTAAACACCCTGAAGGCATTAATATTGAATTTGTTTTTTTATTCAGCTTGTTATTCCTGGCCTTTCTAAGATGTTTACGCTCTTTTTTTTAGTCATGGGTAGCTTTGCTTTTGAAGGACTCTATCCTGAGACCTCATGGGAGAGGTCTGTGGTGGACTATAGTCCGTGGGCTCCAATGGAACCTCAGTATTTCTTTTCACCTCAATATCTTTTTCACCATAATTGGGCTCAAGTGCTGGTTTCTGGTCGGGGACGTCCTGCACCCTCCCGAGCTGGCTTGCTTTGTGGATTGCCTGCTGAAAATTATCACTGTCAAATTTTGGAGCAGGACCTCATCTTTGGCGACTTTCGACTCACTGAGCACATTGCCGGACCTCATTGCGTGAAAGTAGCAAGTAGTGATGAATTAACAATTCATTTATTTGGCCTGGCACATGGGGCCATAATATTCACTGGTGGTCCGGCCATGAGTGACTGCATGAGTGACGTAACTTGGCTTTCTGACCACTCAAACTTGAGACAGGTAGGCCAGTTGTGGGAGTTTAATGATTAGTGTAAGTTGGCTCTCCAGCAACTCTGATTTGCCAAATGCCGGGAAGATACTGTCTCTATGAGCCGATGGAGGCACTGCCACATCCCACCTTACACCTCTAATTGGGGGGCACGAGCACGCCCAAAAAGATTGTTGCAAGTGCCGTCACACCCCACCTTTTCACCTAGGGTGGGAGGAGGGGCACAAGCGCACCCCAAGAGTTGATTCAGGTGCCGCCACACCCCACCTTTCACCTAGGGTGAAGAGCACGAGCACGCCCTAGAGAACACTGCAGGTGACTGGGGGCAGTGATTAAACTGATGGAAAATAGCGAGCGGGGCAGAGCAGACCACCCGCAAGCTGTACCTGGACTAACCGGGCCGCTTCTGCAGGAGCCCTGGGCACGCACTCTGGAGAGGTTAGCTACGACCTCTGCGCTCGCTTCCTCAATAGTACCTTTGGAGCTCACAATGGGCAGCGGGCGGGAGAAACAGAGGGGAGCTCAGCATCTCAGCAACCGGCCCCCAAACTGTGCCGCACTGCAGATGCGGGTGTAGGAGGCAGGCAGCAAAAGAGGAGCCAATGAGTGGCAGGACAGGGGGCGGGTTATGAGATCACCTGCTAACTGCCGGCTGCCGGGCCAGGAGCAGGAGCACACTAGACTCAAGGCCAGTCGCCACAGAAAAAATACTGGCCTGGTGGAGGAACAACCCCTATTCAGTCCGAAAGCTGGACTGGCAGCTGCTCAAAGGCCTTCTCACCTCCTCACCCTCCCCTTCACCTGCATCCGTCCTGCAACCCCTGGTGCGGTCATCCACGGTCGTAAACTCATTCTCCCAGTGTTCTCTGCGCCTCTGCGTCCCAATAAGATAAACTGCTAACTCTGGAAAACCTTGGGGTCCACTTCCAGACTCTTGTGGTGCTGCCAGCAGAAGATCTGCCAGGCCAGTAGAGGCAGTTCCTGCGCTGAGGCTTAGTGTAAAGCCAGCAGATTTTCAGAAAAATTTACTTAATTGTAATACCTCTAACTGCTGAATTTCGATGGTTTTGTACGAGTAAATTCAGAACCTAACTATAACGCCCCTGTAACCTTTGTTTTTTCAGTGAATTTCTATGTTTTTTTTTAACATAAAGTAATTTGAAGTAATATTTGTTAATCCAACTGCCGCTGAACATGGCCATTGGCAGTGCACAGGGTTGGTTGATTGCAGAGCCTGGCCTGTGGCCTGGCACTGCAACCAAGCATTTATAAGCAACCAACCCCATGCAGTCCAGGGCTTTTAGCCATGCACTGCAGGGCTTAGCCACACAGCCTGTCTCTGTAAATGGATCTGCGAGTGGGTGTTAAAGTGGGTGTGTGAGTCTATGAGTGGGTTTAAGTGGGTGCATGAGTGTTTGAGTGGGTGTGTGAGTGGGTGCATGAGTCTCTGAGTGCATGTGTGAGTAAATCAATTAGTATATGAATGAGTCTGAATGTTTTTTAAAAATAACATTTTTATATCTCTGAATACTCAAGGATATTCGCAAATATCACACACGGTTAAGAAAAATCATTTCAAACTCATAATTTCACTCTGACCCCTTATGCCACTTTCAATTTGGATATTCAGCCCCGGGGACTGTCACCCATGAAATAAAATGGTGGCCACAACTTTCTAGTCAGGTTGCAGCCAGCCAATTAAATTGCTTCTATTCGCGTGCACATTAGCTATAATTCGCAAATTTTCGCAGTTCATTCGCGAATGATATACTAATTTATTTTCCCTTTAATATCCCAAAAACTACTGAATGGATTTACAGTGAATAAGCAAAAGCATGATCTGCCTACCGAAAGCTAGCTTTCTGCCAAAGTTGGTGCAATTCCGTCCAGTGGTATGGGCTGTAGTCATTTTTAAATGTTCTATGGAAATTAACATGAGAAACACAAGTTTTTTTACCCCCATTTTTTTTTCTCGCCCTCCAATTGACGGATCACTGCTAAACTTTCTGTGTGCAACAAGAATCACCATGGCACTTTTTGGGGAAAATTTTGTGAAGATGCAAAAGACATAGGCAAGTCAAAAGACACAGGCAAGTCAAAAGACACTTTTTCTATGGAAACATGGTCCTAATTATAACTACCGACTGACGACAGCCAAGAGGTAATCAATATATATATATATATATATATATATATATATATATAGTAAAGGTTAAGCAGATAGATAAAAAATACAGGTTACATTGAACAATATACAAAGATTAAAGGTAAAAAGGTAAAATAAGGCCTAGGAGATAAGTAAAAAAATCATGAATACAGAGTAAAATATTGAAAAAAAAGTCAAAGTAGTTGCCACACACATGATGAAGAAAAGGAGGTTGGTGGTTTTAACACCTCTATTAACAAAAGAATATTTGTATTAATAAAAAAATCACCCTTAAATGGAAAAATGAAACATTAGTAAAAATATTTAAAATAGTGTATGTAAATTAAATACTCCAACATCTTAAAACATTAAACAATGAAAAATACATTGCAAATAAAAATATTTTCTAGATACATAAATACAAACCATTCATAAATTTATCTGAGAAGCTGTGATGTAATAGTATTCCCAATGCAGTGCACCATGATATGCTGTCCATGATGTAGTGTCCCAGCTTCACAAAGTAGTGATATGGAGTGAAAAGGAACCATGCTCTAAAAGGCATAGGACTTGCCAATAGCCTCCAATCTTCCATAACATCAGACATAAAACCACATTTTCAATCTCAAAAGTGGTTTCACAGTGATTTATGATATGATCTTCTGCCTCTTGATCTTAGCGGTTATTTTCAGGATCGTAAAGAAAGTGGAAAAACCGTAGTTCAGCGAATTTCCCCATTCCTGTCAAACTTCTACGGTCACCGAAGCTTCCACGTCAGGCCACTAACTGAAGAACTATAGAAAAAGGAGATTAGACATGATGCAAACATATCCAGTCTGCAAAGACCCCAACATAATTATCACATTAAGGGGGTTATTACAACTTTGGAGGAGGTGGTAATCCGTCCCAAATGTGACGGATAAACCACCAGCCGTATTACGAGTTCCATAGGATATAATGGACTCGTAATACGGCTGGTGGTATATCCGTCACTTTACCGTCACTTTTGGGACGGGTTAACATCTCCTCCAAAGTTGTAATAACCCCCATAGAGTCATGACCAGCTTCCAATCCCTAGAATCCTCTAAAAGTGGGAATACCAAGTCACTACCACAGGTACTCTGTCAACACAACAATGTGATAATTGAGGCAATAAAGGCAAAAATCTTCTGCAATTCTGTGAGAGCTTTATAGAATGCCCTTCCCTAAGCACCACCGAGATGTCCCTCCTGAGGAGGATACAGCATTTTTCTTTGCTATGAAATGAGCATTTTATTGTAAAGAAATATGCAAGAAGTTCTAGGGAGCGGATTTGTAACTATGGTTCTTCAACTGACTTGTAAATAGGTCATTACATCTGCCTGTATTTGACTACATAATAATTATCTCTCACAAGGAACCAAAACTCGACCTGCTATTCCAGGCCTCATTTTGTGCCACCCACTTGAATTTCCTGCCTGCCCACATTTGAAAGTGAAAATTCAACATTTATGGGCTTATCTTCTTTG
Source organism: Pleurodeles waltl (assembly GCF_031143425.1). Taxonomy (NCBI): domain Eukaryota; kingdom Metazoa; phylum Chordata; class Amphibia; order Caudata; family Salamandridae; genus Pleurodeles; species Pleurodeles waltl. Next base: position 669,761,210 of record NC_090447.1, read on the forward strand.
GAACTTACCACAAACTCTAGAGGGACCAGTGGTGTCTATGTCCTAGGAAAACAGCTTGAATAAAGGAGGCTATAAGTCTCACTCTCACTGCTAGTAGTCAGACAGACTCTGGGTTGGAGCTTACAAGTTTCCTAAGATCTTTCCTGATGAAAACTGATCTTCCTTACTAGAAGTTGAAAAGTCAAATATGGCCAGTCAATCAAGCAAACAATATCCGTTTAGCTTTTCATCATTAGATCTATTTTTGTCTCATTGATGACAAATACTGGACTCTGCAAAAGATTAGCTGCTATGACAAATGAAGCCTGACAAGATTCCAAATCCTGAGACATGTATACATTGTCAATCATGCAGATTATCAGAAAGATACCTCTGGCTCTTAGCAACTCTTCCACTGGCTTCATCAACTTCATGAAAAACTAGGGAGCATAGGATGGTCAGAACGAAAGGGCTTTAAATTAGATACTGCAGAAACGTGCAATGAAGGAAAACAAAAAACTGGAATCACCAGATAAGTGCCCTTGAGGTCTAAACAGACAGTCTGTCACCCATTAAGACAGATGGATAAGCTCCATCTTGAAGTGTCAGTAATAAGGTCACCAACTGAATTGTTACGTTGAAAACTAGGTGGAAACATTTGTTTTTACAAGTATGATTTTGTGAGAAAATCCTTCAAGTGTCACCCAGTAGGAGAGATTGCATCTTTCTTCAACAGTTCTGTGAACTCTCCTTGCATAATCATATGTTCTTGAGAAAATGCAAGGGACGCAGGTTTGGCCTTGATGCGAATTCTAAAACATTTCTATCTGGAATCCCTGAACCAGTTACTGTATTGTACTGCAACATTTATATAGTGCTTACTACCCCTGTGTGGGGTCCTGAAGCACTTACCTACAGGGTTAGCACAGTACAGTACATTGTGTAGGCTGTGTGGTTGGAAGTGAGTTGTCTTTATTTTGGTCCTCTGTGGGAAGTATCTCCATGTCGTGGATGAGTACCATCGAGTTGTAGTTATTGTGTTACAGGATACAGTGTTTAGCAGTGTGATGGATGAAGTGGAGAGACAAGAACACCACTTAGGGTATTCTCTCATTTGAGCAGCTCTGGTCCCTTTATGGTCTATCATATTTTCATAGTCCACTCTGTTGGTCACTGCATTGGATTGTCCATTCTTAGATAATTTGTTTAAAGGTTATGGTCCTGAGCAGGCACAGGTTGGAGGAAGACATGGTCTGCTGGGATGAATTTTGTTACTATCATCCCATATCTGATTGCCATTGTGAGATGTCAAAAGAAGTTAACCTATGTAGCCAATTAGGACCCGCAGTGGTAGACTAAATGAAAGTCCTGCTTTGACCAGCAGCACATGGCAGATCTCTTCAGTTATTCCATTCCTGTTCAGTTGGTGGTGGTTGGATTATTGCTAAGGACTGGTACACTACTGGGTGATGGGCATTATCCATAGCAGTTTTGTCTTATGTGAGTTTGAGTTTTTTAAGCTATACAAGGAGATTATTATGCAGAATTTATGACATATAATTACCAGCCAAACCACTGAATATTAGTGTGGGTTATATATTGTACTGTAATTGCATTTACAAGGCACATGCTACCCCTGAAAGGTACTGTAGCACTTTATGGTTCGGAAACTCAGTGTACGTTTTTTTTGGGTGGGGGAGGGGTGGCAGTTATTTTTAGTTATTGGGACTCCTAAGAAATCCATGCCATGCAGCTACTCCAATTTATATGAGATAGATTAAATTATTAGGGGTAAGGTTTGATGTTTAGTGAGGGTGGGATATGTGTATTCATGCATTGAGTGGTGGCATTATTAGATGAGCTAAAGCATATTGGGTATTGTTAGGCTGCAGGGGCTTAACTCTTAAATGAGAGGTTCAGAGTCTTTGAAATGAGGAGAGGGCATTTGCAGAGATTTAGACATGTGGGGAATGGAAAGGGAGGAGAAGCATTCTAAAGAAAAAGGAAAGTCGATAATCAGAAGTTTTAAGTCAAATTTACTTTTAATGCAGGGTTTTTAGGAATATTGTTGAGACAGAAAATTCCCTCACCTGTTAATGGGCATGTACCCCTGCCGAGTGCCCCGGCTGCGGTGACATCTGTATCCTTGGTAAAAATATTTTGACATGGGGGAACAAAGCTCGTGTGTGCGCCATGACCTAGGTCTTCCTCATGAACTGCAGTATTGCTAAGAGGGAGAGGAGCACCCAAAGTGCTACTCTTGAGTATTGGAATTCTACTCTCTCCACTGGGAGTTAAGTGGCACTACTACAGTAGTGGCAGAAGACTGAGAAATAAGATTTAATGATCAGCAGGGTGAACAGACTTTTTTACGTGTGACGTAGGAGTGAAGCCTCCTGGCTAACTCTAGTAAAGTTCAGCTGCTGTGTGTTTAACTCAACCTTGGCCTGCATTGAGTTCTGTGCAGATCTAAACAGTGCCTGCATTTGTGTGCTGGGATGTAAGAGTGCCTACCAAGTGTGCAGTACATTGGGGGGGGCAGGGGGTTAAGCATGTGTATTTATATGTGTATGCAGGCATGTATGTATGCTTGTAAAAGGTATAATACATGAAAGTCTCTGGGTTTTGATTTTGGGAGTCCCAGGGCTTGCTGGGGGAAATTGTGGATGTACCGGATTCCCCTCCCGAAAGATCTGTGGTTGCTGCATTCCTGACAGCTGGTTGGGACACACACCAGAGGGAGAAAGAACCTGGATCTTTACGCACTTCAAAAGGGCTCTTTGATTTTAAGAAAGTTCACTGGTCAAAAAAAGGCTTAGACACATGTCAGGAAGGAGATGGGCTGATCTCGGAATCGTAAAAAGTAGGGCTGCAGCCTTTGGTAAGCTTTTGATGCATATATCACTGAGACTGACAGTTAGGTGCAAATCTGAGTCACTCCCATGGCCTGTGTTTGGAGCTATCTGATATGGGGACAGACCTTCGGTGACAGACTGCTCTCTAGAGTAAGAGCACAACAGAAGAATGGGCACTTCAAAGTGGGCAACACCCAGAACACAAACCTTAAGGACAGACACTAAATCACACTGGTGACTGGAAAGGGATAATAAAAAAGAGAGCTTTAGACTCCAAAATTGTTAAATTGTAGCTACATCAGTGTGGAGAAGCTCAACACGAGTTCTGCCTTTTTACACCTAGGGTCAGGACTAAGGGTCTGCCAGTCTCCCCGTTGGGTGAAAGGACATTACCCAGGAGAATCAAGACCATTCGCCTTGGAGTCTGGGGCACCAGCTTCTGCCTGACCAGTGCTCAATTTGAGCTGGTGGTTTCCGGCGCATGGCTCTTAACTGCAAGTACTGGCACTTATAATAGCTGCCACATGGTGGTGCTGTTTGTGTAATTTAGAGATGAGCAGTGCAACAGTTGTTTATTAATTTAATATGCATTAAAAACAACAAAAACTGGAATGTTCGACTCGTGCTGCCACTGAGAGTTAAGTGCAGGAGGGGTACTTGGTCCAGTTGCTCAAAACTCCTTAATAGGCTGGGCCCTGGGACATCAGGCGTGGGAGGCCTCAACCACCAGAGTTGGGACCAAAGCTCATGCTTTCCTTGTGGCCTGTTGAAGGGGATTCTGACAAATATTGAGAAGGCTTTTTGAGGCAGCATGCAAACCTGTAGAAGTAACAGTATTTGCATTTGTTGCAACATCATTTGTAGGGCATGCACACAGCTCCATCAGACGTGCATAAATATGATTTAGAGACAGAAAATGTTACTTACCCTGAAAGTATTTGTCCATAGTAAGTAGTGCTGTGGATTCACATGCTCTGCATACTCCTGCCATCTAGGTTAGGGCTCAGATGTTTACAAGCTGTTTTTCTTTGAAGAAGTCTCTTCTGTCACAGGGTATATGGTGAAACTACCACTAGTTGGCAATTCCCATGGGCACTGAAATCCATGTTAGATTGTTTTTGCAAAGTGGGTGGAAGTAGCATAGAGTGTTTGCTGAAAGCAGTAAGGTGCAGAAGTGCACTGCTAATGGGAGCTAATTATTAAAGGAAAAGATCTGATACATGCTTCCAGGAGGTGCATGTGAATCTACAGCACTACACGCTACAAACAGATGTTTACAGGGTAACATTATCTGCTTTGCTGTAGACACACACGCTCTGCATGGAATGTAAAGTAGTACGACCCTGCAAGTAGTAGCTAGAGGTGGTTGAAGCAGATATCTGAAATACTGTACTTAAGACCTTCTGGCCAACCATAGCATGTTGTCTAAGATATCCACACAATAATGCTTAATGAAGGTGTGAGGTGCTGACCAAGTGGCAGCTTTAAATATGTCACATGGGGAATATTTCCCAAGAAAGCCATGGCTGCTGCCTTCTTTCATGTAGGGTGCATCCTGTGTATGAAAGGGGGGGGCTCTTTTGGCTTGCCGATAACAGATCTGGATACATTAGATTATCTATCTGGCAATGCTGGCTTTAGACATAGGGTGGCCCTCATTAAGTTCAGCAAAGGTTATGAACAACTGGTCCACTCTGCAAAATGGCTTGGTCCTATCAATGTAAAAAGCTCTCTCTGCTACAGAGTCTGGTTGAAGGAGGGAGTCTGTGAGTTCAATGGTTTGGTTGAGAGGACATTGGGAAAACCCCTTAGAGAGAAACTTTTGGTTAGTTCTGAGTACTACCCTAACTAACTCTGTGAACCTGAATGAAGGATTCTTCCAACGTGAGGGCCTATAACTCATTTATACACCTAAAATAAATTACGGCCACAAGAAAGGCTACTTTCCAGGAAAGGTACTGGAATGGGCAAGAGTGCAATTGCTCAAAGGGAGGGCCCACAAATCTGGTGAGGACTAAATTAAGATTCTAGGTTGGAGAAGGGGGAACCATAGGAAGGACAACCCTTCTGAGACCTTCCAGGAACGCTTTAACAACAGGTATGCAGAACAGGAAGGACTATCCCTATTATGCATGGATGCATCTATGGCCGTTAAATGTAGCTGTAATGAATTGTAGGTCATACCTTACTTTTGAAGATAGACTAAGTGGCACACTATATCCTGGACTGCAGGTTTAAGGGGTTCCAGGTTTTTTGAGATGCAGTAGTGGGCAGAATCTTCATTTTGTTGCATGGTACATTTGTGAGGTAGGCTCACAAGACGTTAGTAAGATGTCCATGCATTCCTGTGGAAGACACAGTTAACCAAACTCTAGGCCCAAAGGTGCCAAATTGCTAAGTTAAGCTGCTTGAGGTCGGGATACCTGAGCTGACCTTGGCTCCTGATAACTCCAGCTTTTTTGGGGGGGCTTCTCCAGGGTAAAGACTGACATCTCAAGTGCAGAGGGCTGCCTGGATAAAGTCTGAGATGCATCTTTCAAACCACGAAGATAAGTATTGTGAGTGGCAGAAAAGCATAAGCAAACATCCCTGACCAGTACATCCACAGTGCATTGCCCATGGAATGTGGTCACCTGGAGGAGATGTTTGGGCATTTAGCATTTTTAGGGGTGGCAAAGAGGTCTGTTTAAGGAGTGCCCCAGCAATGAAAGTACTGCAGGAGGACATCTGGGTTGAGGTCCCACTTGTGGACTTTTTGATGTGTCCTGTTGGGCAGTTCTACAAGGTGTCTACTCCTGGAAGGTAGCCTGTCATCAGGTGGATGTGCAGGTGGCGCCCTCAATGCCAGGTGCTTTGTGCCAGGAGAGAAAGAGGCAGATAGTGTGTGCCATCCTTTTGTTGTAGGTAATACATAGAAGTATTGTTTTCTTTCCTCACAAGGACTACTTTACCGTAATGGAGTTGAAGAACTACTTTGAGGGTGAGGTGTATGGCTAGGAGTTTGAGATCGTTGATGTGGTGCCTTCTGTGATGAGAGATCCACATGCCGTGGACTATGACATGGCCAGGAAGCGCACCTAGCCAGGTTGAAAGGCGTTGGAGGTAATGGTGACTTGCTGAATGGGGTAAAAAGCAGGCCTATCCTGCAACAGACTGCCGCATTTCATCGCTACAGAGAGTGATATGCACTGGTCTTTGACGTCACTGGGTCCCCACATGACCCTCTGCTTGTGAAAATTAGGCTGAAAGAGTGCATGTGGAGAATTGAGAGGGGTACCATGGCAATGTATAACACCATCAGGTCAAGCACATGCATTAAAGTTCTTACCAAGAGGTGACCATTTAGCTGAAAAAGAGGCACAAGCTGCTAAAAAGCCAAGACCATCAGGTGACTGGGAAAGGCCTTGTCAATAATGCAGGTTAGCACTGCTCCGAGGAAGGGCTGGATCTGTAGAGGTTGGCGGTGGGGCTTGGTGGTATTTACTGTAAACCTGAGGTTGCGGAGGAGTGAAATTTTATCCTAATTATGTGCTTGGCATTGGTGCTTGCCTGCGCTACTGATCAGCCAATCATTTAGGTAGAGGAAGACATGGATGCCTGCCCTCCTTAAGTGAGTGGAGTTTACTGCCCGTGACTTGGTGAAGCCAAATGGAAGCACTCTGAATAATGGTCACTTACCATGAAGCATAGGTAGCGTTGGTGGGCAAAATGAATGAAGATGTGAAAGTATGCTTCCTTTAGGTTTAACGCCCCAATGTAGACTCCTTGTTAAAACGTGGGTTAACATCTTACAGCGTTACCATACGGAAGTGTTCAGAGAAGAGGGAATACACCACTTTGCCTAGCTAATGGGGGTAATGGTTCTAAGGCTTGCTTTTGAAGGACTGCTTGGACCTCTACCTTCAGAAGTTTAAGATGTTCTCTGCTGAGGGTATGTTTGTGGTGTGGGATGTTGCAAGAATATGTGTGAGAAGATCTAGGCAGCAGCTGAAGCGCACTACTGCTAAGCTCTTCTTCTCTGATGTGATTTCCTGCCAACCAGGACAGAAATCTTGTAGTGTGCCCTGACAGGTGTTGTGTGATGAGGGTGGGACATGGGAGGAAGGGGGGGGAGTGTAGTCAATGTTTAGAGGGCCTCTTTGATGTAACCTGAAGCCTGAAGGGCATGCATGGCTTTAGCAGTGTCAGTGTTCTTATTAATCCTTTCTAGCATCTGGTCAAGCTGCGGACAGAAGAGATGTTCTCTATTGAATGGCAGGGTGTGCAGATGTTGTTGGAATTTGGATTTAAAGCCTGGGATACAAAGCCATGTGCAGTGTCTGATGAGGACACTGGTGTTGTGGCCCCTCGGGGAATGGTGTCTGTCATTAAGGGGGCAGCAGAGAGTGGTACTGGACATGGTCTTTTCTTCTGCCACCAACTCCACCTCTCTCTTCCTGAATTTTTCTGCTTTACTAATTCCTGCTTCTTGTCCCCTTGCATTTGATCACATCAAAAGAGGAGGCCTACAGACTTAGCTATCCTCCAGTGGGTGGTTGCTCTTACGCCTACTCACTTCCCGTCAGCATCTAGCTTTTTGCTCTCCTTGTTGGGAGGGAATAACACTGCCTGTGGTCTGAGTATTAGTGCACCTGTGTGCAGTTCTTCTTCAAAGGAGTCAAGAGGGACCCTGCCCCCGATGTGGGCTGGGTCACTGGGGGAGGGTTTATATATTTTCTCCACCTGGGGTGCTATCACCTCTGGCTTGATGGGTTCCTTGAAAGTGTCTGTGGAGAACTTCATGATACCCTCCAGCATTGGGAGGAACTGTACCACCCTCTCTGACCTACCCAATGGGCCAGATGTATCATACAACCGATTTGCAATTCTCAAATAGCGATTTTTAAGAAATCACTATTTCAGAAATGCAAAAAGGTATGTATGATTTTTGCAATTCGGTAATAGCGATTTCTTAAAAATCGCAAATGCTATTACTGAATCGCAAATACAGAATCTGTCCCCATTTGCACCTATGGGCCTGTTGGCCCATATCTGCAAATTTTTTGTATTTCCAAAATTTCGATTTCTTAACCAGAAATCGCAATTTTGGAAATGCAAAACCCCAGGGTGCTGGGGGCCTAAGGCCCCCTCTGCTGCACCCCCAAACATTTTTTGGGGACATGTAAGGTGCACACATGCCAAAAGGGCATGTGGGCTTTACATGTACATTTTAAAAATGCATTTTAAATGCATTTTTAAATTTTGCACATGGTTACCACCACTTTCAACCTGGTGGTAAATAGTGATTTCTAAATGCCCAAATCGCATTTAGGAATGGCTTCATACCTGTGCTAAGAAATCGCAAATAAGGAATCCTTATTTGCGATTTCTTCTTTAGAGAGTCGCAATTTGCGACTCTCTAAACAGGGTCGCAATTTTAAGGAATCGCTATTTTATTGATTCTTTAAAATTGCGTTCAGAATATCTTTCTTACATTCTGAACTGGCTTTTTGCATTCACAAACGGGCATTTGCACCGTTTGCAAATGCAAAAAACCTTGATACATCTGGCCCAATGTCTCTACTAAAAAGTCGGAGAAGGCTGATCCTGAGGGTAATGCCCCAAAACATACAGGGGAATATACTGCTGTCCTGGGATACCTCCTAGAGTTAGCCTGGTGGTAAACTGAAGGGGGCTTTATCAGGAAGAGTTCTGCAAAGCACACAAGGTAGGCCCCACTCTTGAGGGCTTATGGTGGCAGGCCGAGGCCCAGGCAAATGAAGACACCTCTGGTGATCACCTCATTTATTGGGATAACAGTCTTCTGTATAGTGAGCCCAAGCTCCCTAAGCATAGGTCAACCTGTGTGTTGGTGGGCCTCCAGGGCTACAGGACCTTCCTACTGGAGCAGCCCAAAGCCTTTAACTGACTGGTCACCCACTTTTTCTGGTTCCTCATGAGAGTGACAACAGATGCATTCTGTAGGTCCTACACTACCTGCCAGACCAGTGGGACGTCAGGGTAAAGTGGAACGCTCCCATGTTCCTCTTCTCTGTCATGGGATCTCCCTTTGAGAGGGTGAAAATCGACATTGTGGGGCCTAGGGACCCCAAGACAGTCTAGGGAAACAGGTTTAGCCAGGACCATGCCACCTGGTACCCTGAGGCCATACCTTTGAGATCAGTGACTGGGCCTGTGGTAGCCAGGTCACTGATGTGGATATTTACCCGGGAGGGTTTCCTCAAAGAATGTGTCTCTGACAGGGGCACCAACTTCATGTTAGCATGCATCAAGTCAATATGGGATGAGTGTGGGGTAACCTAAAAGGTCTCTACACCTCACCACTCCTGACCCAATGGGCTTGTTGAGAGGTTCAACAACACCCTCAAAAGCATGAGAATGGGCCTATCAGAGCACTTGAGGTGTAAGGAGGACATCCTCTTGCTTTGCATGTTTGTTTGCCTACAGGGAAGTGTGCCTCAGAAGGGAGTGGGGTTCAGTTCCTTCAAAATTCTGTTTCGCCATTCTGTCAGAGGGCTTCTCAGTCTTGTAAAGTAGGGTTGGGAAGAAGCTCTCAAGAACCCCCCTCACCACCATACCCCCCACCCCAGGAGCTATGTGAGCTACATGTTGGCTCTCTGGTCACAGATGAAGCACTTTTGGAGGAAGGCCACTGAGAACCTGGAGGCCAGTAAGGCAATCAGGAAGCACTGGCATTACCAAAAAGCCACCCTTTTGGAGTTTCAGGCTGGACAAAACGTGTGGGTGATGGAGCCTGTGGAGCCTTGGGCCTTACAGAACAAATCGACCTGGCCCTATGAAGTCAAGGAACAAAAAGGGGAGATTACCATCCTGTGAACCTCCATACATCCTGGAACCCATATAAGGTCCTGCATATCAACCACTTCAAGCCCTGTTTCAAGAGTTCCGAAGTGAAAAGGCTCTAGGTGACGACAGATGGAGGGGAGGAGGAAGAGAGCTATCCTCTCATAGACCTTCTCTCTTTTAAAGAGCAAGCTGGTTCAGTAGAAGGTGTGATCCTCTCCCCCACACTGATTCCAAACCAGGAGTGAAAATGCCACCAATTGCTGGGGAAATTCTCCACCCTGTTGTTTCATACGCCCCAGTTCACCACTTGGTGTACTTATGACATCGAAAGAGTACAGCTCGCTTGTTAAGAATAAAATACATAGAGGGAAACTTGCAGAGTCCCTTATGTGATAACTAGCCTTCCCACTCACAAGAAGCTGGAGTCAGACGGCTTCCCTGGGGAGTTATACAAGCTCTACCATGATATTTTGGCCCCTCACCTGCTGGCTATGTTTGAGGAATCTTGCGCCCACCATACCGTCCCAACCACCCTCTGTGAAGCGATAAGTGTCAACCTATTGAAGCCAGGGAAGCATCCACAGTATTGTGAATCCTATTGACCACTGTTAGTAATAAACAGCGATAATAAAATATTGGCCAAATTACTGGCCAATCACCCAAATCTCTTGCCGCCAGGCTTGGTGCGAAGCTGAACTGCACATTATTTGTGGACCCTCTTTACCTTGATACAAGATCTGACCTTGATTTGGAAACTGCAGCTGTGTTTCTGGATGCTTCTGAGCCATTTGATTCCCTTGAATGAGACTTCCTTTTTTAATCTTTGCTCGAATGGGCTTCCCCAACAAGTTCCTCAATTAGATTAAGCTGATCAATAACACGCTGACCACTAAAATACAGATTTACAGCTGCTACTACCCTTCTTAGCAATTACAAGAGGGACAAGACAGGTATGCCCCTTGTCACCTATCCTTTTCTTCCTGGCTTTTGAACCCCTAGCTGCTAAACTGCGACAACATTATACGACCCACGGTCTCAGGTCAATTTCCTGGCATATACTAATTTTTGTTGATGAACAACCATGTGAAATGAGAACAACAGAAGGCTCGCATCTCTTGGATTTCCAAACCCATTTCTGCCTCCCATTGAGTGTGCACTGCATGGCCAGATAGTGGAGAAGCTTCCATTAAGCAGCAGTATAGCCTGGAAATAAGCTTGATTGTGGAAGGGGTGACCAGGAGAGTTTCCAGAGCCTGGCATGTCACTGTCTCTGCAGGGAAGTTCTGTAATATAGAAAGATGTCAAGGGGAAGGTGTAGTTGTGGTCTTGCAAAATCATTCAGTTGAAAAAAAAAATTGTCAGCTTAGAAAACCCTCCGCTAGGAAACCCCCCAATGAGAAAACGTAGAGAACACCTTAGGTAAAGCTGGAATTAGAGGGAAATGCTGGAAAGGGAAGCATATAGGACTCCAAGATCAGCCTGCTGGCCATGCTCATCCTAGGCCTTGGATATGCCCAATGCATTTTCCATAGACAGTGAGTAATAAGGCACAGGAGCACCGTCCAATGATTTTAGGGGTAGGAGAGGTGTGGCATCTGTCTCCACTGAAACCATGCAGAATATAGGTTCTAGGACAGAACCAGTAGTGTGCAAAGTGTGCATAAATCATGAAGGTCAGGGGCCCCGAAGACCCGCATGTGGAATGGAGAGATCAAGGGTCAACCGTCTGATCCTGGGTGGTTTATTAGCCCAAGCCAGCTTTATAAATTGTGCACAAAGGTGCTGGAGTAGGGACTGAGTGAGAGGTAGCAGGATATTAATGAATAGAGTAAAGTGGCTAGAAGCACCATTTTGATCAGTCCTATTCTACCTGCCAGCAGTAACGGCAGTGTCACCCAGCGCGATATCTGGATGGACATTTTATTTGGGGTCAAAGCACAATGTTCATGTCTCGGTGGGTCCAGACACCCTCATTTTTCACAGATGCGGTGCACCATTCCAGGGGGAAGTCCAGAACAAAATGGAGTGCATCTGGTGTAAGTGGTGAAAACTTTTGATTTACTCTAGTTGATGGAGAACCCGGAGAGAGCCCCAAACCATATAAATTCCCTAAGGTCTGCATTAAGACATGCACTGGGGTTTCTAAGATAAAGAGTCATTGCACTGGTGTAACGAAGTACTGGCTGTGGCTATTGTGTCATCTGATTTCTTTTGTATGTTTGAAAACTCAAATAAATTAAAAAAAATATATACAAGCTGTCTGCTAAACAGAGTCAGCATCACGGATGAGGTGTCGACATTGCAGGAATTAGAGGTGACTGAGTACCCTAATAGTGGTGCTGGTACGCAAGGCCCGCCTCCTGGGCTCAACTCCAAAACTCTGGTTCAGCATGGATGAGCTCACTGGTCGGTTGGGAGTTCCTGAGTACCTTTGATCTAACTTCAAGACACCGGCAGAATGCCTTAACCATGGGGTCAAGGTGAGATCAGCATTCTCCAACCCAGAGGATCCTTTTCAATTCATTTTCCTTTAGATTAAAGAATGCCCTGGCAACCTTTCAGAAGTTGGTCAACCAGCTGCTGGCTGAATGTCAGTGCTACCTACCCAGATGAAATTGCTGCCCTCAGCTGGGATGGGCACCTGTACTACCCCCAGGAAGTGCTTCAGGCCCTCCAATGGGCAGGCCTGACTACCAAGGTCAGTAAATGCCAAATAGGTCAGGGTTCAGCTGTGCACTTGGGCCACCAGTTTGGTGGGGCCAAATTGCAGCCCTGCAGCTTAAGATCCAGACTATTACAGGAATCCTCAAAGACAGCAGAAACAGGTGAGTGCTTTCTTGGGCTTCAGTGGGTACTACAGGAGACCTGGTAAGGGATATTGCACCACTGTTGCTCCTTTAACAGATATGACTTCTAGGAAGCAGCCCAAGAAGGTGATCTGGACAGGGATTTCCCAGAAAGCATTTGGCACACTGAAGGAAGCCATGTGCACAACAACAGTGCTCAAGGCCCCTTATCTCTCAAACATATTCCTAGTTCAGACAGATACATAGGAACATGGCACTGGGGCCTATCACAGCTAAACAAAGAGGGTTTGGACCAACTGGTAAGCCTTCAATAACAGAAGGCTACTTCCCAGTAAAAAGTGGTGGAGTACAATAGAAAAGAGATATTTGCAGTGGACTGGGCCCTGAAGAAATTGAGACCATACCTGTTTCAGACATACGTCTGAGTTCATACAGAGCCCTCAGATTGCAAATATAAATGCACGGTGAGAATCCAAAACTGTTGAGGCAATCCATCTTGTGTGTTACTCCCCCATATTTTTGCCTTCTGTAGCGGAACCAATTTTTGTTGGCATTTGAGCTCTGTGCACTTTTCCCCTGCCAACCCGTAGCAAGGCCAATGTGCTCTTTCCTTTAAACATGGCAAATTGGCATCCATCTGATTGGCACATTTAATTTAATTATAAGTCCCTAGTATACTGTACAAAATGTACCAAGGGTCTGTAAATTAAATGCTACGAGCAGGCTGCAGCACTCATTGTGTCACCCATCAAATTAAGTTCCCTAAAGCATGCCTCAGGCCTGCCATTGCAGCCTGCAGTGGAGCTTTAAAATACCATATCAACTTTGCAAAATAACCCCTTTGCTAAGCTTAAACCTTCCTTTTAAATACGTCACCTCAAGGTAGACCCTAAAGGCTCATAAGGCAGAATACTTAAAAAGCAGGACATATACTTTAATCTTTTTTTTATATACATTTAGTGAAAAACATCTAAAGTTATTTTTCACTGTGGTAAGAATGGCCTCCCATTGACTAGCACTGCTCTATCTTATTAAATTTAATAACTGCAAATTTCCGTTTGGGACTATCTAGAGAAATTCTTATTCCACTCATTTTAATTCAAATTTAAAATCATATTTAATAGTAAAGTCGGAATTTAAATTCCTATGCTAGAAATGCCACTTTTAGAAGTGAGCAGTCGCTTTTAGGCTGGCGATGGGTCCCCCTTTGAGAAAATATGCATTGCGGCCTATTTTGTCCCAATAGCCAGGCTGGAGCCCAGCCCAGGGAAAAAGAAAGAGCTGGCCATTACTAGTTTGTAATAAGACAAGGGATTACCATCCCCATCCACAAGCTGACGTTGGGCATAAAAGGGGCAACCCAAGAATTTGAAGCAGACCACTCCGGGACCTGATAAGATTCAGACTGCCCTGCTGTCTGAAGAAGGAAGATTAGTCCTGCAGTTAGCTGACCTCCTGTTTGAGTCACAGGGACACAACAATTTTCCAGACAGCTTTCCCGCTTTCCAGCTAACCAGACCCAACTGGACATGACCTGGTCCACTCTGGTAGCTTCTTTGAGAGTGACTACTGAAACCCCAAGTGTTGTACTCAAGGTCCTTGGTTGGAGTCAAAGATCAGATGCAGAGTAACACAAAACCTTGCATCGCAGAACAGCACACAACCTGATCGGCAACTTCACTGGATCCAACAAAGAGGGACACAGACCCTTGCATCACACTACTGCTCAGCCCCTGATCAACGGCCAGAGGCAGAGCCTCGCAGCACAATACCGCACAGCACCTGTGCCAATCACAGATAGTACAACTCACAGTGGGCAGAACCTGGTCCAGTATCTGGCTCGCGCTCCATCACTATCAGCCTGAACTTGTGACTTTGTCCCGGTCTGGCGCTACTAGATAACCACAGTTGGCAATTAACACCTTTTTGCACTATTTTATAACTCCAGTTATAGTGACTGGATTTTTTTCATTGTGGTGTCATTTTATTAAAATATTCTCTATTTTTCTAAATTGGTTTAGGATTTTTCTTGTGTGGCTCTTCCACTTTATCGCTATATGGGTGTTGCAAAAAACTTTACACATCATCTCTAAGTTAAGCCTGACTGCTTAGTGCCAAGCTCAGAGATTTAAGCATAGGTTTATGTTTTGACATTTATGGATCACCCAGACAAGGACTGTTATTATTTCTTGAAGTGGTTTTTCACCCCCTTCAACAAATACCACAATTTCTTATATTTGTCCTCCTTGTGGAGGACATGCATATACAGTTGGGGAAAAAAGGCCACCATTTGTAACATCTTGTGAAATTTTATGTTATCGTCTGGTAGCGATGCCCTTAACAGACAATGATCCACATCAGGATCTCCCATGATAGTGAAATAATAGACATCCTATTGGTGGGCTCTGGATCAAAAGATTAGAAAGGGCTGCCTTCCCAGTAAGAAGAGTAGGAGGAGCCCTGTGGGAAAAATGGAGGTGGAGATGATGGAGGCGGTGGTAAGAGGAGGAGGAAGAGGAGAAGGAGGTACATATGGAAAAGGGCTAGTACTGAAGAGCCCTCAATGAAAATAAAGTCTTTTGACCCAAAGGGTTTTTGACACCAAAGGTGGCTTTATAGCTGGATCTGGTCTGGGTACAGACATCAAAAGGGTCTCTGGCCTTGAAGGTCTGTGAAGTATTATTATTATTTGAAGCTTTAGATGATTCTTTTCAAAAAGATCATAAAAGCACAAACATAAAAAAAAAAAAATCATACAGTTCATTTAAATATACCCATAAAGAAAAATCCTTAAATGCAATACAAAGGCATATTATTTACAAATCATTCTTCATCTTGCACTTGATCATCTATTCCAGTCATATGCACATTCAATTATTTTAATCTCTTTCTGGCATTAAGTACAGTACATAGAAAATGTGACAAACCACGCATACTTCGATGGTCAGAAGAGATTGTAAATATAAAAAGGCTGGGAAGCATTGACGTACATTGAGAGATCATAATAAAGGTATTACATAATGATTCTTCTGGCTTACACACAGCTTACAAAATAAAACAACATACATTATACTTTGTAGTGAAACGGAATCACAGGGACAATTTATTAATATCATAGACCAATCATTCATATCAGGGAAGCTAATCAAGCGAAGGAACATGTCCATTCTCAGGTGAGTAAGGACAAACCGGTGCCTGGTATGCATTGCAAACTTTAAATAGGGCTGCACGTCATCTGTAGTCAACATAAGTTGATTCCTCAAGAAGCTAGGTTTCTGCAATGCTGCAGACAACCTACGTTCTGCTAGATGAGTGAGACACTCAGATCTTTTCCACTTATTGCAGCCAGTAATTCTGGATTATCATAATAATCTGAGTGATCCAAATTATTGAAGAAATTCTTAATGTAGATCAACCAAGGAATTCTCAGAGGAAGACTTGTGTCTAAGCAGTCGCTCAGAATGGCACAATTTAAACCGGCATGCTCTGATGTCCAAATTTTCTGCCATAAAAGGACTGGCTGTACCATTATTAAATCAATGAGAAAAGTAACCCCCATTTCTGTATGACAAACAAATGATGAGGTGCCTTTTGGTACGGATAAAAGATTTCAAAAAGTTGTTTTCCACTGTTTGCGGCACACTACACTTGGTATGTCCCCAGACACCCGCCCCATTTGGAGTGATGGACATGCATTTTGCTCTGTAAATTTTTTTGAATTTCATTGGGAGGATTCGTCTCTAATCGCTTGGCAAGATTCTTTACAGCCATATTTTCCTTTATAAGCTGTAATTTTCTGGTGTTGACACACTGTGTCCAAGTACATTCTATGCCAAAAAGAATTCCTAAATATGAGAAAGTTGCTGTGGTATCGATTTTTACACCGTTTATGGTTATACAGTAGCACTTTGCTTACCTGCTACCACATTTCATAATAAAAGTTTTAGATCGATTGACTGAGTCCTAAATTCTGCATGTGACTAATAAGGCTTGTGAGAAGTCGTTGAAGGGCCTTTGGAGTCTGTGCCATGAGGATGGCATTGTCAACGTAGAGGAGTGTTGGAATTGAACAATGCCCAATTTAGGGGATATCCTTACCCTTGTTAACTAACTATCTCCAGACCATTAATGTATAGTGAAAATAAGAAGGGTGCTAATAAACAGCCTTGTCATACCCCTCTCTCTATACTAAATGATATGGTATACTCTCCCCTTACTCCATATCTGACCTTTGCTCTGCATCCAGAATACAGCTCCCTCATAAAATGAATATTTGCTAGATCTACCCCCAAGTCTGCCAGGGTGCTCCACAATTTGCCATTAACAATGCAATTGAATGCTGATGACTGATATAAATTCCCTTTCGTAATCCTGGTGTACTTTCCAATAGGAATATTCAGGTTTGGACCCTGTTCAACCACCTCTACCCCAGGGCGGTGTAATGATATTTGTGTTTTGACTACTGACTCCACGTTGCACTTAGCCTAGCAGCACACTGTCACATTAGTGACCACCAGCTTCATTTTGCCGTATGACTTTATTTTAGCACTAGCCACCACCACGTTAAAAGCTGCTATTTTTCTGTGCCCACGTTATACAATGTGCTTTTTGCTCATGTTTTTATTCTGCATGTTCTTTCTCACCAAGGGCTAAGGAAGATAAGAATGTACTAGGATAATGTTTAAAATACGGTAGGGAACGCTTCTGTTTTGAGAGAAGGCACCTTGGGATTTTGGCCAATTCCAATGTGTTCCTTTCAAAATTGACCTGAAGTAGCCAGCATTTTTGAATAACCAATTGGGGAGTGAGGGGGGTAGAGGGGTTCTACAAATCTCCTCTTTGGCTTGTTTAAGGTATATAAGAGACCCAGGATTGACAGTGGGGAGATTCAGAGACCTCAGTCAGGACTGAGGCGTCAAGGCCTGAGATCTCCCGTGAGGGTGGATCTCTCTTTCTCCTGACAGTCAATCTAGGGCAGAGGTCTTCAAACTGGGGGGTGGACCCCCCTAGGGGGCCCTCAAGTGGTCCCAGGAGGGGGCACCAAACTCTGGCCAAAAGAAGCATTATACAGATAATAGGCCTTTGTTTTAAACAAAAGCATGTTATTGCATTTTTAAAAAGGTAACAGTACCTAACTGCAATGTTTAAATAGGTCTGGACATATTTAAACATTGCCATCTTCATAAAATATTTGTGAAAAATTCTGAGGTGGGGCCCATAGATTTTTATTTTTCAACTGGGGGGTGCGGCATTAAGAAGCTTGGAGACCACTGATCTAGGGTCTGCGGCTTGAAAGATGAAGGAACAACTGTGCTCCATGGTGATTAAGTTTTACTAATTATTTGCTTTACATTGTGTATGGATATATATATATATATATATATACATATATATATATATATATATATATATATATATATATATATATATATATATATATAAATATAGGTATCTGTATCTTTGCATGTATAAATGTATATATTTGCTGTTTACAGACTGAACATTCTTTATACATGTTTTCATTTCATTGTTGCACATATTTTAAACATGCACTTTCAGTTGTACTGACCTTCTTTTACAAGACTTGCAGAGTGATTTATTAAATGTATTTCCTAGACTAAGAGGTGCATTCCAGAGATTCTTTTCAGGGTGTATGTAATTCAGCTCAGCCAACAGTGAAGCAAAACAGGCAGAAACCATATTGTAGATCTGAAAAAATGTCATTTGTTTCCGCCCAGTCCTGTAATCTGTTCAGGATGATTCGCCCAGCTATTTTGGCAAGTGAGTCAAGGAGCGAAATGGGCCTATAGCGAGCAGGATTATGGCGATCACCTGTTTTATATATGGCAACAATGATGGATTCTGCCCAAGTTGGTATAAACCTTGAAGTCCAACATGCCCTCAAGATCAGGGCCAATAAAGGGCCCCAAAGTGGAATGTTGGCCTTATACACAACCGCTGGGACTCCATCCTGGACTGGGCTTTCCCATTTTAGCTTGCATTATTGGCCATAATGACCTCCTCCAGGCTGGAAGGGGATTAATGATAGGGTAGTTCATTATATGGTCAGTTGCACCCATGAGGGGAGCCTGCCGCTCTAGATCCGATTTAGAGATAAAAGATGTATTAATACCAGTGAAGTGGTCAACCCACTCTCCTTCCATTATTTTAATCTCCATTCTGGGGCATTCCATCTCACCCAAGGGTGATGTGTTAACTACCTTCCAAAATGCTGTATTATCATTACTAAGGCTAGCTTCATACAGTAGTTCCCAGGTTTCTTCTCTTAAGCGTTCTTTTCTTTTTTTTTTTACTGCCCTCTTATACTCCGATCTGAGTGAGCAGACCTCATTCTTATATCTAGGTGATTTGCTTAAGGCCTCCGTAAGTCTTTAGTGGGCCTTTGTACATGCAAAGTCGAACCCTCCTTTCTTTTTTTTTGGGATGTCCGGACCTTCCCCTAGTCATACTGACTAGTGCGTGATCGCAGTAAAAGCCCTTGTATGCACAGGTGAGTCTGCATCATCCTCAAGACAGATCCGAAACTCTTCACTGTGGGTGCTAATTAGCTGTTTCAAAAATCCCTGTGGCTCAACCTGGGACAAACGTAAACAGTACCCGTTTTGAGATGCCAATTCAATGTTATCAACCAACTTGGAGAGTTCCTTCTGGCACTGCTTGCCTGGAAATAAAGAGAGCTGTAAACTCTGAGGGTAGTGATCACTTATCGCAATATGGTGTACATGAAAATTTCATGCACTATAGGAGAAATTATTAGACATTAAGACAAACGCCCTCATTACAACCCTGGCGGTAACTACCCAACGACCAACAGGCTGGAGGTAACTACTGCCAAATTATGACCATAGCGGCAATATCTCCGAAAGACAGCCAATGTACCACACCGACCGCCAGGGCGGAAACAACAGGCACCACGGCGGTAGCAGCCTACAGGCAGGCAGAAGACAAACCATATTATGACATGCCAAACCGCCACCTTTTCTGGGGCGGTACCAACGCCATCAAAAGCCTGGCGGAAATAGAGCTTAGAAGTGAAAGGACCCACCATTGAAGACACTGGGAAGAACCACGCTGCCATGGAACCAGAACTGCAAGTTTTTCTGATCTTCTACGTTATGCACAACAACGAACACCAATGCCGGCGAAGACCACGACGGTGAGTACAGCCGCCTAGCACACAAGGGAGGGGGGAGGAAAACGAGAGTGACACTCACGTACCACACACACCCCATACACCCACACCATACACACAACCAGCTGCACAAGAAAAACAAGTTATCCCCGAAAATTGGCTGATTAATACAAGCACCACAGAAACTGAATAAAGTGATGTAATAAGATCAATATCAAAAATAATAAGTCGATGTGGCAATACAACAGATGTGTACAAATGTACAAAAAAGGGACACGGCCCAGTCCACAGGGGCCACAAAGCACAGTCCAAGGCTCCACTCGATCCCTGCACCAATAAGGAGAGAACACTGCAGGGGCATCAGTTGGCAAATAGGCAGGTACCTCAGGGGGACGGGGGCACCTCAACCTGATGCAGAAACAAGACCACTGGTTCTGGAGGGGGCAACATGCCCTGTGCTTGGTCCTGGGGAGTGCAAGGCCACAGTTTCCGAGTGGGTGACTTGCCCACTGGTTCTGGAGGGGGCGACATGCCCTATGCTTGGTCCTGGGGAGTGATGGGCCACAGTTTCTGGAGTGGGTGACTTCCCAACTGGTTCTGGAAGGGGCAACATGCCCATTGCTCTTTGTCCTGGGGAATGCAAGGCCACAGTTTCTGGAGTGGGTGACTTGCCCACTGGTTCTGGTGGGGGCAGACCGCACAGCAGCCCATGGAGGCTGGATCATATGACTTCCGCAGTTGGTGATAGCTGCACTGTGGTGGTGGTAGTTGGAGGCTCCTGCTCAGCCCCTGCACCCTCCGATGGCTGCACTGTGGTGGTGGTTGTGGGAGGCTCATGCTCAACCCCTGCACCCACTGATGGCTCCACAACCATGGCTGGCGGTGGGGGCTCTGTGACAGCTGCTGGTGCAGGATCCTTACTCTTTTTGCTGGCTGGTGCAGGCTCCTTCCCCTTCAGTATTTGTGGCCTGGAAGACTTTATACCAAGAGTAGGGGCTGATGAAACTGGGCCCTTGGACTGTTTGGCGGAGGTGCCTGGCTGGGTTCTTGATACCCTGGCCATACATGCAGGACAAGGGGGAGGGGTAAGGAAGAGGTCAAGGGTGGAAAGGAAATGCTTTTTAGGGACATTGGGGCGGAAAGATGGAGAAGCAATGGGAAGGGAGGATGAGGGAGTGGTTGTTGGAGGTGTTTGTCTGCTGGATTTGGGAGCAGGTGCATGGGTTGTATGCTGTTGTGAGGTGGATGGCTGTTGGATGTCTGAGTGCTTGCGTTTGTGTACTTTAAGAGGGGGGACATACACGGTGGGAGAGAACACAGGGGATGTGTGCATGGATGTTGTGGAGGTGTCTGCCAGTGAGGTGTGTGTTCTGCTTGGTGTGGTGATGATGCAGGTAGTGGATGATGATGTAGTGCATGCAGGTGTGAGTGTGGATGTAACTGGGTGGGGGGAGGAGGAAGAGGAGGAAGAGGGTGAGACAGTGGAAATAGTGGATGTCATTGTGTCTGCAAATGAATGGTGTTTGTGCCTGTGGGATGAAGTGTGGTGCTTGTGTTTGCCTGTGACACTCTTCGGTGTTGTCCTGTATGCATGCTCATCTGGCTGTGAGCTTGGGATGGGTTGGGGTTGAGGAGAATGGGACTGGGAAGAGGTAGTTGGAGGGGTAACGGTTGAAACAGGGACCATGGCTGCCATCAGAGAAGAGACCAGAGCCTGAATCGATCTCTGTTGTGCCGCCAATCCACTGTGAATGCCCTACAGGAATGCATTAGATTGCTGCATCTGGGCTGCCAGCGACTGGCTGGCATTCACAATGGTTGATTGCCCTACAGGGAAGGATCTCAGGAGGTCAATAGCTTCTTCACTCAGGGCAGCAGGGCTCTCTGGGGCAGGGCCTGAGGTGAAGGAGATGGCCACCCTCCTGGGTGAGCGGGCACGGGCAACTCGTTGAGGGGCTGCTGGGTGGGTGGTGCTGGTACGGGGGCGGCGGCTGTAGCTGGGGTGGTCACAGAGGTGTCCGCCACCACCAGGGAGCTCCCATTGGAGTTGGTGTCAGAGTCTGTATTGTCCCCTCCAGTCTCTGCCATGGAGCTCCCTTAGCCCTCTGTACCACTGGTGCCCTCAGCGTTGGTGGACTGCCTCCAGGGTCCTGCAGGATGCAGCTGCCTCTGTCGCCGGTGCCTCTGCTCCTCCGCCAGATGATGCTAATTCATATAAGGACAGGATGACAAAACAAGAAAGGGGGTGAGAAAGATTAAGGATACACTGGGTCAATGACTGCACTAACATCACTGTTAGCGTACACAGCACCCTCACACAAAGGGAATAGGCCTACGCACTATACATTGCACTTCCAGTGATATTGCTAGCCACCAAGGAATGAGGAGGTGCACACCCCGCCAACTGCAGCACACCTGGGACCCACGCAGCCCTTACCAGTAGTGGATGCTACCAAGGTAGGTAGGAGGTATTTCCCCTTCAGACCCTTAGCCACCAGAGGACCTAAGCTGCTATGTCTGACCTAGCCTGGGGGCACCCACTGACACACACCCACCACCCGGACACCACCCCTCCAGTCGATTCCTCAATGATGGCCACTGTACTCACCCCCTTGTGCCTGCTGTGATGGCCTCAAGCGCCCATCCAGCTCTGGATAAGCCACCGCCAATATGCAGGCCATCAGGGTTCAACGGGCACCCCTTCCTCATTGGGAGGCCGTCCCCAGCTGGGCCTCCACGGTCTTCCATGCCCAGCATCTCAGGTCCTCCCACTGTTTCTGAAACTGGGTGCTCCGCCTGCCAAAGACCCCCAGGGTCCGCATGTCCTTGGCGATAAAACACCATATTCCCTTCTTTTGATGGGTGCTGACCTGCAGAGGCAATACAGACAGGAGAACACCATTAGCTAAACAGTCCAGCCTGTAGCACAAATGACCCACATATAGGATAATGCTGCGTCACAGGAGAAATAGGCACATACTTGACAAATCACACTGCTTGGCTCCATTGTTCCGTTTGTGGCAGCCTCCTCACTCTTTTGTCCCTTCGATACCTAACGCTGCATATGAATAGGAGATGGAGACACACCCCTGTGTACAGACCCCTAGTGGACTTGGCTACACTGGAGGACAGGCACATAATACTCACCTATAGACTGGACAGGGCCACAATCACAGAGTTGTGTGCCCAATTGGAGCCTGACCTGATATCTGCAATCCATCATCCCACTGGGATCCCCCCTCTTCTGCAAGTGCAATCAGATCTCTATTTCCTGGCAACTGGTTCTTTCCAAGTGAGAGTGGGCTTGGCAGCAGGAATGTTAGAGCCAATGTTCTCAATAGTGCTGACAAGTGTGTTGTCTGCCCTGATAAAATACATGTGCAGCTACATTGCATTCCCCCAGGATTGAGGATTTGGCCACTGTGAAGGCCGGGTTTTATGCGGTGGGACATATCCCCAATATAATTGGGGTGATTTATGGAACACATATTGCATTCGTCCCCCCGCCAAAATGAGCATTGTGTTCAGGAATCGTAAGAGTTTCCACTCTATGAATGTGCAGATGGTATGCTTGGTGGACCGGTATATCTCCCACGTCAATGCTAAGTATTCTGGGTTGGTGCATGATGCCTTTGCCCTAACGAATAGCAGCATCCCAAATGTGATGGCCTAACTACAGAGGCACAGGGTGTGGCTAATAGGTGAGCCCTGGCTCCCACCCAGTATATGTTGGTGTATGGGTATGGTGTTGGCCATGTGGGATAGTGTGTGGCTAAATTTTGTCCCTCAATTTGCAGGTGACTCTGGTCACCGAAACCTATCATGGCTGCTGACCCCTGTGAGGAATGCCAGGACAAGGGCAGAACAACGTTACAATGAGGAGAACCAGAAGGATCATTGAAAGGACCTTTGGCCTCCTGAAGGCCAGGTTCCAGCGCCTCCATCTAACAGGTGGATCCCAGTGCTACTCACCCAAGAAGGGCTGCCAGATAGTGGTGGCATGATCCATTATGCTCAGCCTGGCCCTCAGACGCCATGACCCTTTTCTGCAGGAGGAGGAGACTGGAGATGCCCCTATGGCAGCAGTGGACCCTGTGGACAGTGTGGATGAGGATGCAAAGGATGAGGATGAGGACAACAGAACATCTGTAATCAGGCACTACTTCCAATGAAACACAGGTAAGACAGTGCAACTTTACATTTCAATGACTTTGGTTGTACTCTGTGTGTCATTGCCATGCTGGTATTTCCCACTTCTATGCCCACTTACTGTTCCCTCTGGCTATTCATTTTGCAGATGTTGGTGATTTGACAAATACTTCTGGTGTGATCACAACAGCCAGCTACATGTCATTCATTCTATGCTCATTCTATGTACAGATCATTTGCAATGGTTCTACCTGTTTCAATCAATAAATTTTTGAAATACACGACATACTCAAATTTTTTATCAAAGGGTGATTATTATAGTGCTAATATATATGGGGGAAAATGCAATGGGATGGGGGGTGAGGATGGAGGAATGTCCAGGGTATTGTTCCAGTGTATTTGTAGCACAGATGCATTGTCCATGGGGACATAGGAACGGGAGCAATGGCAGTTCAAGGTGGGCAGGGTGACTGAGTGGGAACCAAGGGGGACAATCAGGAGAGTCTAATTTCCTGGCGAGGGTCTTGGCAAGTCTCTCTGGCTTCTGTCTGGATTGCAGGGAACTTTTGTGGGGTGGTTCATCTTCTGCAGGGAGAGGGGTGCTGGTGGCCTGTGAGTCCTGTGGCCGGGCCTCCTGGCCACTAGCGGCAGTGGAAGTAGAAGGCTGTTCAGATGACTGGCTAGGGGAAGGGGCCCACTGGTGTGACACTGCCACCCTCATAATGTTGGCCATGTCTGCCAGCACCCCTGCTATGGAG
This sequence comes from Pleurodeles waltl, assembly GCF_031143425.1. Lineage (NCBI taxonomy): Eukaryota > Metazoa > Chordata > Amphibia > Caudata > Salamandridae > Pleurodeles > Pleurodeles waltl. Next base: position 669,785,718 of record NC_090447.1, read on the forward strand.
ATCAGGGTGTTGATGATGGCCTGCAAGTCCTCCCTGATCCCCTGGTACTGTCCCTCCTGCAGCAGCCTGTTCTCCTGCACGTTGTCTAGGATCCGGCCCATCGTGTCCTGGGAATGTTGGTAGGCTCCCAGGATTTCGAAGAGTGCCTCCTGGAGAGTCGGTTCCCTGGTCCTGTCCTCCCCCTGGCGCGAAGCAGTCCTCCCAGTGTCCCTGTTGGCCTGTGTCTCTGTACCCTCAACCGTGTGCCCACTGACCCCAGGACCCCGACTGTCTTGTGTGCGAGGTGTGGCCTGGGGTCCCTGTACAGGTGGGCACACTGCTGATTGACGTGTCCTGGGGACAGAGGTTTGGGGACACTGGGTGGGTGCTGTGATGTTGGTTCCTGATGGGGTAGGCTCTGTGGTGGTCTGTGACTGGGCTTGGGTAGCTGGATGTCCAGTGCTCCCTGATGGGCCAGGTAGATCGTCCAGATCCTGAAGACCAGAGTTACTGTCATCACTGTGGGCCTCTTCAGTTGGGGGACTGGATAGTGATGGCACCTCCTCTCCAGTGACATTGGCCGGGGTACCTGTGGGGATGTAAACAATATGTTATGGTTACTGTGTATGACATATTGTACATCCCTGGCTTCCCCTCTATGGTTGGTGTTGCCCTACCAGCTTTTACTTGTGTATGTTGGTATTGTTAGTTCTCTATACTGTGCATGCTTTAGTGATGAGTGTCCATGCAGGGCTGTGAGGGTGTCCATGCATTGATACAGCATGCAGGGCTTGGCATTGGGAGTGAAGAGATGTGATGGTGGAGTGTTTGGGATGTTTTGGAGTGATGGGAGTGAGGGTGAGGGTATGTGATGGCTTGCAGGTAGGGGGGTGATAATAGTTGAGAGTTGACTTACCAGAGTCTAGTCCTCCTCCGACTCCGGCCAGGCCCTCAGGATGCAGTATTGCCAAGACTTGCTCCTTCCATGCTGTGAGTTGTAGGGGCGGAGGTGGGGGTCCGCCACCAGTCCTCTGGATAGCGAGCTGGTGTCTTGCTGCTATGGAACGTACCTTCCCCCCAGGTCGTTCCACCTCTTCTTGATGTTGTCCCTTGTTCTGGAGTGCTGTTCCACGGCACTGACCCTGTCCACGATTCTCTGCCATAGCTCCATCTTCCTGGCTACTGATATCTGCTGCACATGTGCTCCAAATAGCTGTGGCTCTCCCCTGACTATTTCCTCCACTATGACCCTTAACTCCTCCTCAGTAAAACGGAGGTGCCTTTGTGGTGCCACAGGTGTTATGTGACATCTGTTGGTGAGGGTGTGTTGGGTAATGTGTTGGGGTGTGTGAAGTGGGGTGCGTGAGGGTTGTATGGGTGTATGTGGTGTATGTATGTAGTTGTGTCAGTCTCGTGACAATGATTTGTATTTGTAAAGGGTTGTGGGTAATGTTGGTGGGTGTTTTATACTGGTGTGTGTGTGGTGTGTGTATGGGTGTCAGGTGTGTGTTGTTTGAATTGTCCAATGTGGTGGTGTTTTGTCTGTGGGTGTCCATTGCGAGCCCAGCAGTATGTACCGCCAATGGTTTACCGCTGTTGAATGTCCGCTTTGGTGATTCGTGGGTCATAATATGGTGGGTGTTGTTCTGTTGGCGTAACGTGTGGGCTTTGATATTGGCACTTTATCACTGACCTTTGGTCTGCGGATTTGTGTCTGTGGCTGAATTCTGTCGGATTGTTGTGTGTGTGTGTCATAATATGGTGAACGGATATCTGCTGCTGCGGCGGTAGATTTGCGGCCGCCAGCGTGGCGATAAGCGGGATTTACTGCCAGGGTCATGATGAGGGCCAAAGTCTATTAAGGTAAAAGCACCTCTGCCATAGAAGGTGGGTTTGATTTGAGAATTATGAGCGCACATTGTATTAAAGAATGACAAATCAAATGTATGCATTAGTTCATTCAAAGCATCACCATATCGAATGTGTGCAAAATGAGCTTGTACCCGGTTATCCCCGTTATCCCGGTTAAACCACAAACTTTTTCAGACAGTGCATTACATGAACAAATATTAAACTCACCACCCCATAAAATAATCAGCTCTCTCCTAGTGCAGACGCAAACAGTCTCTAGATCATGCCCCAGCTGTCTTGTGATGATAGCAGCCTCATACAAAGGGCATTGTTATAGAAATTAATAATTACTAGCTGGATCCATCTTGGAATGTTACAATCATTTGATAAAATGGATTACTAGTTATTTTGGTGAATGGGAGTTTATTAGAAATGTATGAACATACCTCCCCTCCCCCCTTTAGGCCTACATTGTCTAGATGCAATTGCTGGAGTGTGGTATGTTCTAAAACCATTAATATGTATGGAATCCAGAAGCCAAGTCTCCTGTAAACACAGACAGGTAAAATCTCTTATAAATTCCACCCACTCTGTGTTGTTAATTTTGTTACGGAGTCCTGCCACATTCCAGTATAAAAAAAACAGTTTCAGTTATTGCTGATCTCTCTACGTGCATGTTAGGACTTGTCAATTTTGCATCAACATCTGCAGGAGGGGTAGTTATGGTACAGGGGCAGCCGGCTTCACCCTCTGCCGGTCCTACAAGTGTCCTATTATTCCTCACATGTATGTTTGTCCTTGTTCCTTCCTTTTTACAAATCCCTGGGTAATCACTACTCAGTCAGTCCAAGGTATCTAAGGATGACAAGATTTGTTATCTGTTATGGATAGATATAGCACTATTAAGATCATTTGTCGCCCCAAATAATAACTGTGCCCAGAATCTGGGCAAGTCTGATACTGCTTTTACTTGATAGAAATATCCTAACATGAATAGCAAAATGTCATGTAAGGACACCTGTCTCAAACCAACTTTTCGCAGGATTCTTTCTACCAAGCATGGAGTTTTAAAAGAGAGCACCACACAGTAACCCGCTAGTGATTTCTGACTCTTGCCAACCCATCAACCCATTTCACTCTTCTCACCATCTTAAAAAATTCAAAAAGAAGGCCAGCCATACCAGTTTCCATTCTAGAGCTGATCCAGTTCAGGGACTTCTTCCTCAATGAGGTTCAAGTTTGCCTAGTCTGGTCTGGTAGGGTTGGAATATTAGCCAAGATTATTACATAAGGTGTTGCAGCAGGACGGAAATCTAAGCAATCAATTGAAGGAATTGGAATATTCAAAGATGAGTGGGTCAAGTTTTCCCTATTAGAATTATTCAAGCTCTTGTTTATGCTAGAGGGCCGAGATGCCCCACCGGGGCATACATCATTAGTGACTCCACAGAGGGTTGTCTGAAAGGGCAAGATATTGTCAGAGTCTGTGTGTCAATTGTATGCATTGACTTTGAATGCATTAAGCCATTATCTTGAAGGGATATCATTGAAGTCCATATTGAGAGATTATTTAATAAGTCAAGGCAGTTAGCAACATTGCTTTCCACCTGGTTTAATCGATTGGTCAGAGAGTCCAATGACAATTTGACAGACTATTCTAGAGCGTTATCCATATCGTGTATATTTGCAAGGTATTCTGGTGTGATTTTAAATGATTTTTGAGGAATCTTCCTCATTACATTCTTAGAAGAAGTCAATCTGCCAGATGATTTGTTTATTTTACTCTTGTTCTCAGCCTGGACATTCCCTCTAATTGAGTCAATTACCACCAAATGTGTTCGAGGCTTCTCGTGCGCTTGGTTGGAGGTGGAGACTCTATATCAGAAGCTGAAATTATATCTGAAGTAAATTGTACACACCTATTACTATCTTTATCAGTAATCGTTCTTTCAATGACTTCAACCGGGCGGGCATGGTCAGGGTTAGTAGATCAAACCTGCGTTGTTGGGGACAATAGATAATCCTCAGACGTCAGGAAACTTTCTTCCACACAAGATATTTGCTTATGTATAGCTCCCCCGTAGCACCTGAAATATACTTCAGTATGGTTGAGTGTGCTTTAGTAGGAGATATGGGTTTCGTATTAGGATGCTTTGTCTTACCCATCCTTGCCTTCCACATTTAAAACAAACATATATAAGTACTGTCTATAAAACAATGCAAACCCAAGCCTGTTCACAAAGAATGTCTGGGGAATACTCCTGATTATGTAAGAAATCTACAGTTCCAATAGTGCTCACTAATACTTAAGAAATAAATTGGTCAAAATCTATGTAAGAACCAAACAGACAGATAAGTAATACCATTGGTAGTCTGTGGATTTGTGAGACAAACAGCGTGGTGTTGTGTTGGCCCATTAATCTGTGATCACTAGTACCTTAGGTAAAAGCAGCAGGCCTTAGAGGGGTGGCCCAGCCCAGCCTCCTCTGGGCCTGCCCTTAGCCCGGGCTTTGCCTGGGGGGACCCGCGCTGCGGGGGTGGGCCTGTGTAGACTGCCCAACAATGATGGTCCTCAGGAGGTCAATGACCTCCTCACTGAGGGCAGCAGGGGTGACTGGGGCAGGGCCTGAGGTGCCTGGGGCGAAGGAGATGGCCGGCTTCCTGGCCTTGCGGGCACGGGCCGAAGGCCGAGGGGCTGCTGGGAGGGCGGAGCTGGTGCGCTGGGTAGCGGCTGTCCCTGTAGGATCGGTGGGCACGGATGTTGCCGCCACCGCAAGGGAGCTCCCTTCCGAGGACGTGTCGGTGTCGCTGACGTCTGCAAGGGTCCCCGTGGTGGAGCCCCCCTCGCCCTCCGTCTCACTGGTCATGTCGGAGTCCGTTGCATGGCCCTCCGGGGCCATGTGAGATGCAGCTCCCTCTTGCGCCGATGCCACTTCTCCTCCGCCTGATGATGCTAATGAACACATTCACAGAAAAACAAAGAAAATGGGGGGGGTGGAAAACATAAAGACAGGTTGAGTGCATGCATTGGGGACACCGTTGGCGGAGAAGACAGACACAGAAGACCCCTGCACTACGCTGCGCACTTGGGGTACACTACTCATTCACTGGGACATGCCCTACAAGCCTATGGGCGACAACTGCCCACACAGTATACATTGGTCCATGAATCGTGTCACTAGGCACCCTACAGGTGGGGGGCGGGGGCACAGGACCATACCTCACGGACGGGCCTATCCTACAGAAATCGCCTTGGCCTAGGGATACCCACAGCCCTCCTCCCCCACCCAGGCACCTCCACTGCATGCAAAATAGCTGAATGTGCTTGTACTCACCCCCTTGTGTCTGCTGTGATGTCCTCAAGCGCCCATCTAAATCGGGGTAGGCCACCGCCAGGATCCGGGACATCAGGGGGGTCAAGGTACGACTGGCACCCCTCCTAGGTTGGGAGGCCATCCCCAGCAGAGCCTCCGCGGTCTTCCTGCTCCGGTGGCGGATGTCCTCCCACCTCTTGCGGCAGTGGGTGCCCCTTCTGTTGTGGACCCCCAGGGCCCGGACGTCCTTGGCGATGGCACGCCAAATGTCGATCTTCTGATGGGCGCTGACCTATGTGACATGTACAGGGGGGGAAGAGAAACATCATCACTTTTCTGCATGCTCGATGTGAGTGGCCCCCCCTCCCCAACCTTGCCATGTGGCACATGCTCTCATCTGTCGTGCCATGCATTCGTCATTCGCTGCACTCCCCTCCATCGTACATCCTCCCCACTCAACCCAGGCATTGGGCAATATGCATTGCCCCCCGTGTACTCACATGTTGGTCTGGAGGCCCGTAGAGTAGCGCATACTGGGGGAGGACCCCATCCACGAGCTTCTCCAACTCCTCGGAACTGAAGGCGGGGGCCCTTTCTCCAGTCGCAGCAGCCATTGTCACTTCCAGACCGAGGTCACAGCAGCACTTGCAGTATAGGTCATCTCCTGTGGATGCTCAGGTCTCGTGTGATTAAGCATAGAGAAAATGGCGGTTACGGCCGCGGCGGTGCGTACCGCGGCGGTGCGTACCGCGACCGCCGGCGCTCACCGCCATTGGCTCCTAAAACCCATAGGGTTCAATGTTGTCCAATGCGGCTCTGCGCCGCGGACTGCGACCGCCACGGTGTGCCACGCCAGCGCAATGACCTCACTTCACATTGTCACACTTCACAGGTCAGGCAGCCGCCATTTCAAGGGCCCACATGGCTTAATTCCTACTGCGTCACACATGGCTAGGCCTTCCACCGACATTCATACTGGCCATTCAATCCCGAGAGATTCGTGTACTGTGCATGCTGTGGGCACTTACCTGTGGGTTGCTTGACTCTGTGCTCCATGTTGTCCTTCCTAGGCACCGTCCGCTGGGACTTGCGAGGAGACAGACCGCTGGTGGACCTGTCGACACTGGAAGAAAGACACGTCATACTCACCTACAGACTCAACCGTGCCACTATACAGGAACTGTGTGCCCAGCTGGAGCCACACCTGATGTCACCCATCCGCCAACCCACAGGGATTCCGCCTCTAGTGCAGGTGCTGTCAGTACTGCATTTTTTTGCCAGTGGATCATTTCAAACTACAGTGGCCATTTCATCAGGGATGTCTCAGCCTATGTTTTCAAAGGTGTTGTCCAGAGTGTTGTCTGCACTGATGAAATACATGCGGAGCTACATCATTTCCCCTGAGGTGGGTGACTTGCCTACAGTGAAGGGTGATTTCTATGCCCTTGGACACATTCCCAATATCATTGGTGCCATTGATGGTACCCATGTGGCTTTGGTTCCCCCAAAAGACAATGAACAGGTGTACAGGAACCGAAAAAATGATCATTCGATGAATGTCCAGGTGGTCTGTTTGGCTGACCAGTACATCTCCCATTTAAATGCCAAGTTCCCAGGGTCAGTGCATGACGCGTACATCATGCGAAATAGCAGCATCCCTTATGTGATGGAACAGCTACAGAGACACCGTGTGTGGCTAATTGGTGACTCAGGTTACCCCAACCTGCCTTGGGTATTGACCCCAGTGAGGAATCCCAGGACCAGGGCAGAGGAACGGTACAATGAGGCCCATGGGCATACTAGGAGGGTGATTGAGCGGACCTTCGGCCTCCTGAAGGCCAGGTTTAGGTGCCTGCATATGACTGGTGGATCCCTAATGTACTCACCAAAGAAGGTGTGTCATATCATCGTGGCCTGCTGCATGCTTCACAACCTGGCTTTGCGACGCCAGGTGCCTTTCCTGCAGGAGGATGGTCCAGATGGTGGTGTTGTGGCCGCTGTGGAGCCTGCGGAGAGTGAAGAGGAGGAAGACGAAGAGGACGACACAGACAACAGGGACAGAGTGATACTGCAGTATTTCCAGTGACACACAGGTAAGAATCTACTCCTGCATTGTATTATATCTGTAACTGTAGAGGCTCTCTACTGTCTGACCTTTCACCCCAATGTATGGTAACTTAGTTGTGTATTTCACTTCCTATTTCAGTGATCTGATCCCCACCGAGTGACCTCTGGTTTTTTTCCCCATGGACTACCGCTGTGTGACTCTGGTATGTTGTCATCACAATGTTAATAGACATTTTTTGTTGGTTATCTCGAATACATTTGGTTTAAATAAATAGATAGCAGAATCCAGTTGGTTTTTGTGCAATAATTGTGTTTAATGAAGTTTTAAAATAGGTGTATAGTTCAAAAAGGGTGATGGGTGATGGTGGAGGCATGTCCATGGCAGTGTCCAGACTGTCGTTCCTACAGGTCCATTGTCCATATGCCTGTGGAAGGTGGAGCAGGGGCAGTTCAAGGTTGGACAGGGTGAACAAGTGGGACAGTGGGATGACATCCGGGGGATTCCGTGCATGGCGGGGGTCTTGACATCCTACTCTGTCTTCTTCCTAGATCTCAGGCCTTTCTTGCGGGGTGGTTCTTGTTCTGCAGGGGGTGGGGTCCGGGTGGGCCGTTGCTGTTGCGTCAGGGCATCCTGACCACTAGCGCCGGCGGAGGTGGTGGGCTGTTCTTCCTCCATGCTAGTGGCAGGGGCCCTTTGGGGGGCCACATGGTCCCGCAAAGTGGTGACAATCTGGTTGAGTGCCACCACCATTGTACCCATTGCAGAACTGATGCTGCGCAGTTCTTCCCGGAACCCCATATTCTGTTGCTCATGCAGAAGCAGGATCTCCTGCAACCTGGCCTGGACCGTCGCCATCGTCTCTTGGGAGTGGTGGTACGCTCCCATGATGGTGGTGAGGGCCTCTTGGACAGTGGGTTCCCTAGGCCTGTCCTTCCTCTGTCGCACAGCAGCCCTCCCAGTTCCCCTTTGTTCCTGGGCCTCTGTCCCCTGGACGGGGTGCCCACTACCACTGCCCCCAGGTCCCTGTTGTTGTTGGGGTTGTGGGTTACCCTGGGTACCCTGTACTGGTAGACACACCGCTGCTTGACCTGTCCTGGAGACAGAAGCATGGGCCCGCTGGGTGGGTGCTGTGCTGGTGTTTCCAGAGGGTGGTAGGTCTGCTGTGGCCTGTGGCTGACTGAGGGTAACCGACTGTCCAGAGGTCCCCGATGGTCCGGGCTGGTCATCAGGTTCTAGGTCGACAGAGCTGCTGTCATCACTGGGGGCCTGTTCTGGGGGTGGGATGGACAAATCTGGACCCTCCTGGCCGGTGTGTTGGCGTTCGGGCCCTGCAGGGGTAAAAGAGTATGGTTATTGCTTTTGTGTGTGCCATGGCGTGCGATTTGTGGGTGCCCTTGTCCCCCAGTGCTGGCAGTCCCTTGTGGGAGGAGTTGTGAGGGTGGTTTGGGGGGGGATGGGTAAGTGCAGTGGTCATGCTTAGGTGATGGGTGTCCATGGTTTGTGTTGGCATTCAGGGGTTGGTGTTGGGTTGGGTGGGTTGTGCTGGTGAGACATTAACAGGGAGGATGTGTGCTAGGGGGTTGGGGGTGAGGGTGGGGGTGTGGGTTGGCATGCTGGTGGTTGGGGGGGGTGAAGTAGTTGAGATTAGACTTACCAGAGTCCATTCCTCCGCCTACTCCAGCGAGGCCCTCAGGATGCAGGATGTTCAAGACCTCTTGCTCCCATGCTGTGAATTCGGGTGGAGTGGGGGGGGTCCGCCGCCAGTCTTCTGCACAGCGATGTTGTGTCTTGACACCATCGACCACACCTTCCCCCGTAGGTCGTTCCAGCGCTTTCGGATGTCTTCCCGATTTCTGGGATGTTGTCCCACAGCGTTGACCCTGTCGACGATTGTGAGAAGGTAGCCTCTTTCTAGCCTTGTTACCCCCACTTTTGGCCTGTTTGTGAGTGTATGTCAGGATGTTTGTCACTGTTTTCACTGTCTCACTGGGATCCTGATAGCCAGGCCTCAGTGCTCATAGTGAAAACACTATGTTTTCAGTATGGTTGTTATGTGTCACTGGGATCCTGCTGGTCAGGACCCCAGTGCTCATAGGTTTGTGGCCTATATGTATGTGTCACTGGGACCCTGTCACACAGGGCCCCAGTGCTCATAGGTGTGCATGTATATGTTCCCTGTGTGGTGCCTAACTGTCTCACTGAGGCTCTGCTAACCAGAACCTCAGTGGTTATGCTCTCTCATTACTTCCAAATTGTCACTGACAGGCTAGTGACCATTTTTACCAATTTACATTGGCTTACTGGAACACCCTTATAATTCCCTAGTATATGGTACTGAGGTACCCAGGGTATTGGGGTTCCAGGAGATCCCTATGGGCTGCAGCATTTCTTTTGCCACCCATAGGGAGCTCTGACAATTCTTACACAGGCCTGCCACTGCAGCCTGAGTGAAATAACGTCCACGTTATTTCACAGCCATTTTACACTGCACTTAAGTAACTTATAAGTCACCTATATGTCTAACCTTTACCTGGTAAAGGTTAGGTGCAAAGTTACTTAGTGTGAGGGCACCCTGGCACTAGCCAAGGTGCCCCCACATTGTTCAGAGCCAATTCACTGAACTTTGTGAGTGCGGGGACACCATTACACGCGTGCACTACATATAGGTCACTACCTATATGTAGCTTCACCATGGTAACTCCGAATATGGCCATGTAACATGTCTATGATCATGGAATTGCCCCCTCTATGCCATCCTGGCATTGTTGGTACAATTCCATGATCCCAGTGGTCTGTAGCACAGACCCTGGTACTGCCAGACTACCCTTCCTGGGGTTTCACTGCAGCTGCTGCTGCTGCCAACCCCTCAGACAGGCAGCTGCCCTCCTGGGGTCCAGCCAGGCCTGGCCCAGGATGGCAGAACAAAGAACTTCCTCTGAGAGAGGGTGTGACACCCTCTCCCTTTGGAAAATGGTGTGAAGGCAGGGGAGGAGTAGCCTCCCCCAGCCTCTGGAAATGCTTTGTTGGGCACAGATGTGCCCAATTCTGCATAAGCCAGTCTACACCGGTTCAGGGACCCCTTAGCCCCTGCTCTGGCGCGAAACTGGACAAAGGAAAGGGGAGTGACCACTCCCCTGACCTGCACCTCCCCTGGGAGGTGTCCAGAGCTCCTCCAGTGTGCTCCAGACCTCTGCCATCTTGGAAACAGAGGTGCTGCTGGCACACTGGACTGCTCTGAGTGGCCAGTGCCACCAGGTGACGTCAGAGACTCCTTGTGATAGGCTCCTTCAGGTGTTAGTAGCCTTTCCTCTCTCCTAGGTAGCCAAACCCTCTTTTCTGGCTATTTACGGTCTCTGTCTCTGGGGAAACTTTAGATAACGAATGCATGAGCTCAGCCGAGTTCCTCTGCATCTCCCTCTTCACCTTCTGATAAGGAATCGACCGCTGACCGCGCTGGAAGCCTGCAAACCTGCAACATAGTAGCAAAGACGACTACTGCAACTCTGTAACGCTGATCCTGCCGCCTTCTCGACTGTTTTCCTGCTTGTGCATGCTGTGGGGGTAGTCTGCCTCCTCTCTGCACCAGAAGCTCCGAAGAAATCTCCCGTGGGTCGACGGAATCTTCCCCCTGCAACCGCAGGCACCAAAAAGCTGCATTACCGGTCCCTTGGGTCTCCTCTCAGCACGACGAGCGAGGTCCCTCGAATCCAGCGACACCGTCCAAGTGACCCTCACAGTCCAGTGACTCTTCAGCCCAAGTTTGGTGGAGGTAAGTCCTTGCCTCACCTCGCTGGGCTGCATTGCTGGGAACTGCGACTTTGCAAGCTACTCCGGCCCCTGTGCACTTCCGGCGGAAATCCTTCATGCACAGCCAAGCCTGGGTCCACGGCACTCTAACCTGCATTGCACGACTTTCTAAGTTGGTCTCCGGCGACGTGGGACTCCTTTGTGCAACTTCGGCGAGCACCGTTTCACGCATCCTCGTAGTGCCTGTTTCTGGCACTTCTCCGGGTGCTACCTGCTTCAGTGAGGGCTCTTTGTCTTGCTCGACGTCTCCTCTCTCTGCAGGTCCAATTTGCGACCTCCTGGTCCCTCCTGGGCCCCAGCAGCGTCCAAAAACGCCAAACGCACGATTTGCATGTAGCAAGGCTTGTTGGCGTCCATCCGGCGGGAAAACACTTCTGCACGACTCTCCAAGGCGTGGGGGATCCATCCTCCAAAGGGGAAGTCTCTAGCCCTTGTCGTTCCTGCAGTATTCACAGTTCTTCAGCCTAGTAAGAGCTTCTTTGCACCAACCGCTGGCATTTCTTGGGCATCTGCCCATCTCCGAGTTGCTTGTGACTTTTGGACTTGGTCCCCTTGTTCCACAGGTACCCTCAGTCAGGAATCCATCGTTGTTGCATTGCTGATTTGTGTTTTCCTTGCATTTTCCCTCTAACACGACTATTTTGTCCTTGGGGGAACTTTAGTGCACTTTGCACTCACTTTTCAGGGTCTTGGGGAGGGTTATTTTTCTAACTCTCACTATTTTCTAATAGTCCCAGCGACCCTCTACAAGGTCACATAGGTTTGGGGTCCATTCATGGTTCGCATTCCACTTTTGGAGTATATGGTTTGTGTTGCCCCTATCCCTATGTTTCCCCATTGCATCCTATTGTAACTATACATTGTTTGCACTGTTTTCTAAGACTATACTGCATATTTTTGCTATTGTGTATATATATCTTGTGTATATTTCCTATCCTCTCACTGAGGGTACACTCTAAGATACTTTGGCATATTGTCATAAAAATAAAGTACCTTTATTTTTAGTATAACTGTGTATTGTGTTTTCTTATGATATTGTGCATATGACACTAAGTGGTACTGTAGTAGCTTCACACGTCTCCTAGTTCAGCCTAAGCTGCTCTGCTAAGCTACCATTATCTATCAGCCTAAGCTGCTAGACACCCTATACACTAATAAGGGATAACTGGGCCTGGTGCAAGGTGCAAGTACCCCTTGGTACTCACTACAAGCCAGTCCAGCCTCCTACAACGATCCTTTGCCATAGCTCCGCCTTCCTGGCTATTGTGGTGTGCTGCACCTGTGTGCCGAAGAGCTGGGGCTCTACCCTCATTATTTCCTCCACCATGACCCTGAGTTCTTGGTCCGAGAACCTGGGGTGTCTTTGGGGTGCCATGGGGTGGTGTGGATGAGGTGTGGGGTGGTGTTTGTGGTGATGAGTGTGGTGGTGTGTGGTGTTTTGTGCGTAGATGTGGTGTGGGTGATGATGTTGGGTTCCTGTGTGTGTTGTGCTTTGCGTTCCCTGTGCTCTCTCTCTGTGTATTGCGCCTTGTCTCTGAATTTCGATTTGTGGGGGTTTGTGGGTGTTGTGGGTGTGTGTTTTATATAGTGATGGGTGTGTGGGTGTGTTGTTTGTATGTGTATCAGGTGTGTGTATTTGGAATTGTCCAATGTGGTTGTGTTTTGTATATGTGTGTGTATTTTGACCGCAGCAGTGTGTACCGCCAATGGAATACCGCGGTTGAAAGACCGCCGCGTGGATTCGTGGGTCGTAATGGCATGGGCGTGTTTGTGTTGGCGTGACGGTGGAGGTTTGGTCATCTCCAGTTTATCGCTGACCGCTGATGAGGCGGGCTTCAGTGGATGTCGGGTTTTTGGCGGTTTGGCAGTTGTGGGTCAGAATGACCGTGGAGGTTAACTGCGGCCGCGGCGGTATTATGGCGGTCTTCTGACCGGCAGTAAGAGCCTTCTACCGCCGAGGTCAGAATGACCCCCCTAATGTACTTTATAGGCTGCATACTTCTGTTACGGTTGCATAGGACCCCAATTATCCCACTATTTCTGCTGCCTCCCGCCGCAGTTCCCGGAGCCCCCTGTTTGACCTCACCTTCCTGTAATTAGCTACATGTAATTTTAGTCTGCTTTGCGCCTTATTGTCGTTTGGTGTTTGTTTTTGTCTTGTTTTTGCCCTTAATTCAGTTTCTAATTTTTGATATACTTTATTGGCTGCATACAGCTGTTGCAGTTGTATTTGACTCTCATTCTCCCGCCATTTCTACCGCTTCCTGCTCCCGCCTCCCTAACAGTCCCTCCCACCTTCCAGGACTACTTATGGAGGCTGTGATGCTCCAGTAGGCAGCCCTTGACCTCCATGGTCTTGATTGCCGCTACCTGGTTGCTGCCTCCGTCAGCCCTGGCTCAATGAGTTATTGACTGCACCGCAGTTCCCTGCGGTCCCAGTTCAATCCCTGCTATAGAGACCTGGGGACCTCACCTGCCCGTAATTAGCTACGTGTAATTTTGGTTTGCTTTGCCTTGTTGTTGTTTGGCTCTGCCTAGTTTTTGCCCTAAATTATTTTTCTAACTGTTAATATACTTTATTGGTTGCATACTGCCATTATAGTGGCATCAGACTTCAATTCACCTGCCCTTTCTGCTGCCTCCCTCACCCGCCCGCCTCCCTACTGGCCCCTCCCACCTCCCAGGACTACTTATGGAGGCCGCTGTGAGGCCCTAGTGAGCAGACCTTGACCTCAGTGGTCTTGATCGCCGCTCCCCTGTTGCTGCCTACATCAGCACTGACTCTCCAAATTATTGACTATTCTGCAGTTCCCTGGGCCCCTGGTTTGATTCCCGCTTTGGGGACCTCACCTGCCCATAATTAGCTACGTGCAATTTTAGTTTGCTTTGCTGTGTTGTTGATGGTGTTTGCTTTTGCCTCTTTGTTGCCCTAAATTCAGTTTCTAATTGTAAATATACTTTATTGGCTGTACGCTGCGGTCATGATTGCATTGGACTCCCATTCTCAGGCCATTTCTGCAACCTCCTGCCCACCTCCCAGGACTACTTATGGAGTCCGCTGTGCAGTCATAGTGAGAAGTCCTTGACCTAAGTAGTCTTGATCACTGCTCCCCTGCTGCTGCCTACATCAGTTCTAGCTTCCCGAGTTACTGATCGTGCCACTGTTCCCTGAGCCCCCTTGGTTCGATCCCCATCTGTGTAATTTTGGTTTGCTTTGCCTTGTTGTTGTTTGCTGCTTGGTTTTGTCTCATTTTTGCCCTGAATTCAGTTTCTAATATACTATATTGATTGCATACTGCTGTTATGGTTGTGTGGGGCTTAGAATCTCCTACCAGTGTTTCTGCCTGCTGCTCTTGCCCTCCATGCAGCCCCTCCCCAAATCAGGACTACTTATGGAGGCTGCTGCGCCACCTAGCGTTCTACCGGCGTGCCAAATGCAAGCCAGTCTGTGCACATGCGCACCCGGACCACAACCAGCGTCAGGACCCCTGGCCCTTCTGTCATCCGCTGCTACACCGCCAAAGAACTCTTGGTCCTGGACCCCGGATAAACTGCTGCACGTCCTCCCTGCGATCCACCAAAGGACCCATCACCTGCCTCCACTGCCACTTCTCCTGCAATACAAGACTGACAGCCCACGTTGGATCCTGCACCGCTTTTGCACAGAAGACCACAAACCACCACAAATTGTTCCAATGCATTATGTTTAACACCCTTTCCCTCCACAAACACACCATGGAAATGTTGGACAGCATCACATCCCTCTCCCCTGACGCTGCCCTCATCACCGAAACATGGACCATCCCCTCCTCGAACCCAGACATCGCCACTGCAATGCCCAACTGCTACAAGATGATCCACAGAAACCGCACCCACAAACACAGCTGGGGCATCGCCATCATCTTCAAGCTACCCATCCAATGCACTGTCACCAACGACGACCCTAGGCCGCTCATGGAACACCTCAACTTCCAACTACAGACCAACATCAGGACCACAATAAGAGGCACCCTCATATATGGACCACCAGGACCCTGACTGGCCTTCTGCGACTCCATCTCCAACCTCATCGCCCTCCTAGCCATCCACACCCACCACTATGTCCAACTCTGCAACCTCAGTTTCCACAACAACAACCCCAACAACACCAACTCCATCACCCTCCTGGAGAACTTGAACAACATTGGTCTCACCCAACTGGTCACCGAACCCATGCACAGCGCTGGAAACACACTCAACTTCATCTTCACCTCCAGCGACAGAATCAACTTCAGCCATGTCACAGAACTCACCTGGACCAACCACACCACTGTTCACTTCACCATCTCTGGAGCTAAGCACACCATCACCAAGCACCACAGCCCCTCCTACCTCAGCTGTGGCAAGATAACCAAGACATAGTGGACTTTGGTCCCCAGCACCACCCAAGCCGAGGCTTCACAAGACTTTGACCAAGCCATTCATAACATCTCCGCATTGATCACCAAATGCGCTGACAGAGTCGCCCTGCTGAAACCAGCAAAAACCTCAAAGCATACCTGCTGGTACACCCCAGAGCTCAGAACCACCAAGTGCAATTGCTACTGATTCGAGAAACGATAGCGCACCACAAGGGACCTCTCAGACAGAGCTGCTCACAAAGCAGCCCTCATAAACTACCACCCGCACACCAAGGAAGCCAAGAAAGCCACCTTCACAGCCCTATAGAGACCTCAGCCAACCACACAAACCAACTCTTCAAAATAGTCAAGGAATTCTCCAGCCCGACAGCCTCAGAAAACACCATCCACTCCTCCCAAGAACTCTGCAACTCTCAGACTACTCTCACAATAAGATTGCCACCTTCTACAACAATTTCAACTCCCCAACCCACTACTCTCAACTTTAACAACCTCAACCAACCAGAGCACTCCACTGAATAATCACCACCTGGTCACCGCTCATCACACAGACCACCAAATCAATCATGTCTTCCATCCACTCTTCAACCTTGGATCCAACCCAATCAGCAGCACCATCAACACCTCCATTTGCACAGCAACCTTCTCGGACAGATGGAAACAAGCGGAGGTCAGACTCCTTCTAAAGAAAGCTTCTGCCAGCCCCAGCGATCTAAAAAAATATCGACTGATCTCCCTACTCCTATATCCATCCAAAGTAATTGAGAAAGCCAACAACCAACAGCTCACAGAAAACCTGGTACAAAACCACCTACTTGATGCCTCACAATCAGGATTTAGTGTCAACCATAGACTGCACTGATCACTGCCACAGATGACATCAGAACTCTCCTCAACCACAGAGAAACTGTGGCCCTGATCCTCCTTGACCTCTCTGCAGCATTCGACACAGTCTCCCACCACACCCTCATCAACAGAATCTACAACATCGGCACACAGCAAAATGCCCTCAAGTGGATCGCCTCTTTACTTACAGGGTACACAGAGAATCCAGCAGTCTGCCTTCACCTCTGCACCCAAGGACATCATATACGGTGTACTCCAAGGATCATCCCTCAGCCTCACCTTGTTAAATACCTACATGTCCCCCCGCAGACATTTTCAGATCCTATGGCCTCCACATCATCTCCTACTCAGACAACACAACTTAACCTCTTGCTCACCAAGGCCCCTTCCAAAGCCAAAACCAACTCCTGCAATGCCATGACCAACATGGCCAATTGGATGAGAGGTAACTGTGTTAAACTCAACTCCGACAAGACAGAAGTACTTTTCTTTGGGAAGACCTCTGTCTAGAATCACAGCTGGTGGCCAGCAGAACTCAGAACCTCAACAGACCATGAAGGCAAACTAGGTATCATCCTCAACAGTGAACTGCCCATGAAACAACAAATCAACGCAGTCACCTCCTCCATCTTCCACATCCTTTGTATGCTCTGCAGAATCTTCAGATGGCTCCCAGTTAACACCAGATAGATCATCACCCATGCCCTTGTCATCAGTTGCTTCAACTACGGCAACACACTAAGCTGAAATCTCCATCCAGCTCCTAGAAGACTCCAGACCATACAGAATGCTGCAGCTAGAGTCATCCGGGACCTCCGTAAGTGGACCCGCATCACCATCCACATCAGAAACCTCCACTTGTTCCCCAACCACACAAAATGCCAGTTCAAGACTCTCACACATGCCTACAAAACTTTACATGATCAAGGACCGTCCTACATCAACAATCGTCAACTTCAATCTACCCGCAAAACACCTGCGTTCCTCCTCAATTGCCCGCGCACAAACCCCCTGTATCCATCACAGCGGGGGGCTGCTCCTTCTCCTACATCACCGCCAAGGCATGGAATGACCTGCCCCTCCACCTCCAAACTGCATCCTCCCTGGCAGACGTCAGAAATAAACTCATGATGTCATAGTTTGACTCTTGCTCCAGGCAAGACTGCTGGTTTAAGGATGACAGTACTTATGTTTGTAGGCGACTACACCAGTACTGCAAGTTGCAACTGTTGTCCCAACCCTCCCGGCTCACAAGCAGCACCTCACTATAAACCCAAACAGTAGAAGGTGATTTGTGGCTGCCTTTACGCATGGACTAAAGAGTGCGACATCTCAGGGAGTGTCGTAATTAAATGAAGATTACCTTTTTCTCACATGAACAAGTCTCAATCAAACACAAAGACAATAAAGGAGACGCAGTAAAGTTTTAAATAGGTTTTATTAACAAAACTGCAATCTGCTATAAGTTCCATAGGCTGCAATGATGAGGATAATGAATAATGCAGAAAACAGAATTGTGAACATGAGAGTCATTAATACAAAGACCCCCACCATCTTGCAATAACATAAAATGACATGAGATGTAAAATATGTCCTAATACCCCCTAATAATGTGAACCTAATCTCTAACCTAAAGAGAGCTAGGTATGTTAAACCTAATCTGTTAAAACGGTGTCCATGATAAGACCCCCCCAACCCTTGTAACCTTGGAATGAGATCTCCAGCTCACACTCCGTGTGGACACGAAGACTAGGTCAGCGTCAAGGCGATGTGCAGCATCCATAGCAGCTATGGCATCTGCTCGGAATCCCTCTGACTATCTGTCTATGTGAGGTTTATACAGATCTGCTCAGACCCCTGACATAGGTTTGTTCCCTAACAGTAGAAAACAAGACATGGTTGGGGTGGCAATTTATGTAAACAATTCCCTCGAAGGCGTGAAGAGGGAAAGTACCTAATGTGAATACCTACAGTTTGTTTATCTTTGTTGCTTGATAGTGACACCTTAGCTCGGTGGCACTGATAATGTGAAAATAAAACATTGGGCTAACTAGAAACAAGGCAACCATCTTGAAAGATATAAATAAATAAAGGCGCTAAAACAGAGCAAACTAAGTAGGGTAAAAGTCAATGGGTGACGGGGGCACGAGTCTACAAGCCAGAGGGCTAAGCTAACTCCTGCTTCCCATTTAAACAAGACAGGATTCACTACAAAGACTGGCTGTTCAACATGTTTGACAGACATGGCACCCTCAGCTGAGGTACTGGGTTTTTCAGAACCGGTACTGATCCGGTAACCCAGCGGTGCCAGGGTACACCCAAAGACCTCGGGTACTTTCCTGATTCAGACTACAGAAACTCAGAGTCTTCTAGGTGAAGTCAAAGATCGAATTTATTGGCTGCAACCAATTGACAAGTGTCCTAGAAGTACAACAGCACGATTTGTATGTTCTCAGGAGACTGTGTGTCAATGCAAAATCAGGTTTCCTTATATACAGTTTTTTAAGCCTCAGGCAAACATTCTTGACATTTTGGTTGGTCATTCACATGTTTTCACTACAAAGGAAAAACCAGTGTCATGATGAAACCTCATATTTCATGTCATCCAGCCCATAATAAATTACCCGGCAAGGCCTAGAATTTCACATCAGATAAGTGTGGACCCCCAATAAAAACGGGCACCTCCCCCTCGTAAAGTAAGAAGAAGAAAAGAGCAGGTGCAGGTGTGAGCAAGTTAGGCAGGGTGTGTGAGCGATAATAAGGGTTTTATGGCCTGGTGTGCCTTGATGCTATCTGATTCGGCCACTGGGAGAGGGACTGACCAAACAGGTTTGGCCTGAGGCAATGGTTCCAGCTTGCCCAGGTCAGAGAAAAGTCAATCAAGGTGTACGTGTCCTTGGAATCAAATCTGACTGTATTATAAGCCTATGTGAGGGCAACTTTTAAAAATGGCTGCCGTGTATAAAATGGGAGCCACGAGTGCAGGACGAAAATGGCGATTTCGAGGTGAAAACGCTGCTGGAATTGAGCGAAAATGCTCATGCTTAGTGTACTAGTCATTATCGGTCTTTTGATACTAAAATCGTACTGCTGTGGCAAAGTAAATTACATGGGTCCAGAATTTTTAGAACCACACAGCGCCCAGATACCCCTGTGGTTGTTTGTGCTGCGCTTTGCAAATGACTAACTGATTGATGGTGCCGATCAAAGCTTAAAGGCTCAGTGAAATAGACAACATGCGGTCACTACGGCCCAATTTATTTTATGGACTCTCATGACCCGATGAATTCGCCTGTAAGTTTTGTGTGGCAATGAAACACGTCAGCCATTTGCAATAATTTGGTCTAACATGTTATAATGTTTTTAATCATGGGCCTGGGCATATAGTAAAGTATACACAACATGACTTGATAGATTCATTTTTAAAGTCTGTCATAAGAGGAAGCAAATCTCTCTCTCTATTTTTGAGAACCTGCAGAAGAGTGCTATATCCTTGAGAAGTTGAGCAGCTGTATACAGTAAGCATCAATAGTGACGTTCATTGAGCTTGTTCTTCCTGCTACTATAGGAAAGTGCAGGTGATAATACAGCAAGCCAGTTGGTGAGTATCAGCCAACAGCCTCATGGTAGTCAATTATTTGAGGCACTTCCTACAATTTGTGTATACTTTCTCCATACATACACGAGCCATAGGCAACATACTCTGTTGCTTAAAAATCACACCTTGAAAGAAGGTCTGTCTCTGAGTTATACCGCAGCAATAATGAACCCCAAGTGTGATACGTGCTACAGGGCTTTTATTCTGAATGCTCTATTCAAAAGAGGACTGGGTTGAATAGCATTTTGGGCTTTTTTGTTGCAATTGCTCTTCAAGGGGTACCAGAACTATGCTTGCAATTCGGTGGTGGTGCTGTTAACTGCCACTTACACAACCTGCAATATTAAGTTAGTATGACATCCGTAGTGCTTCACATGTCTTTTGAATACTGAACAGAATGTAAACCGAAAACTATAGTCCCAGAGGAAGTACTATGAGAATGCACTTCTGTTTAGTTTCAGCTACTACCAACTCCACTCTCAACCTCTTCCCAGTGAGCTTGGCACTGTCAAGTTAACAGTGACAGACATATGGAACTGGGGGCCAGATGTAGCAAAAAAGCAAATTGCGACTTGCAATTTGCGAGTCCGTGCGACTCGCAAATTGCAAGTCGCAATTTGCAATGCAGAAAGGTGTCTCAGACACCTTCTGCAACTCGCAATGGGGTCGCAAAGACCCACCTCATTAATATTAATGAGGTGGGTCGCAAACTGCGACCGCATTGCGAGTATGGGCACTCACGGGGATGGTGGCCTGCTGGAGACAGTAGACCACCATGTCCGTGACTGCTTTTGAATAAAGCAGTTTTGTTTTTTTCTATCTGCAGCCCGTTTTCCTTAAAGGAAAACGAGCTGCACTTAGAAAAAAAACCGAAACCTTTTGTTTCGGTATTTTTCAGAGCAGGCAGTGGTCCAGGACCACTACCTGCTCTGAAAAATTATTTTTGTTTCCATTCACAAAGGGGAAGCGGTCCCATGGGGACCCCTTCCCGTTTGCGACTGGGCTACCATCCACTTCAAGTGGATGGTAACTGCGATTTCATTTGCGACCGCTTTCGCGGTTGCAAATGAAATTGCATAGCATTGCGAGTTGCAAATAGGAAGGGAACACCCCTTCCTATTTGCGAGTCGGAAATGCATTTTGCGAGTCGGATCCGAGTCGCAAAATGCATTTCTGCATAGCGGAGAGGCTTTTGCGCCTCGCAAACAGCGTTTTTCTCCGTTTGCGAGGCCCAAACCCTTTCCTACATCTGGCCCTAAGAACCTACTGCAGCGCCACAGTGCCCTAACTCAGAAAAACCTCCCCAGGAGCTCAAGGCTTGTATCCCTCTGCCCTTAAGGGAACGATATAAAAGGGTAACTCAGCATTTCACCCTTTCCTGTTGAGGTGCACATAACCAGTGCAATAGCAAAGAATGTGGTAATATATATTAAAAAAAATATTTTGCAGAAATGTATGTTTTTATGAGCGTGTTGGTCCATGGAATGATATGGTTTGCTGGCCCTAGTATGCTAGTAGGATGGCTCTGTGGGTTAATGATCTGAGTTTTACATGCAAGTTGCAATTTTGAAAACCAGTGGGGGCAACCTAGCCTTTCATCCTTTTGATGTCAACAAAACAAGTACTGTTGCACTGAGTGACTGCCATTATTGCTACAGAGCTTCCACGATGAGTGAGTTTTATACATTTGTGAATATCAAACAGGATTTACTACACAAACACACAAGTTCTAACATTCGCAGTACAGTGTCCAATCCTGGCAGCGGTGCATTAAATTAGGAAGTCCTTTGGTGCTCCTGCATCCCAAGGACAATCCTGCAGAGTTCCTACTTTGCATGGGCCTCAGGTTAGCTTCTTACCACCCCTCTGAGGCATATGTTCTTTTACCTGTTTTGCCAGCCCTGCAGGACGCTAGTGTACTTGCTAAAACTCCTTTCGGCACCTGCTGCTGCTCCCTGGTCCAGGTGCTGCTACCTCGGGTCAATGTGGTGCCTTATCTAATCCTCGGCCCAGCTCAGTTCAGCTCCTGGCTACCACCTAAAGGCAGCAGGCTGGCCCCAGACTCAGACTCCCTGTGGCTGCCACCGACAGAAAAAGGCAACAAACTGGCTCATATGGCCCTGCTTCTACTCCAGCCAGAACCAAGCGTTTTCCATCAATTGCTACCAGCTGTGGAGAAAGTCTCTGACCATTCCAATTTGCTATACATGGTTACTTGGGAAGAAGGGCCTTGGCTTACCTGAATATCCTTTGGTGAAATTGCTGTGAACGAGGTATTCCCGGATTCACACCTTCTATCCACTCAGGTTTGAGATGGAAAACGTTGTCAATCCTCCTTAGCAGCTCCATTTATCTAGTCTATGGGATGATTGAAAATGTTGTCGGTCACAATGGAGAAAGAAGTCAGCCATGTGCCAATCTCCATGGCTCTCCTTTCAAAAATTAAGAAAATGAAAACTTTCTTCATGGAATTTTGGGCTTCATCCAGTGCTGTGAAGCTATTAACTAATTTATCCAACTTTTTCACAAAAAAGGTAACCTTGGTTCAGGATCAGACTATGACCAGTCACACAGTTTGGTGTCCACCCATAACAACATACATGCCTCCTCCTCTCAGGGAAAATGTCATGCTTGATATTGCCAAGGAGGCAAGCTGCCCTCTATGCCCAACCTTACAAGGAGTCAGAGTCAATAACAGTGTTGTCCTGGTTGGCTCAAACAGCCATATCGAGTATGTTAGTAATGGGGACTGCCAGGTTCTACAACTTTTTTTTTTTTTTTAAATCTCTTTATTAGTGTAAAATAACTTTATATTGTATACATTTGAGCAGTCAACGCATCTCTCATTATTATCCACATTAAGGGAAACTTATGGAGAGTAAGGTGGAAGGAGAAAACAGAAGGAGATGGTGGGGCTATGCGACTAACTGTGTTGGTTAACCTGACGGGGGCTCTGAGCATGAGTGGTCAGTCCCAGGGCAGATACCGCCCTGGAGATAATGTGCTCGATTAAGTGGCCTGGAGGGGGCGGGAGGAGAGGGGGGCACTCACAAACAGGATCTATGATGGTAGGGAGGGATAGGGGAATCCCTTGTGGTGATATAATGCGTTGGACACTAGTGTTCCAGACCGAAGTGATCGGGCCTCACAGGAGGGACCAAGGATACTTCCCGTGGCCCACTACAATCGGCAATCCTCTTACGTCTCAGCCCCCGATAGAGACCCCTGGGTCAATTCTCCCACTGTGTGGTCCTCTCCATTTGCTATATATCAACTTGGCAGTGTCTGCTTATTTAACTTATACTGCGTGGGGCAGTGTAGTTGAGGTATGGGTTGGGGGCGGGCTGTGACATGTGTCCGTAGGCCACAAGGTCTGGTTAAGTCTTGGGTTTGTGAATTATAGTCTATTGGTCGGGCAAGGCTGTATAATCAGGGCGGGCGGGAATCGTCCTTAGTTTCAAGTGATGTGACCAGGGTGTCCCAAGCCTCTATCCCTTTGACTTGTATTCCCCTGTCTTGGAGTGAATGTAGCGTGAGTGCCTCCGCTCTCGCCCACACATCTTTTAACCATTGTCGGGTGTCTGGTACTGCCGGTGCCTTCCATCGCATTGCTATCAAACGCTTAAATAGGATGAATGCCAGCTCGATGCATGTTTGTATTTGCTTGTTCATTTTCGGGTGAGGGCGGATGCCCAGGAGGCATGAAGCAGGTGTGGGGGAGAGCGGACATCCGACCAGCTCGGCAGTCAGTGCAGTCACGTCCTGCCAGGCGCGCAGGAGAGGCAGGCATTCCCACATCATATGGAAAAAGGTTGCACCCGTCTCGCCACATCGTGGGCACTCTCGAGGAGACTGAGGAAACATGCGCTGCAGCCGGTGCGGGGATAGGTAAGTTTGATATAGGTAATTGAACTGGGTAAAGCGAAACCTGGGGTTGCGAGACACAGACCGGACCAGGTCCAATGCCATGTTCCACTCACGTTGGTCTAACGGGGCCGATAGGACACTGTCCCACCTCGCCTTTGCCTTGGGTTGGGCGACCTCCGTGTTATCTAGTAGCATTTTGTATAGCTGTGAAATGCTGCGTTGTTCTCCTATGCCGGTGAGCATTTCTTGCAGTACTGGTGGTTCTCTATCTCCACATCTCCAGGTGTGACGCATGAGTTGTAAGGCACAGTATGTCAGGAACCATCTTTTATCTATCTCATACCTCATGATTAGTTTCGTAAAGGGTAACATGAGGCCCTCCGAGTATATATCACCAATTGTTTGGACGCCTCTCTTAGGCCATTGTTGTATATTGTGCTGCTTGGACAGTCTAGAGATCCCTGGGACAGAAAGGAGAGCCATCTTGGGTGAATATGGGGGAGCTCGGTTCCCATCTAGTATATAGTGGCCCCAGCAACAGTGAGCTGTTCGCATCAGGATATTGTTTTGAGTGGCCCAGCTGCTACCATCAAGCAACCATTGCATTATGTTTCTAGGTCCAAGAGCGGTCTGTACTAATTGGGCCTCTGAATTCGGTGGGTCCTGTAACCAGTGCCAAGTCCACTGTACTTGCGCTGCAGCGTAATACAGTTCATAGTGTTGTGTTCCCAGTCCTCCCAGTTCTAAGGGAAATTGTGTGGCAGCTAGGGCTACTCGCCGGCGACCTCTGCCCCATATCAACTCTGTTGTGAAGCTATTCAATGATGTGAAAAAATCTCGAGGTATGTGTAGTGGCAGAGCCGCGAAATGGGAGAGCATACGCGGTAATATTATCATTTTGGCAATTGCCACTCTGCCTATAGGCGAGAGCAGTAGCGATCCCCAAAATGGCAGCGATCCTTTTATAGAGCGAAGTGCGCGCCCCAAGTTGCCCTCCCTCAGGTCAGCAGTGTCATGATATATATGTATGCCTAGATACTTAAAGGTTGTGTACGCCCGTGGCAGTGTATATGTTGGGGTACTAAGTCGCCTTTCCACCGGTGTCGGTGCCAGTGGGAATAGGCAGTATTTGGACCAATTGATCCGCAAGCCTGATATGTCACCGAATTGATCTAGCAATCATAGTATACCCGGGAGCGAGGCGGCATGGTCGCGCAAGTATATCAACGCGTCATCGGAGTATAATGAAATAATCTGGAACCCCTCCCCATTTGGTATGCCCCCTTCCCGTGCCCTCATTCTGAATCGTGCAGCAAGTGGTTCCATTGCTAGAGCAAATAGCAGTGGGGACAGTGGGCACCCCTGCCTTGTACCTCTGCCTACAAGGGAACTCCTCTGAGATCACTCCGCCTGTTTTTACTCTGGCGACGGGGTCTGCATACAGTGTTTCTATCCACTTCAAGAAAGCTCTCCTGATTCCCAGACAGGACAGCATTTCGAGCAGGAAGGGACAGCCCAAAGTATCGAACACTTTCTCAATGTCCAGTGAGACCACTACCCGGTCGTGGCTAGACGGTGGCGTTTCATGTATGGTTTGCAAGAAACGCCTAATATTCATAAATGTGTTGCACCCAGAGATAAAGCCCGATTGGTCCTCGTGAACCAAATGTGGCATCAGTGGGAGTAAGCGATTAGCTAGGATCTTGCCTATCAGTTTACGGTCTAGGTTTAGAAGAGAGAGTGGTCTGTATGAACGGTTTCAGCAGTAATACGATTATCGCTTCTCGCTGCGACTTTGATAGCCTGCCTCTCTCTAGCCCTTCATGTGCCATTTCAACATAGGGTTGGATCAATTGCCCCGAGCACGCTCGGTAGTACTCTGCCTAGAGGCCATCGCTGCCGGGAGCCTTACCTCCCACTAACTGCTGCAGGGCAAGTTGAACCTCTGTTGTTTCAATGGGCGTGTCTAGCACAACCTGCTGAGTCTCTGTTAATCGAGCCATAGGAAGTGCTTCAAAAAATTCTGACAATTGTTGTGTGGATGGGGGGGGCTGCGCTGCATAAAGGGTGCTATAACATTGCTGGAAAGCCATATTTATTCCCAACTGGGTGTTAATCACTGTTCCAGATTCTGATGTTATTGCTCCTATTGGTGTATGTTGTTGTTGTCCTCGCACCAGCCAGGCTAGTAGTCTGCCGGAGCGGTCTCCCTCTGAGTGTGCTCTAGCTATGTAATGGTGGTAGTCATAATTGCCTAAACGCCTGTTGATCTTGTCTACTTGTTTCTGGAGCGAACGGAGGCCTCCCGGGGCCACCCTGTTCGACGCTGCGCTCCTCTCCACCAGTCAGAGCTCAGTCTCTGCCCTCCTCAGATAATCCAATAGAATGTGCCTCGTCCCTACCGACGCTGCCATGCACATGCCTCTCACAACAACGTTGTGGGCATCCCACTCCACGGCGCGCAAAGATGCTGTCCCTTGATTGAGCTTAAAGTACATCGAGAGGTGCTCTGATAGTTTGTGCCGAAATGGAGGGTCGAGTAGCAGGCTGGACGGTAACTGGCAAGCGGGATGCGCACTCTCATTTTGCCCCAACCGATGGTGCCCAGCAGCGGCCAGTGGTCTGACAGCATCTTAGTGAGTTATGAGGTTCCCGTGAAGTTGCTAACCAGAGCGATCGACCAAAGCATCAGGTCTATGCGTGTGTGAAGGTGGTGTACCGGGGAGAAAAAGGAGTATTCCCTGTCCAGGGATTTAATGTGCGCCATGCATTTGCCAGCCCAAGTTCCGCGATCCATGCCTGAAACACCTGGGAAGTCTTCCTGCAGAGGGCTCCATCTAAAGGGGGGTGCGACCTGTCAGCTATGATATCTGGTACGCAGTTCCAGTCTCTTCCCCATTTGTATTGCAAGGTGGGGTCCTGAAACAACTGGGGAGTGAGAGACAAGAGGAATTCTCCCTGTTTTATGATGGGAGCATACACCAGTTATAAGTGGCGTGCCGATCTAATGAGCCCGCTAGCTGCACATATTAGCACTCCATGTCTATTTTGTGGTGGCCTGCAGTGTAAGGTACCTCTGGGTCTATCCATATTAGCACACCCCTAGCATATGCAGAGAGAGTGGTGCCGTAAACTAGGCCTTGCCATTTGTTCTGTAGGGTGCATAGCTCCTCTGTAATTATTTGTGTTTCTTGGAGTATAGCGATGTGGACTTTGTGACTTTTAAGATATGTGTGGATCTTGCAGCGTTTAATGGGGCTAGCCGTGCCAAGCACATTCCAGGTCATTATGTTATAGTTAGGCATGTTTGCATATGTTGGAGGGAGCGTGGGTCCCAATGTCCAGCCAGGATAAGGGTCATGAGCCAAGCATGATCAGGTCTTCCCCTTTCGTCCCACCCCAGTAACCCGCCGTGGAGTATCCTTGCATAGTGTAGTAGGGAGAAGAGGGAAAGAGAGAAGAAAAGAGGAACTGAAGAGAGACTTCGTAAGTGAAATCCAACTGACAACACTGAGGCCCAACTGGTGCCCAATGTGGTAACTGTCTTAACAAGGTCCTTCTGGTGTCCCCTTGGGGTGTGGGGGGGCACGAGGTCCATCCGGCGTGACCCTTCTTGGCGATCCCGACAGGATAATCAACTCCTCTGGCCGTGCCCTGCGCACCCCCTCTCAATTCTTTATGTCTCAATATCTGTATGGGAAAGATGCTCAGGGGATGGGCAGCGGCCAGCAGTCCCTCAACTGCATCTGATGGATCCTAATGCTATATTCTGCCATCGCGCTCTGCAGTACGGGATCTAAAGGTCATCTGCCGTGCGCGGTGTGAGCTCCGGGCCCAGCGCCGAGGGAGAAGAAAAGCCACTAGATGAATTTGCAGAGGGGCCCGAGCCCACCCCGCCTGGGTCTTGATATGTCTGATGTGGTGGTGATTTAAACAGGTTGACTTCCTTCAGGGCTCATTCTTGGCTTTCTACCACTTGTGCTTGTGATGGGCGTATCCTTGATTTAGATTTTCTACGTCTGTGGGGTTGGGGAGTGAGCCAAGTGCTCCGATTAATGTCGTCTTGCTTGAGCTGAGCCATGCCCTTGGCGTGTAGCCATGTCCATGCATCTTCGGGGGATGGAAAAACATGGGTCTTCTCCCCATCTATTACCCGGAGTCGTGCAGGGAACAGTAAAGAATAGGATAGATTATTATCTCGTAGAAGTTGTTTTACTCTCGTAAAGGATGCTCTCTTGCGTTGTACTTCCACGGTATAATCCGGGTACGCCGTAATCGTCTCATTGTCCATCTGCATTGGACCCTGGATCCTGAACCTTTGTATAATCAAGTCCCTGTCCCGAAAGTTCAGCAGGCGCGCTATCAAGGGTTGAGGGGGGGCCCCCTGGCCGCAGCGGTCCGCTCGGGATCCGGTGCGTGCGTGCTCCACTGCAAACATCGGTGAAGCCGTGTTCATCATCACATTGTCTAGAAGCCACCTTTCCATGAATTGTTCAGCGTTGGATGATTCTGTGCACTCCGGGAATCCTATGAATCTGACGTTATTTCTTCTAGAGCGTCCTTCCGCGTCATCTGTTCTTTTCTGGAGTAGACAGATCTCTGTTTCCATTCGTTGTACCTGATAGAGCAAATCTTTTATTCCAGGTTGAACTATTCACAACGATCATTCGTTGTCGCCTACTCTGTCTGCCAGTTTGCGATGGTCCGCACTGAGAAGGTTTACTTCAATTGCTACAGAGTCTATTTTCCCTTCCAGAGCAGTTTTTGTGTCTAGTACTGCTTGTATTAACTTATCAAACTGTGCTGAGTGTGTTTGCAACATCAGGTTCATTTGTTGCAGTGTCACAGCCTGTTTCCCAGCCGGGCCTGCGGGATTTAGCTCCTCTGCATCCGCTAATGAATGTGGCCTGGGGGGGCTTTGGCTTGACCATGATTGAAGCAGTCTTAAGGGCACTAGTAAAGGCTCTGATCCTCTTGAGCCTCTGGGGCAGTTAAGTCGAGGTGCAGCCAGTCAGGCTCTGGTGGTCAACTGTATTTCCGACTTTGGTGTGAGTGCCACGGCAGGGGGCCACCACTGCGGACCCGCACACCGGTGACGGGTCCCCGATAGAGTTCCACTGTGTAAATCTGGTGTGACGGCCTGGCTTGCGTAACCTCCAGGGCCCAGCTGCAATGGCACCTTGGCCGCTACCCCAGTGTAGGCCTACCGGTTCAGTACACTGATCAGCGGACGAGTCGTATATGGCAGTTAGTTGGGGGCCATGCATATCTAAAGAACTATTTGATGCCGTGGTAGATGGTCCAAGAAGCTGCTAAAGGGTCCCATGCCCCAGGAAATATTCTCGTCAGAGGGTCCAAGCCCCCTCCACGTGGCAGGTTAGTGCCATGCACCTGCACTCCGGGACCAGCCAGGTGAGACCATCGCCAGCGCGCTCACCTGCCCATTCGTCGAGCGCTGTCAGCTCAGTTGCCGCGGTGTCGTTAGGTATTGCCCCCCACAGCGGTGTGCACACCTCGCACCGCTCCACCCCGATCCAGGCCCCACTCTGTGAGGCAACGTCCAATGTGGCCCCCTTCATCGCCGCTCCGCGGGCGCGGCCCATTGCTGTGCCACCTCAGAGCACAGTCTCTTATGCCCAGTTGTGTGCGCCCTCTGGCCATCAGATCTCCTCTCCCTCTGTCCGTTCGGCGGGGAACCAGGTCGAGTCCGATCAGGCCACAGCGGCTGGCGTGCTTCTCCTGCCCCGCCCACCGAACCGCTAGGCCAAGTCTCTTCGTCCGGAGGGCCTCGTGACTGGCCCCAGCAACCTTGGTCCCACGCCCCGATGGGCAGCCTGTCTCCGCTATAACAGCAGTGTTCGAAGGGCCTCAGCTCAGCGGTCCACGCTGCCGCACTTTGCTGGGAAGAGGTGCTGCTCGCCCCACACCTCCGCCACTCCTCCTTTGTGACCTCAGCCGTCCGGCCTCCGGCCCCGCTCCGCACGATCCCCCAGCTTACTGTCGGGAGCCGCCAGTCACACAAATGGCTCTCCGGTGTCTAGGAGCCCCGTTTATCGAGGAGAGGGCACCCGGGCCACGCGGGGGAAGGTATTCGAAGGATTAATGAACGGGCCGCATACAGAGCTTCTTAGAAAGCGTCCGTGCAAGCCGCCATCTTGGCCTACAACTTGTTTAATACACCTTCCAAGCCATGTCCAATTCCTTCTCTAGGTCCCTCGAAAATCTTCCATTATGGATTGTCTTGTTAAGATCCTTTTTAGGTGTTACAGCTATTCACTCCTCCAACGAGGGTACTGGGCACACCCAAAGGTGGTTCCACAAATATAAAAGTGTTTTTGAAGATGAATGTTACCGTATACAGCCACCGTGGAAATGGCCCCCAGTGTAAAGGTCAAGGTTGACCACAGTCAAGACATTCTGCTAAACATATCCTATAGGGTGCCCTTCATACTGGAGTTAAATGTATTTTGATGGTGAACCTCATCATTTGAATCAGATTCTCTAAATCTTTTGTTAGACTATGCATATGAAAGCCTGTCACACTTTCTTTCATGTCCTCCATGTGATTCCCAAGAATCATCATTCATTTCCATCCTTTTCATCTGAGGCTAAAGAATTGTTCCAAAATTCCCCCCAAAATTCATGCAGCTCGATTCTACATCCTCCAGGTAACATCCCAAGTAAAACGTACGACAACAGTAGGGGAAAGAACATAAAAGTCTATGGTGGAGGATGCACGGGACAGTGAGCACACTAGAAAAGGGTTGCCCCCTTAAACTTTTAAAATTTAAAGTGCTATCTCTGCAATGCAGTACTAACTATAGAGAAGGGAGCCCGCATATTGAAGCTATTAAAACACTTTTAAGTGCTATTAGTGCGGATCTTGTGCAGAAGAGTACAATTTACTTATCTAAGTATTAGATGCTGGTAGATCAAGAGAGGGGCTAAGCACAAATGGTGAGGCTGTCAAAAAAAAAGCAGACTAAAGTGCTATGAGTGTGGACCCTAATCCCTGGAAGGATTATGTTACTTATCCTGTAAGCATCTGTTTGTGGCATGTAGTGCTGTAGAATCACATACTCTGCGTACTCCTGCCATCTAGTGTTAGGTCCGGAGTGGAGCAAGTTGTTTTTCTTCAGAGAAGTGTTTCAAATCACAAGATCGAGTGACTCCTCCTCTCAGTGACTATAGCGCATGGGCATTGACTTCTCTGTTAGACTGTTTTCCCACAGGAGCGGGAGAACCGAGTGGAAGGAATGTGTAGGAAAAGATGCACATGCAAAGTGTAAATACTTAAGTACAAAAGTATAATGTAATTATAACAGACACAGGCACCCAGGGGAGGAGCGCATTTCAATCTACAGCACTACATGCCACAAACAGATGCTTACAGGGTAACATAATTTGTTCAATGCTCTGCACAGACTGTAAGGCAGTCCCTCTCTACAAGCGGCGGCTAGCCTGTGGGAGTTGCAGTTGACTAGAAAAGTGTACATAGCTCTGCTGACCTACACTAGCTTGTTGGTGTGCTAAAACATCCACAGAGCAGTGTTTAGTAAAGATTTGTGGTGTAGACCATGTAACTGCCTTACAATTGTCAGCTATGGGAATGTTTCCAAGGAACGACATAGGCCCGTATTTATACTTTTTTAGCACCACATTTACGTTGCTTTTTGACGCAAAAGCATTGCTAACTTACAAAATACAGTATTTTGTACGTTTGCCCTGATTTTGCGTCAGAAACTGACGCAAATGCAGCACTAAAAAAGTAGAAATATGGGCAATAGTAGCTCCCTTTTTTTGTAGCATAAGCTCTGGAAGAAACAGGTAAAGGTCCTTTGGCCCTAACATAATAAGTCTGTATGCATGTAACTATGCCTATGACTATGCCTAATTTGAATATTAGGTTGCCTTTGGGGGTGGGAAAAGGGATACAAAGAGTGGTTTGGTCTTCCTAAACTCTCCAGTTCTGTCTTTATAGAATAAGAGTGCTCGTTTGACATCTTGAGTGTGAATGGCTCTTTCCGCAAGAGTCTGGTTGTGGGGCGAAAACTGGTACCTCAATAGACTGATTAAGGTTAAATTGGGAAATCACCTTAGGAAGAAATTTGGGATTAGTTCGAAGAACCACTTTGACCCTATGAATCTGGAAGAAAGATTCTTCTAAGGTTAATGCCTGGAGCTTACTGACATGTCTGAGTGAAGGGATGGCAACTAGGAAAGCCATCTTCCATAAAAAATAAATTGAAGTGGACATGAGTGAAGTGGGTCAAATGGGGTACCCATGAGTCTTGTGAGTACAATGTTAAGATTCCAAGAGGGGGTACCCTAAGTGGAATGACGCTTATATCTGAATAAAGAAATATGTAGTCTGTTTTAGAAATATGCAGCTATTGCAAATAGTGCACAGAGGCCTCAGGAGGTGAAGATGATGATGTGCACAGGGGTACTGTCGCAAACAGGGAAGGCAAGCTCTTACCTCCTTCAAATTTGGACAGGAGGGTCTTAGGACAGTCTGTGTCGAAGGGGTCCACCAGCTGTGTTCTCAGGAGCAAGCTCGTCGCCAGGAGAGGAGTCCAAGAGAACCGGTTGTTGTTGTAGAAGGTGCTTGCTGAAGCAGGGAAGTGACTCTGTCACTCCACGGTCGATTTCTTCAGTCCTTCTAGTGCAGGTTGAAGACAGAGAGTCCCCAGAGCATGTACACCATGGAAACTGTTGCAGTTACTGGCTGAGCTGAAGTTGCAGAGTCGATGTAGCCCTTCTTGATACTTTGTTGAAGTTACAGCGGTTCCTGGAGCAGTCGGTGGTTGATCCGAGGTCAGAGGATGTAGTAGGTGCAGAGGATTCCTTATCGAACTTGCAAGCAGAATCTGAAGAGGAACCCACAGGAGAGACCCTTAATAGCCCTGAGAGGGGGGGATTGGCTACCTAACGAGGTATGCACCTATCAGGAGGGGTCTCTGACTTCACCTGCTGGCACTGGCCACTCTGAGGCCTCCAGAGTGTCCCCACACCTTGGAAGAGAACATGGCTAAAGTCTGGGCACACTGGAGGAGCTATGGGCACCACCCCTGGGGTGGTGATGGACAGGGGAGTGGTCACTCCCCTTTCCTTTCTCCAGTTTTGCGCCAGAGCAGGGACTGGGGGTCCCTGAACTGGTGTAGACTGGCTTATGCAAGGAGGGCACCATCTGTGCCCTTCAAAGCATTTCCAGAGGCTCTGGGAGACTACCCCTCCCAAACCTGTAACACCTATTTCCAAAGGGTGAGGGTATAACACCCTTCTCCCAAAGGAAATGCTTTGTTCTACCTTTCCGGGACTGAGTTGCTCAGACCCCAGGAGAGCAGAACCCTGTCTGTGAGGTGGCAGCAGCTGTAGCTACAGTGCAAGCCTCAGAGAGCTGGTTTGGCAGTACTGGGGGTCCTTGGTGGAGCCCCCAGGATGCATGGAATTGGCTCCCCAATACCAGATTTGGAATGGGGGGACAATTCCATATCACTAGACACCTTACATGGCCATATTCGGAGTTACCATTGTGAAGCTACATATAGGTATTGACCTATATGTAGTGCACATGTGTAATGGTGTCCCCAAACTCATGAAGTATGGGGATTTGGCCCTGGACAGCGTGGGGGGCACCTTTGCTAGTGCAAGGGTGACCTCACACTTAGTAACTTTACACCTAGCCTTCAGTAAATGAAGGTTAAACATATAGGTGACTTATAAGTTACTTAAGTGCAGTGGAAATGGCTGTGAAATAGTGTGTGTACTATTTCAGGCAGGTGGCAGTCCTGTGAAAGGGTTTGTCTGAGCTCTTTATTGGTGGCAAAAGAAATGCTGCAGCCCATAAGGATCTCCTGGAACCCCAGTGCCCTGGGTACCTAGCTACCATATACCAGGGACTTATAAGGGGGGGTCCAATGTGCCAATTGGAATTGGTAAATGAAGCCACTAGCCTATAGTGACAAATTTGGAAGCAGAGAGAGCATAAGCACTGAGGTTCTGGGTAGCAGAGCCTTAGTGACACAGTTAAGCACTAATGACAATATACACATTAGGCCACAAACTATGAGCACTGGGGTCATGACCAGCAGGATCCCAGTGAGACAGGCAAAAACATACTGACATACAGGCAAAAATGGGGGTTACATGCCAAGAAAGATGGTACTTTCCTACAGGGCAGATCCAGTACTACCCCCCAAAATCATACTTTAGGGGCTCCTGTAGAGGAAACAACACTAAAGGTAGAGGCAAAAGTGCTTCCCCACGTGCTTCCCCACGTGTTGCCACCACTACCAGCAAACATTGACTTGATTTGCTTTCCCTTGATCACACTACACCTATCGGGGGGCACATACACAACCTTTTACTCACCTGGCAATAAATAAGACCAGTGGGTGTTGGATATGATCTAAAATGGTTATTGTCTGGAGCTTATTACCATGCTTACCAACATCCACCTTGCACTCATCGGCCCTCAGTAGAACATCAAACATTACTCAAACAGGAGGTCTAGGTTCTTATTCTCAAAGAAGCAATAGAACCCGTTCCTTGTCAACACCAGGGACGAGGAGTATATTCTAGGAGTATATTCTATATATTTCCTAATACGCAAAAAGGACGGTTCGCAGCAGCCAATCCTAGACCTAAGACTGCTAAACAAATGCATTCTTTCAGAGCATTTTCACATGGGCACTCTGCGAGATGAGATCCTGCTGCTTCAACAGGAAGACTGACAACACTAGATCTCCTCAAAGACACATATTTTCACATACCAATAAACCAAGCACATCACAAACATCTCAGGTTTATGGTGGGCGGAAGGCACTAACAGTTCAAAGGCCCACTCCTTCAACACGGGTTTTCACCAAATGTCTGGCAGTAGTAGCGGCCCATCTCCGTATATACATTTTTCCATACCTGGACGATTGCTTATCAAAGGCACAACCCATGAACCATGTTACCAGTGTACTCAGGTAACAATAGACCTGCTTCACACCCTAGGATTGATAATTAATGTTCCCAAAACCCATTTACAACTTCTACAGATACTTCCATATCTAGGATCAATTCCGAACACTCAAATCGGACTAGCCTATTCCAGTTCCACAATTATCAATTTGCGAGCCCTAGTACCTCAATTTCAACCAAATTAGCAGATAACAGTGAAGACAGTCATGCATCTTCTAGGGATGATGGCCTCCTGTATTGCTATAGTACCCCATACACTTGTATACATGCATCAGTTGCAGTAATACCTAGCTCCTCAGTGGTCTCAATCTTACAGGATCTAGCGTTGGTAGGCCACCAAAGTTATCACTCTGTGCAATGGTGGAATCCCAACATGTTGAAGGAGCAGCCTCTTCTGGACCCTGTTCCCCACATATCTCTCATAACGAACGCCTCACTCACGGGATTGTGTGCACATTTGAAAGGTCTCCAGATACAGGGTATATGGGGCGCCAAGCACCAGGGTCACCATATCAACTTCCTCAGCTTGAAGCTGTTCACTTGGCCTTGAAAGCTATCCTCCTCACCTCATTCACAAGGTTGTCCTAGTCTGGATAGTCAATCTGGCAACCATGTATTATCCGCGAAACCGATGGGGGGGGGCGGCACAGTTTCTGCGACTTTCACAACTATTACAGACCAACTAGAAATGGCCTCTGCGTCACATTATTCACCTGATAACAGAGTATCTCCTAGGCATGGACAGTGCATTTTCAGACTTTCTAAGCAGGATGCAGCAATAAGTCAACGATTGGGAACTTCTAGGAAAGTACCCTTTTTCTCAGCATGGTTACCCCCTTTTTCTGCCTGATATCAGTGTGTTTGACTGTGTTCACTGGGATCCTGCTAACCAGGACCCCAGTGAATATGCACTCTCTCCGAAAACTCTGTATTCATCCTACAATTCCCACACTGGTGCCCCCATGTAAGCACCTAGTATATGGTACCTAGGTACCCAGGGCAATGGGGTTCCAGAGGATCCCTATGGGATGCAGTAGTTACTCTGCCACCATAGGGAGCCCATGCAAAGGGTTCTGCAAGCCTGCCATTGCAGTCTGCGTGAACCGGGTGCATGCACACATTTTCTCTATAGGTCACTGTACCAGGTCACTATAAGACCCCCCTGTGGTAGGCCCTCTCAACCCAGAGGGCAGGGTGCATGTGCCTGTGTGTGAGGCACCCCTGCACTAGCAGAGGTACCCCCACAAACTCCAGACCCATTTTCCTGGACTTTGTGAGTGCGGGATGTCATTTTACGCGTGTACTGGACGTAGGTAACTATGTATGTCAAGCTGCATAATGGTAACTCTGAACCTAGGCATGTTTGGTATCAGACATGGTGGAATCATACCCCAATACTTTTGCAAGTACTGGTTGTATGATTCCATGCATTCTGGGGGCTCCTTAGAGGACCCCTAGCATTGCTTCCACAGCATTCTGAGGTTTTCCAGGCAGCCCCAGCTGCTGCCACCTCACAGACCGGTTTCTGCCCTCCTGTTGCTTGAGCAGCTCAAGCCCACAAAGGCAGAACAAAGGATTTCCTTTGGGAGAGGGGTGTTAAACCCTCTCCCTTTGGAAATAGGTGTTACATGGCTTGGGAGGGGTAGCTTCCCCAAGACGCTGGTATGCTTTGAAGGGCTCATTTGGTTTCCTCTGTGCATAAACCATTCTACACCGGTTCAGAGACCCCAGTCCCTGGTCTGGCGCAAAACTGGACACTTAAAAGTGGGGTAACCAATCCCTGTCCAGCACCACCCCAGGGGTGTTGCCCAGAGCTCCTCCACAGGGTGCCTGGGTTTTGCAATCTTGGATCCAAGGTTGGCAGGGAACTCCGGGAGCATCTGAGTGGCCAGGTGAGGCAGGTGACGTCTGAGCCCCCTCCTGATAGGTGGTCACCCAGCTAAGTGACCAATCCCCCTTTCAGGGCTATTTAGGGCCTCTCCATTGGGTGGTTCCTCAGATTTGGTCTGCAAGATTCTAGCAGGATTCCTCTGCATCCCATACTTTGACGTCTGACCAAAGAAACAGCATCTGGACTCTCCAGGACCTGACAATCTGCAAGAAAGCTGAAGACTTCGCCTGCAATATTTTTTCTCCGGCTCCTTCCAGCTTCTGTAACATTTTCCCAGTTGTGCATCCTCTGAGGACAGCCCATCTTAAGTCTGCACAGGAAAGAAGAAGGAATCTTCCTTGGAGTGAAGGAGTCACTCCCCTTCATCTGCAGGCAGCAACGACAACCGGCTGCATGGATTCCCTTTCCTGCTGAGCTGCGGCAATCCTGCAACATGGGTGGTAGTTGGAAGTGGTCCAGATGGTCCTTTCTACCAGCTGTCCAACCTGAGTGGAGATAAGCCCTTGTCTTCCCACGCAGGACAGTACCCCTGTGCACTGCGTCTTTTGCAGCTGCCAAGGCTTGTTGGCACTTCCTCCAAGGGGAACTTCAGGCATTGTGTAGCTCCACGCCCTAGCACTCCTTCCTGCGAAGCACAGCTCCCTGAGTGGCTCTCCTGCGGCATGGGACTCCTTTTCGTAGTGCTGCCTGGGCTCCATTTGCACCTTCTGTGTCCCCGTCCTGTGGGACTCCTGTGCATGCTGCCTGTGCTTCTGTGGGCTTTCTGCGAATATGAGGAATGCCTCTGAATTCCCCTCCTAGGTTGAGGAGTCCTGGGCCTTGCTGGTCCCTGGCAGCACCACTTTCCGCCAGCAGCGAGTTTTGCCTGTGCCAAGACTTTTTGGTGGAATCCGGACACGCAAACGCGACTGCAGTCTTGTTTCCGGCGTGGGACATCACCTATATCCTCCAGGAACTCGACTCTGACTCCAGGGCTGCAGTGCTGACTTTTCTTTAGCACCGTTGACCAACTCCTGCTATCCTCCGTATGGTGGGTAGGGGCTCCTGCCCCCACTGGACTCTTCTATGTCTTCTGGACTTGGCCCCCTCCCTCCATAGGTCTTTCTCTTCAGGAATCCACTGTTTGTTTCTTGCAGTCATCTCTGGGTTTTGCAATTCTCTTCTTTTCTTCTAAGTCGGCGTTCTGGGGAATTTCTAGTATTTACTCCTGCTTTCCTGGTTGCTTGGGGGTGTTGAGGAACTTAACTTTGTGCTTTCCTGGTACCCCCAGCAGCCCTCTACACACTACACTTACCTAGGTAAGGGTGACACTCTTGCATTCCAATTTTTTTAGTATATGGTTTTTGCTCCCCTCTTAGTCTGACTATTCTCTATTGTGTTTTACACTAATTGCTCTGCTTTCTAACTATTCTTATGCCTATTTCTGACAACTAGTGTATATAACTTGTGTATTACTTACCTCCTAAGGGAGTGTTGCCTCTGTAGTATTTTTGGTGTTGTGTTACCATAATAAAGTACCTTTATTTTTGGTAACACTGAGTATTGTCTTTTATTGTGTATAAGTACTGTGTAACTATAGTGGCATTGCAGGAGCTTTGCATGTCTCCTAGTTTAGCCTAAGCTGCTCTGCTACAGCTACCTCTATCAGCATAAGCTGCTGGAACACTACTACATTTCACTGATAAGGGGAAACTGGACCTGGTATAAGGTGTAAGTACCCAAGATACCCACTACAAACCAGGCCAGCCTCCTGCATGCCCACACTGGTATGAGGTGTAGGTTTCTGAAGTAGTTGTTCTGGAGCTTCTGCGAAAGCTGACATGGCGAAAGGAGTATTTACATGTAGGAGTTTGTAAGGCTCCCAAGGACTTTGCCGTTTCTGTGTCCTTTTTATTGTTTCTAGAGCCTCATCGACCTGCAAGCTCAAGAGATGTTCTTTGTCGAATAGGACATAGAGAATATTCTGTTGGTCATTAGGCTTGAAGCGCAGCCAATATTCCTGGGCTGCAGTGTCAGCAGAATCAAGGGCACGTCTAATTGAGGTACTGGATATTAGTTTGCTCTGAGCAACTAATTCTTGTCCCCTCTTCCTGTGCTCATCTGGGAGATATTGGAGGAGCTCCTCCATTTCACCCCAGTGAGCATGGTTGTATCTCGCTAAAAGGCCCATAGAACTGGTAATGCCCCATTGGTTTGCAGACTGAGCTGCAACCCTTTTACCTGCTGTGTCAATTCTCTTGCTTTCTTTGTCGAATGGCAAGGCATTGCCAAATGCTTGGGAGGTGGTTCTTTTCCTAGCACTAGTAACTATTAGGGAATCAGGTGGTACTTGCCCTAACTAGGTCCTTGAATATGTCCTCTGTTTGGCGAAGAATGTCCTTGAGCATAGGCAGGTACTGCATGCCTCTGTGTGTGGAGGATAGCGTTTTTAATAAGAAATACTCTTCTAGAGGTTCCTTATGAATTTGAACCCCATGAAAAGTAGCCCCCTAGCTACAAGCTCCTGGTATGTGGTGGAGTCATCAGGAGGCAATTGGCATGTGGAGTACAAGTCCAGGTCTATGTCCCCTGTCGGGTCAACATCACAAGAGTCACAAGGGTCAGTGTCCAGTGGGACATGAAACTAATCATCCCCAGTATCAGGGGGACCGGAACCAGGAGGAGAGGCATCTGAGGGATCTATGTCAGACTGCACTGACAAAGGCACGTCTGGAAGTGGTGTTGCAAGTGGTGGTGGTAGCAGAGGTGGTGAGGGTGAAGGCAAAGTAATGCTGTCTTTTTTGCGTTCTGGTGGAATGGGGACATCTAAAACTTCTTTGAAAGACAATTGTCTTTTCGAAGGCGGTGGCTTGGCTACAATCCGTAGAGTTTTCAGTTGGATCTGGATCAGCTTTTCTTGTAACATGTAGAGAATAGGCTCCACAGTGGCCTCAATAGTCTTTTCCGGCATCAACTTTGATGTTTTTAGCTCTTAGCAGACTTTATGTTTTGGCGCCGAGGCAGAAGGCTTCCAAACTGAATTCTCTGTGCTGACCATGGCCTACAGGCAGTGGTGGTCCAAAGGCCTCTTGATTTGGACATATGAGTCTTTTTGAAGGCCCGACTCGAGGCTGGGTGGTGGGGAGGCAGGGGGGTAGTGTACTCACTGCGCAAGACGCCAACCTTACATTGATAGTTTTGAACTTGAACTCCAGATTGGATTCCAAGACTGTGGATGCTGTTCCTCGCCGATGTCCAGATATCCAAATATATCCAGATATCCAAAGAGGTTAGGAGTGTCATCAGTGGCCCTTCGTTGCATCTCGATCACAGAGTGTTTTTTCAAACAGAATGCTTGACAGGCCTCACAATCAGAGTAGGAATCTGCCCTGGTGTGTGATGGACACCTATGGTGTTGGCACCTTATACCAGGTCAAGGCAACCACTATTAGTGAATGAAGACAGTGTCTATGAAGCCAGGGCTTCCTATGGGTGGATGAGGAGCCAAGACTTATTTCGGAGTGTAAAGTACTTGCAATACCACAGCAGTCACACAGCAACTTATCACACCTGAATGGAACTAAACAGTGTTGTAAAAATAAAGGTACTTTATTATAGTAACAATGGACTAGATTACCTATAGGTAATCCCTTCAACTAGAGGTAAGTGTACAATATATATATATATACATATATATATATATATATGTATATATATATATATATATATATATATATATGGTAAATGTCACTTACTTAAGTGTTACAAGTTGTTTTTCTTCGAAGAAGCTTTTTCAAGTCAGCAGATCGAGTGACTCCTCCTCTCGGTGATAGTGTGGCATGGGCATCGAGTC